>NC_048417.1:5211259-5220855 GCF_013103735.1 Etheostoma cragini
ATATATATGTGTGTGTGTGTATATATATATATATATGTGTATGTATATATATATATGTGTATGTATATATATATATATATGTGTGTATATATATATATATATGTGTATATATATATATATATATATGTGTGTATATATATATATGTGTGTATATATATATATATATATGTGTGTATATATATATATATGTGTGTATATATATATATATATATATGTGTGTATATATATATATATATATATATACATACATACATACATAGTTTTGTAACTCATTTCTAGATTTTGTTTAAAAAAATAACAGATTTCCCAAACATTAGTTATTTGTAGTTTATGAGTTCTCACTAAAATAATACGAGAATTTGTTTTATTGTCACAACACAACAGAGGAACATTGAAATATATTAAAGTTCTGATAAAATAAAAAAAAATAAAAAAAAATTAAAATATGAAACTTAAAATCCTTGAACCAAAAAAACGGCTAGCAGGGACGTTGTAGAGCACCCTCTGGTGGACAAACTGTGCAAAAAATCGGCCATTATAAATACCAATAGATGTGGAAATGCCTAATATTAGCCTACAATATCGGTCGGGCTGTAGTGAACGGGCAACATGCGGAGGTGCTGCACAGAAGTACTGGACATATGCATGGATGTGTTACAGGCAGGGGCCTGGATACTCTGTTCCAAGATGGCTCCCTATTCATTCTAGTCAACGTTTCTCACTGTGAGCCACCTATAAGCCAAAAAAGGCTCAAGCTTCATAACCCACACAAGCTGGGGAGTCGGTCATCTCATCAACCCCAGATTTGTGTACAATAATTTTAAGAGTCCACTTTTGCCTCAGATTGTATTATAAGGCTCCTGTCCAGTAAAGGATTGTCAGTGCTGGTCATGAACTCCTAAATCCAATCCAAATGTATTTATAAAGCACATTTAACAGTTGCCCTCGGGGGGGACGTATGGTTGCAATAGGGGCCAGGTGACGATGAACTGAATCACAGTCAGTCCTATCAGTTTACCCCACAGAAAGATCCCCGTTATCACTGCTCTTACGTGTTGCACTGAGTTTCTGGCTGCGGCAGTAATAGCAGAGTGTCGCTGCTCTGTGCTCCCGTTATGAAAAACTAACAATACTATCTGGATTTTGCCGATGAATCGTCAGCCTTCTTTAATTTCACAACATATAACTAAAATCCACGTCTGGGTTCAATTTGTACGTGCCTCTTGAAATTCAGTTCCTCTTTAGTATTGGGTTGCCTGCTGAATAGATATAGAATGTGCACAATGGTACGATCGCACCTTTCTGCATTTTTTCCACACCGCTCCTTTGAAACATGCTACAATCAAACTTTACTGTAAGAGCACACAATTGATATCTTTCTTAGTTTTTTTTGTAATATGTGTGCGAAGATTTCTGTGTACATATGTGTATATATGTTGGGTATAAGCTATTAGACACCTTAATTTCCTTCGGAATAAATAAAGGATCTCTTCCTTAAGAAGTATTTAGTTTGGCCAAATGGGCAATTGATATTGGCATTTGCTACTGTTCCCCTGATCCATCCAGGTTTGCTTATTTTCCCTCCTGGGCAGCAAAGCTTCAGTAGCTCAGCATTTGGAGACGCAGACAGAAGAGCCTCTGTGTGTTGTGTCTCCCTTTTTATCTTATCAGAACAGTGTGTTTTCCAGCCCTGAAGGAGGATTAGTAATCATTCCTCATGAGTGACAGACAACGTGACTGGCAGCGTTGAAACTGTCAGCGTGTCCTCGAGTAGACCTGCAGAACCTTCTCTGCGTGCGGAGATTTAATAAACATGTTATCAGCTGTTGAGACACAGGAACTGATTTTTCATGTTATTTCTTTGTCCTGTCTGTGAGGTTTCTGTGGGGGGGAATAAACAACTTGTTCCTCATCAGCAGTTCGCTGGCTGACTCCCTCTTGTTTACTGTCACTCCAGAGTTTTACAGGGCTTACAGTGCATTGGTTTCTCAGCTGGCTGTTTTTGTGGTTGTTCTTACTGTCTTTTTTTGAAAGCATCACTTCTGTTTCCAGCTCTGTTTTTTCAGCCAGTCTGGCAGGGAGAGCTTTGCTGACGTGTCGAAGCGGTTGAGAGACTGAAATGACCTCAATGTGCAGGATTCTCTCTGCCAGTCTTAGCAACCTGAAGTTACAATTAAGTGTGCGCTTGTGTGCCTGTATTGGATTAAAAAAAGAAAAATAATTTAACATTTATTTAAACGGGTAGGCTGATTGAGAACAAATTCTCATTTGCATCGAGGACCTGGCCAGGTAAAGCATAAACGTAGAACGAGACAACAAACGAGACAACAAAGTTACACATATATACTCAAAATATGAACCTAAAAAAGACTTAGACTTCTCTTTTATACATCCTTTTGAGATGCCTCCCCCAAGGAAATTGAATTTCCAGCCGTTTGCAAGACATTAGAATAGAGAAGGAGGTATAAAAGAAAAATACAATATAGAAACAAAAAAAGTATAAAAACAACAACAAACTTTCAGCTGTAAAAAGATATTTAGCATAAATAAATAAAACAGTTAAGAGTAATTTGTGTCTGTGTATGTATGTATGTATGTATGTAGATTAAGAATTCATTGCACGTTGAAAGAGTACAGTAAAGAAACCACCAAAGATTCTGATCTAATAAAGGGTCAATAAACAGTTTTGAGCAACATCTAAGTAGTATGCCAGTAACGCAATACAATATTCAAAGTAAAAATACTGAGTGTAATACAGAGTCTTTATACAGTTTATGCAGATGGAGTAGTGCAAAAGAACATTAAACACTATGACAACAGTGCAAGTGACAATATGCCATTATGCAATCACAAATAACAGACAAAAAAGTGAGTGTGCAGTACTGCGTGAACGACGGAAGAGAGTTAAGACATTTAATGATTGGACAGGCCCTCAGACACTTTTAAAGGCATGGAGGGGATAAGTGTTTCAAGTTTTAAGGGTTTTTTTTGTAATTCATGCCAGTCGTTGGTAGCTGAGATTTGCAAAGAATGGCGGCCAAAAGATGAGGTGGCTGATGGTGATTGGTACCTAAATGTATTGAAAGTAAATAAGTCCAAACAAACCAGCTCTTCAATTTGGCACCATGCAAACCGAGTTTTGAATGTAACGCTTGTGTTTAATTTCTCTCTGTATGTTTTCCCCTCAAGCACACAAAAAAAAGAAATGGACTCTTAAGCCAGTCTGAGTTTGTGACCAAACAGTAATCTTACCCCTCAACCTCCTGTGTAATTAGGTGAAGTGGTTTTTGGTGATATTGTTCTGCTGCTGGAGCTCTCATTTAAAGTCCTGTAGTCACATTCGGAGTTCCTTCCCAGGGTCAGGGAGGGCCTGCATGCTATGATAGATTTGTCTCGTCAAAACTTCTCTGAAATTATTGCACAATGCACTCTGTCATTTGACTTTTTTTTAATTTTTTTAATGAAGGCAGACAAAGAAGCAACACCACATTTGCTGGCTATGGTATTATTAGCTGGAAAGTTGAAGTGCTTAAGTTGTGTATCGTGGCACATTTAAGTACCTTTTTTAGAGTACACAGGGGTGGCTGTTTATACTACTTTAAAGTCTTGCCTGTCACAAAGACCAACACTGTGGTGTGGTGTTGAATTATACTACAATAAATTCCAGTTGGATATAGTTTCACTGCAGAAAAAAAGTAGGAAAACGAGTGTGGCCAGGTTTGCGCAGATGTTAGAGTGGGAGCCCATATAAAGAGGTTTACACTTCGATGCAGCAGCCGCGGGTTCAACTCCGACTTGAGGCCCTTTACTGCATGTCATTCCCCCCTCTCTCCCCCCCGTCTCTCCCCCCTTTCATGTCTTAATCTGTCCTATGGAAATAAAGGCCTAAAGTGCCCGAAAAAACGAATCGGACTACTTCAATAAGCAATTAATTGGTTTAAGGTTTTTATGATGAAGAAATATGTATAATGTTAGAACTTTGGACTGTTGTGAACTTAAGTTTGCTCTAGATTTTATAGACCAAACACAAAATCCCCCAAAAGTAATGGCCAGATTAATTGATAGGGAAAATAATAATTATTTGCAGCCTTGTTTTATAAAAAACAAACAATTCTAATTCTATTAGGTTTAAATTCTTGTCTTTTCATGGTCAGTATTTAATAATAAGCCATTGCACGGATCAATCCCTACAATGTCCTCTTTTGCACTACCACCATTGGACACAGTCTACCTTAGCACCTTTAACTTTCTGTGAGTGTTTTTACGTGGGTGTGTGTGTGTGGGTGTGGTGTGTGTGTGTGGTGTGTGTGTTGTGTTATGGTTGTCTAAGCCGCTAGATGCCTACAATTTTCCTTGGGATGAATTCTCTCTCTCTCTCTCTCTCTCTCTCTACCCATCCATTACTGGAGAAACAGCCCATTGAAAAGAGGAGCCTTGTTAAGCTGTCACCTGCCACTACAAACATATACAGTGTCACCTCTCTGGTGGGTGTGGGCAGGATCATTTTTATTTATGTAGAAACATTGTCTTAAAGATAATATGCAGGTATGCAAATAAAGTACTGCAGGATTTCCCACAGGAAAATAGAGCCTGCACTCCCTACAGGCGAACCAGGGTGCACCACAAGTATTGCAAATATTCAGTGTAGCTTTTCATCAGGCTCAGCTGAGAGCAGAAATAGGGCAATGCTTCAGACTGCAACTGGAGATGAAAGAGGTTAGAGGGTTTTCGTTCCATACACACACAAACGCATACCAACCTCTGGGACACAGGCAGCACTTTGACAGCGACTGCAGGAAGTGACTGCTTCTCTCGTTGCGTCAACAGACGGGAGGAGAGGGAGCATGTCGGCCCCTCCATCCAGACCCTGTGCATGCCGCCACATCATGTCCGAAACTGCATTCTTAATGAGGGTTGCTGAGTTCAGTGCCTCAAACTCTAGATGATTACTCTAGGTGATTCCTCCAGACTAGATACAGAATCTTGGCTCAGTGCAAAACTAATTGTATGCATCATACCTTCAAATCAGAAAGAAGCCTAATACACAGTGTGTTGTAATTGTAGGTTTTAATACAAAAGCAGAGGTAATAACTGACTTACAAGGCCAACCATCTTGCTCTGCTGCTCTAAAATAGCTAAGATCAGGTTTGTAGATATTTGACAGATTTTACATCTGTGTCCAGTCTTTTTTTTTTTTTTTTTTTTTTTTTTAAAGCTAATTAAAAAGATACATTTTTGGGGCATTTATGGCCTATATTTTTACATGCAGCAAAGGGTTGTAAGTCAGAGTTGAACCCACTGTGTTGTGGAGTAAACCTCTATATATGAGCGCCCGCTCTACCAACTGATATCTGGGCGCAACCTTTTTCTTTTACACATGGAAGAGAGTGAATAATGGGTCAAACGCTTCTTTGTACACTGTTACTGCAGATGGGAAATATTTGGATATGCTCTCATCTCTGTTGCTTCCAGATGTCAGATATAATTTGCTCTGGGGACATTTTGTTTATTTAGACGGCTTTCATAAAAAGGGCTGCATTAGTTTTTAGCCCCCGTTCGTTTTTAAAACCCGAGCTCTCACTGTCTGGTACATTTGTATGGTGCAACAGCCTATCCTTCTAAAAATAACCCATCAGCTCATTTCCTTTTCATATAATCTCCAAATATTTACATAAGCCTGATTTAAATGTGATCTGAAGTCCAGCATGTCTCCAGGCATAAATTTTGGGAATGCATTTTGAACAGGCTGTCTCTGTACCATATCTAGTGCTGTCTTGGTTTAGTAAAAAATATATTCTTGATCCCATAATTGTGCCTTTTTAAAGGCAACCCATAATTCAAATATTACATTTTCAGCAGGCGAAAGCTTCACTACCTGGAGATGTAAAGGACGTAATCTCAGATCAGAGGAGACATTTTTGCCCACTTTTTCTTTCAAGTAAACGAGAACCTAGCCTCATTCATTCTTTAATGTGGTCTTTAATAAGTCAGTGTTGTATCGTTAAGAACGGCTAGGAGGTGCTGGAGCAGTAGTCATGCTCCAGGTTTCCTGCTTTGGTTTGCTCATTCTCTTGCGTCGAGTGTGCAAGTATGTTGACGACAAAAGCTTTGAGAGAGCACTGTATAAATTCTTAAAGGTTACTTTTTGGGCATTTCGGGCATTTATTGTACAGGACAGCTGAAGACATGAAGGGGGAAGAGAGAGGGGGAACGACATGCAGCAGTTTGTAAGTCGACATTTGAGGGGTACATGCGAAGATTCCTAAAAGCTGAATCTGATTTTTGAGAGTGAACCCTGATCATTATACGAGCTGTTTGACAAATTCTGAGGGCCTAAGATCATCTAAAATGTAGTTACACAAAGCCTCTTGAATGCTCATCTGTTACACTCAAGGTTCTGTCCTCCCTTGCACACAAACGTAATTCTGCTCTTAAACATGCATGCCTACAGTCCCAAAGGTTGCCTTGCATTTCTTTTGTTTTTCGTAAATTTGCTTCCATTTCCCTCTTACCACTACTGATCTGATGGCTAATGGAGTTAACCGAATGCTTGAACTGTCTGCATTGTCACATAAATCTGTATTCTGGAATGGATGGTTAACAAAAGGATGCATGATTCAGGACATATTTGTCCTAACAGCTCTATCCTCTGTTATTTTGCCTCAACTAGGCTGCTTGTTTGGGCTGACTAAATGTCTAGAGAAACGTCATGGAAAGGTTGCGACTTAAAAGAGCAAGGTCACTGCTCCGAAGTATCTGAAGACATTCCTTATCTCCTCCTCTGCCACAGCTGTGTTCATCATGAGCAGTATTAAATCTCACTGTTGGCCAGCAAATCCGAATGGCACAGACAAAAGAAATGGAACGACTTAGCAGCTCAACATTAAAATGGAATGGCGGGATGAAGAGCTTGTGCACTTGCTCCAAACATCTGTTTTAAGGCATGTTGTTAGGGATTGAATGTGGGCTTGTGTAGTGCTAAGTCCTGGTCTTCCTTCTGTCAGGATTCCAGTTAAAAAAGGCTATCCGCAACTAAGTAAAGAGGCAGTACCTGACCGTAATTTACCAAGGGGAGGACAACTTTAACACATGCAATTATACAACCTAAGCCAGCACACTCAAACGGCTTTCACATGGAAAGATCTTTTACCTCTTATTTGGGGCATTATTCTGTTATAGTAAAATGTTTCCTTGCAGATGAGAGGATTTAGAGTTTGTGGCTTTTTGAATCCCTCAAACATGGACCAGTTGCATCAGTGCAAGTCCTTTTAGCCCTGTTACTAACATATCAAATTCAGATTGATTGTTTTTTGTCCTGCTATATCATTGACGTGCCTAAAACGTGCGTGCGTGCGTGCGTGTGTGCGTGCGCGCAGCTTTAAAGTAGCAGACAACAGACAAGCAGGCCACTCCTTCCCGAACTAAAGAGCTGTGAAACAATATACACAGACATGCATAATCTCACACACCAAACACAGTGAGCCAAAGGGTTTGTAGACAGCAGACCTTTCAGCAGCTCGTCCGGACATGTCGAATAATGAGCCCATGTCAAAGCAGCTGCACTTGCACTTTTATCCTCCCTAAACACTTCTCACACCTCTGAATGCCCAAGCAGCGGTGTCATTTAGGGACACATTCCAAGGGTTGGTACCATGACTCAGCCACATGGCACTTGTCATGTCGGCCTCCCTTACCCGAGGTTTTGGGAGTGGTGCTACAGACTCTTTGATCTAATTTGATCAGTCCCAGTTTTCCACCTTTTAAAAAATGTACCAAAAACTGCCTATCCAATACGGGAGACATGTTTTACATGTATGTGAGTCCAGACAGAATGTTGCACAACCATGACCACTAGGTTGACGATTTAACCTATTCCTGTTGACTTCTGTGACTTCTTTGAGGATCTGGCTTAACTTGAAATACTTGGCTTTGTTTTTCTTCCTCTTAGTGTCTGAGGTTGAGTAGCAGCAGATTATGATTGTTGCATGTTGGACTGAAGAAGGAGCCACTCCTAGACAGACACAGTGATTTCATTAGTTTGTGACCCATTTTCTTCTCAGTCTTCACTCCTCTGTTAGATCTTAATTCTGTCTTCATTGTGTTTCCATTTGATGTTTTTATAAAGTAAAATGTAAAGGCAGTTATCAGAAAAGTAACTGCCATTACGTTGTTGCTTTTTTCCAAAAGATTTAAGATATAGCAAACCAGTTTGTCCATTCTGGGCTACTGTAGTAACATGCGGATCCAACATGACGAGCTTTGTGTGTAGACGTGAAGGGCTCTACTCAGTTGACAAAAACCTCCATAAAGAATCCATATTCTACTTTTTGCAATAGCTCAGAAAGTCCAGTAGTCCAGTAATATTGATGTTTTTTTCCTGCTGTTCTGCATATTTTCTCCGATACAGACCTTGAAGTCTTGGATTTGACTTGCCTGCAGCAGGTTGTCTTGATAAAGAGCGGCCTCCTCCTTTCTGTCCGGTCTTTATCCATCCGAGATAGCAGGTCACTGAATGTATTCTTTGTGGAAGATCTCCTGGAACTAGTGTGAAATAAGCTTGTCAGTAATGCTTCCCTGATTACAGCAGCTGTCCCCCCTTCATCAAAGATTCGTCATGTCTGTAGAGGGTCACGCAGACAGCCGAGACTGTGTGAAAGAGCAAGACCCGATGGGTCACAGCTTTCTCTCTGTGAAGACTTGGCTTCTGTTGGATTTGTTCCAGTGCCGATAACAAGTTAATGAGTGTGGCACAAAAGAGGCAAGGTGCAGATGTGAATGAGCGCAGCGCTGTAAAGCTCCAGCTGCTCTTGTTTTTCACTGTGTGTGTATGTGTGTGTGAGAGTCACTCGTTTTCATATTTACTGAAGCAGCAATAGGAGGAGTGGCATAAATCTGAGGTCTAATTTTAATAATGTGTATGTGTGAGGGACAGAGACATTGTTTTGGATTACAAATATCTGGATACTGGTAAAACTTTTCTTCTTGGGACTTGTTGCTTGTAGAATTACTATATGGCCCAAAGTATCCGGACACTAGAGATGTTCCGAGACCAGTATTGGTATCGCCTCGATACGGTATGGGGAAGCAAAAAAATGGTGCCGGACCATCTCTACTGGACACCAGTCCATGTTTGGGCTTAATGCTACAGGTTTTATATGAAATTGAAACTGCGTTTTCTACTTAAGTTTCCTTTTCAACATGATGACATTTTAATGTGAACAAACTTCACTGGTCTTCACAGAGCCCTGACCTCAACCTCTTCCATCACCTTTAGGATTTATTGAAACTATACGCATAAATCTGACTTTGTTAGATTTTGATAAATGCAGTATTTGTTGTAATGAAATGTTTTGAGTACTGAGGTTTTTATCGTGTAGTCATTCCATGTTAAGCCTTAAACATGCTTGTGAAATCCACCTTCTCTCTCTGTGATCGTCCATGTCAGAGGCTCAGTCATGTTGTCCTCGGGTCAAATTGACCCGCTTTCCCATATCAATGTTCTTTTTAACTACCCAAATTAACATGATTGATTCCACACAACGCTCTTTGGCAAGTACAAATCTCTACTTTCATTAATTTTGGGGTGTCTTATTTAA
>NC_048417.1:5220955-5231883 GCF_013103735.1 Etheostoma cragini
TGTTTTTTCTGAACTCTTGCCTAAACTCTAAGTTGTTCCCATCCTCTTTCAGTCACTCTTTCTGATTTGTACATGTCTGGAGACAAGGTATTCTTTTTAATAATCGATTAGATTATTACAAACTAAGATTAGTGAACAGAATGTGCCTTTGGAACATGAAGGAATGAATGAATGGGTAATGTGGATATTGCATTAAAGATCAGCCTCCCACTCAGATCAGCTGGTATTCTGTCTATAATGGACATTTGTAAGTGACCCTAAACCTTTGACCGGTAGTTACTTCTCGTGATACATATACATTTATAAGTTTCCTGTATATATTCAGTTCATTCATTTTGAAATTACTGCACACCTGTCCGACCCACATTTACTTACTTTATTTTATATACAGTATGTTATGTGATCTCCATAATTTAAGCTGCACTATTTCATTGTTTCATGTCATTATTTACATTAACATGATTTTATTTTTATACATATTTAATGAGCGTTGTTGGAGGGAGCCTGAGATTTTCTTTGCCAGCTACATGGTTTTCTGAAATTGTTGTGCATATGTTGAGCATTTGGTACTAGATTGGCTACTGGTTACATGATGCGTTTATATTTTTTATTTATTTATGGGAAACACACTGTGATAAGTATTTATCGTACTTAAGTGTTTCTGGATGGTCTCACGGTATCCGGTCTATCTTGTTTAAACAGATTTGCATTAAAACTGTAGAGCGACCACTGCTGACTTCCTCCTTGGTTCTTCTGTTGTCGCCCAGGTCACGGAGAATGTCACTGTGGGGAGTGTAAATGCCACGCCGGTTACATTGGCGACAACTGCAACTGCTCCACAGAGACGTCGCCCTGCATTGCGGACGACGGGCAGATGTGCAGCGGGCGAGGGAACTGTGTCTGCGGCCGCTGTCAGTGCACTGAGCCGGGAGCCTTCGGAGATACCTGTGAGAAATGTCCCACCTGCCCCGATGCCTGTGGCACTAAAAGGTAGAGTCAAACCACACTGTAATGAGCACTTCCCACCCCTGATGGAGACAAGGGGAGGAAGCTGTTAAAAAAAAAAAAAAAAAAAAAAGTGGAAAATTTAAACAAGGTGCCCTCAGGAATCTACTAGGATGTATGATGAGATGCAGTCAGAGGGGATAGGGAAGAGGTCAAACATCAGAACCAAAAACAAGTCAAAACCCTCACATAACTCACTCACTTATGGACTTATCTAAGTCGAGTTGTTCAGATAACTCTCATTCCATTTGTGACCTTGAGGAATGAAACCATTGCCCCGTTGTTTGAACTTCAGCATCGCTCAGCGTTGCAGCTCAGGCTCTTTGAGGTTGGGGTTAAATGCCGATGTCAGACGTCCAGTAAAGAGAATGGTCTTCTGTGTGGACAGAATAACTGCAGTGTCCTCTCAACAGGCCCTCCTGACGTACACATGGCTCCAGTTTTCCAAGGCAATGGAAATCTTTATGGAACAACCTTTGACCCCTGACCAGACTAGAGTTTAGAGACCGGGTCATCACCGGGTATCATGTCAACCATTGCGCAACCAGTAACATCATATTTGAAAGATGAAAAGAAACTAAGCAGCGGCCAAAAATCTTACACAAATAGCACGAGAAATGTCCAGTTGTAATGTACATGCCTGTGCATTTCTCATGGTTTATAGTTTATCTGCATCGTGGGGTTTATGTTCTACTTTGTGTTTAGTTAGCAGGATATCGAAAAGACAGATGTATAACCTTCATAAAGGGAGGATTTATTGCAAGACTTCATTAGTTTTATATAGGTGTATCTAATGAATTGGCAGCTGAGTGTATAATATCCAAGAAGAGAGGGGTGTGTGACTTTGCACAGAAGTTGGACAGCTTCTCTTTATCACCACCATGAACAAAATAATGAATTTTAGATGCATACTTAAACAAACTTGCCACTGTAAAAAGTCGCAGAACCTGAAGTGACTACTCCGGCATCGTTAACTGATGCAAGTAGAAACCTCAGTAATTAAAATCACTGGCTGCAGTGTATTTGTTTTTTTGCATGACGCACGGTTCACCCACTGTCCAGCTGCTGACAGTTTGTTGCAGAAAAACGTCTGGTGTTTTAAAGCAGCGCTGCCGGGCAATTTTGACAGCTTGCGTAGCCAGAGTAACAAACAACAAACAGTATTTAAATTAAGTATATTCATATAATTCAGTAGAATGTGAGGGCCTGGTGTGGATTTATGCTTTCAGGGTGCGTTTAAGCTCATGAATAAAGATAGAAGATGTCTTTTTAAGAAGATTTCAGTACACGTTGTACTTGGCTTTTCCAGTAAGCTCTTCTCTGCTTCAGGGAGTGTATCGAGTGCCGGCTTTTCAACTCCGGACGGCTTGCAGACAACCAGACCTGCCAGCGCCTGTGCAAGGATGAAATCATCACAGTGGAGACACTCAGTGAGTAAACACACACACACACATTCTTACACATCCACACCAACCAGTTGGCTGGAGGTGTTCACATCTGTTGCATCTGCAACAGTTTCCCTTTTCACATTAGATCCTCCTTCCACTGTCACTTTTTGTTATAATTTTCATGCTGTTATTGCTGGGAGCTCTGCCAAAGTACAGTACTTGGTTCAGTGATACAGCTGTGTGTGACGTGACCCATTTAACACGTCTGATGTAATGCATACAAATTCTCTTACCGGTTTAACACCATGCTGTCATTTGAATATAGCCGTATTTAAAATATTTACGCACTGACAATAGAATAACCAGATGGAGTGTAGTTAACTGAAGGAAGTTAATTATTGCCTATTCACTTTAAAAAAGATTATTCTTTATTATATTATATGTGCATCGCTTTTTGTCACGACACCTATTTAGCACATTGCATCACTGTACGTTAGAGCCCGACTGATATTGGCGGGTCGATATAATCAGCTGATATTAGGCGTTTCCCAAACTATCGGGATCGGCATTTATGAAGGCAGTTTTTTTGTTTGTATATATTTATTCATCAGAATCATTTATAATGACAAAAAAATGAATATTTAAAAAATAAAATAAAAACCGACGGTCAACCATGTTATGAGTGTTGGCGTTGCATAGTTTTATCACAAGGTCCCTTTTGCCAACACTCGCATTTTCTTTTATTGTATTTTGTTCAAAAGATTTTAAGTTTCATATCTTAAGTTTGTATATTTTTTCTTAAACATTATTTTTGGGGCATTTTGGCCTTTATTTATATAGGACAGCTGATGATATGAAAGGGGAGAGAGGGAGAATGACATACAGCGAAGGGCCGCAGGTCGGAGTCAAACCCTGGCCCGCTGCGTTGAGGCGTAAAATTACGTAACCCGTAATATCTATCAGAAATTTCGGTTATTTTGAAATAACCAAATATTTGAATTAGTCGGGCTCTACTGTATATGCATGTTGGTTATTGTTTTCATTAACTACAAATAATCAGTATCGGTATCTGCCTTGAAAAACCAGTAGCGGTCCAGTCCTAACAAATAGAGCATATAGCTGCCGTAAATTGGAATACACTCTCCCTGGAGGAGCCAGACCCTGGACCCCCGCCCTCTAAAGTTTGGGCTGAGCCCCAAATGTTAACAAAGTCTGGCTCTGCCCCTGCTGTAGACCGGCTCTCTGTGCTTTTTTGGGGCTTCACATCTTTTCTTGTTTAACACCTCACACACGTTGTGTGATTAATAATGAAAGCAGGCCCACTGGTCAGTTGTGTCCCGATGTTTATGTTATTATGTGGCAGGTGTCCGTCTGTGTGGGCCTCTCGCAGCTCCACGGACACCTTCACTTCACACAGCAGGAAATAACTACACACCCCCTCATTTGGTTCAAAGAGCTCAAACCATTCAAGTTTAACATCTGCCCTTCCTTCTCAATAAGGCGACTAAACAAACCTGCAACAAAGCATCACCTCTTTCATGTGTTATTTATTTATTTAATTTTTAAAAGCTGAAAGTACAGGTCTAACTGTGCAGACCTTGTTAACAGTAAGTGTTTCTGTCTGGGTTTTTTACCATCTGTCACTGCCTGTAGGGAAAGGTTTAGGAATGCATTAATAAGTGCACAGTAAAGCCCGACCAATATAATTTCCGATGATATTAGACATTCCCCAATTATCGGTATCGGCACTTATAATGGCCCATAAAAAATGATCAGCCGAGATAAAATAAAAACGGTCAACCATGTTGTGGTTGAGTGTTGATGTTGTGTAGTTTGTCCACCAGAGGGCGCTCTACAACGTCCCTTTTGGCAACACTCTGATTATTTTTTTTGTAATTGTGTTTTTTTTCAAAGGACTTTAAGTTTTATATCTTAAGTTTGTATTTTTATACATTTTATTTATCACAACTTTCATATATTTTGATGTTCATCTGTTTTGTCTGACAATAAAACACATTATTATATTATTTTAGTGAAAACTCATAAATAACTACAAAGAACTAATGTTAGGGAAATCTGTTTGTTTTGTTAAGCGTTTCTGGATAAAAAAAAAATGTTAAATGCCGTTATATCGTATTTTTAAATAACCAAATATTTGAATCGGTATCGTCCTTAAAAATCCTTTATCGGTCGGGCTCTAGTGCACAGTGATTTATGGCCTCCATGGCACCGTGATGCTGCATGGAGGAGAAAGAGGAAACTGACGCTTGTGTGTTTAGTTACGTAGACTATTATAAGACCATTCCATATTGGCCCAGCACGCATGGCCCTGGCCCAGATCTGACGTCTTTCATAGCAGAGTTCAGCCATCTGACTGGCCTTAATAGGCTCCATATGTACATTCCAGATACTTGGTGCATGAAATAAAGGAGGAGGTGCTGATAGGGTGGGGGGGCAGTGTGACATCACCCTCCTCTGTGAGCTTTTAAAGCTTTTGGGTTGATGAAGATTGACTTAAAAAAGCAGAATATCAGTCTCATTTGTCGGTTGTGATTTCAGAGCAAAGAAATTTAGGCTATGTTGAGATTGTTCACAAGTGTTTCCTTTTTTCCCCTCAAGAGTCGGATTCCACTTCAGTTTCACTTCACACATCTTTCCTCCTTTCTCTCTCTATGTTCCAAAATCTGAAGCTGAACCTCGGCAGATAATGATAATAATAATAATATGATAGTATTTCCTTCAAAACACTAGCAGAAAGGGAGTTCCTACAAAAATCATCTTTGTTAGAATATTTTCTCTAACTGAAAGTAAAGAGCAAAGTAGTTATTAAAAGTAGTGTGTAAAAGTTCATTTTAATCAAGTAAGACTTTGATTGGGGTGGCTGTTCTTGTTTTTAAACTTGCTCTTGTCGTTTTGTTCAGGTTATTTCCTTTCCTTTTCTCATCTCCTTTTGTGGTACAATTCTGCTACATACAGTGTATTAACTTGAAGCTGATTCAACCGATCCAAGATTGTTTTCAGCGATTGAAGTGTATCCTTTTCTCTCTCGCCTTCCCTTCCAGAAACGGAGGAGCCAGGCGCTGTGCTTTGTCTGTATAAGACAGATAACGATTGTGTCATGAAGTTCACGTATTCCGAGCACGCCAGCGGACAATCCGTCCTCACAGCTCTAAAAGAACCAGGTCAGTGCCCCTAACAACAACACATTAGGTTTTCTCTCCTTTTTAACCTGCAAAGAACCATGTGCCTTTAGATTGTATTTTTAGTGGAGAATCAACCACCACAGCTCCACCATAACAATAGTTTAGTTTGTTTTGTCTTGTGTAACATAACAGGACTTCAACTTACATTTGGTTGCGCAACAATCAAGCAACCATAGCTGGCTAAAACGTTTTTGAATTGATTCCCATCTTCTGTTATTGTTTGTAATGAGAGAGGTTTATTATTTCATGGTTTTCAAAAATTTCCGTATGCCATGTTATGCGGTAAACCGTTTAAATCTGAGCAAGCGCGACTCACATCTGCACCCGACTTACTTCAGGGAGTGACAACACCGCCACTACAAACTTTTAAATATTAGTCCGTGCTTTAAAAGGGATAGTTCTTATCTTTTGAAGCGTGGTTGTATGAGCTGCTTCTCCTTAGTCAGCAGGTTAGCTACAATATATGGGGTCAGCACGCCCCCCCAATTTGGACAGACAGTTCCACGTCATAAAGGGCTGTCTGATAAAAAAGTTAAAGCGGTAAAAAATTCTAATTATACCGTAAACGTAAACTCATATAGATTTTTTTGTTGTCTAAAATGCGTTTAGGCTGCTGCGCCTGTCCACAGCAGTACATAGCTTAGCGCCACTGTCAGTGCTCCTGTGTGTTTTCATAACTGGGGGCATGCCGACAGCCATCTACTGTAGCTAACACACTGACTATTGAGAAGTAGCTCATACAGCCACATTTCAAAACATGCAAACTATCCCGTTAAAGATATAGTGTTTAGTTTTTGTCACAACCTTGAGGAGTTCTAAGTAATGACAACACATTCCTGTTGGAATGTCCACGTGATACAAGCCTTCCGGGACCACGCACCGCCCAATAACAACATTTCTGCATTACCTAATGTCAGCTATGGATTTCCAATGAAAATGTGAAATGTTTAGACATTTAGATATTACTGTGTGGTTTGTAACCTTAAAATGTTTTTGCATTTTGATGATCAAGTCAAGATCAAAATGTAATAAACTGAGGGAAGAACTTTCAGACAGGCAACAATTACATAATTCCATACACAAAACACCATTAGAGGATATTGAAACTGGGTTGGTTGGTTTATTCCAAATCTTTTTGATCATTACTCTCTGGGATGGCAAGATTGTACTCAACAGTGATTGATTAGATCAGAATTGATTTGCCTTTTTCCTATGTCAGAGTGAATTGATTTGCCTTTTTCCTGTGTCAGAGTGTGGGGGTGGTCCCGACGCTCTGATGGTGCTGCTGGCAGTGGTCGGCAGCATCCTCCTGGTGGGCGTGGTGCTGCTTGCTGCCTGGAAGTTGCTCATCACCATTCATGACCGGAGAGAGTTTTCGCGCTTCCAGAGTGCACGCTCACGAGCCCGATACGAGATGGTAAGGCCGATCCCCCTCTTTGTATTTGGGAAGTTTATTGTATCTGTTAGAATGTAGTCTATATCCAGGATTTTTTATTTCCGGTATTGCTTTGTTGCCGCCGGAAATTCCACCAGATGTCCCTAACCTTCCGCATTGTGTTGGAATTCTAATCCCCGGTGGATTTCTGAGGACTATGGTAAACGGCTCCTCAGATCTCTGCAGGGTAAATCTAGACAGTTAGCTAGACTATCTATCAAATCTGAGTTTTCTGTCGCATGACTAAATCAACCTTTAAACCTACACATTTCCACCAAAACAAGGTCCTTCCTGAAGTTATTTTGCAGAGGCACTGTGGCTTTTCACTCTGCTTAGCGCCGACCAAGATGGTTGTGATTGGTTTAAAGAAATGCCAATAAACCAGAGCAAGATTCTCTCCCATCCCAGGATGCTGTGTGGACTAGCCTGACCATCCTCTGCAGCGCTGCGGAGGAATACAAGACTAACTAGAACCAAACTTGTTTTCAATATAGATAAAAATGAGGCTCAGAAAATGAAAAGAAATGTATCGGCGCCTCTTCTCTATGCACATATAGTAACAGAGGAAATTCTCAACAAACAAAAAAACACTTACTTAAAACGGTGTTATATTTTGTAAATTCAAATGAGAGTCAGTGAGCGCTGACACCTTGGTTTCTGTTTTGCAATCTGTTTCAGATTCACACGTGTCTGAACTTTGGTAGGCTGTTGAAAATGTTGACATAACATAAACAGTTTTGATCAGGTTGAATTTGGATATCATAGAATTGTGATAGGAAGATTTGGACCGATTTGAATATTTTACAGTTGAGAAATAAACTTGTCAGTGCTATTTAGAGGACATCATCTTTGCATTTCTGCAATTTCTTATTGCTTATTGCCCAACTTATATGCTGATACTTTCACATCTGTATCAAGCTAATATCCGCAGAGCCTGTGTCATAGATGTTCAAAGCTCTCATCTTGTGCCGTTGTTTGACTTTAAGTTTTTTTCTCTTTCTCACCCCTTCAGGCCTCCAACCCTCTGTACAAGCAGCCTGTCAATACACATTTCGTAGAAACCGATTTCAACACGTATGGGAAGTCCTTCAACGGGGGGGTCCACTGATCCCTCAGCACGGGGCGCGGCAGGACCGGTCCGACAAACAGATCCCCGGAGGACGACTGACTCAACACACCCATCCCTCTGCGCGGTTCACACCTGATAACAGAAGTGAAATGAACTAGACTGTGTCTGAGAGGGGGGGGGGGGGGGGGGGGGGGGGGGGGGCGAAATCTGTGGCCTTTTTTTTTTTCTTTTTTTTTATTTGCAGGAGATTCAAGCCTACCCCAGAGACATGATGTGACTTCATTTTTCTTCATCTGTCTGTTTCCGCTGACAGCAGTGGAGGAGTCTGTGGAGGAGTAGCAAAGAATGAATTTCTTCTTGTTTAGGAGGAGAGAGAGTAGAGTTAGCGGTGAGTTTATCTGCAGTTACACGAAATAAACAAACTCTCATAAAAACCATAACAACCACCACATTCAATCATCGCACAGAGCAGGCAGGACATTGGTTTATATATATGTTTTTTTTTTATAAAAACTAAAAATGCTTTTTTAAAGTATTATCTGCATCCAACAGGACAGGAAATTTACAGGATTTTAGAAAAGCACATATTTCTAAAGGTTGCTATGATGACATTGTGGTACTACTAACATTTACTAAGCAATAGACTTCTTACCCTCATTTTGCACAGAGAATATTAAGAGTCAAGTCTCGTAAAGATTTACATTTTCTTTCATGTTTGTGTGTGTGTGCGCGCGCATGTGTGTTTTGTATACTCCAATTGCACTCCCTTCTCGACCAGGACTCCCTGAAAGAAGAAATAATGTTTCTCAATGAAGCCTCCCTGGCAGCCTCTGAACCCTTAAAAGAAGAGGCTGGTGTTCTTTTTTTTGTTTACAAATCCCATTAAAAGACCAAAACCAACCATGCGTTTGTACTATAATACTTTCAGACTTCTCTACGGTGTCTGTTGCGCTCAGACCCAAACTCATTTATTCCTACTGAAGACAAAAATCTTCAAAATGTGTCAAAAATATTAAGTTTTGTTTTTCTAAAAGCAATTTGTAAAAAATGCAACAAAAACAAAACACTGGGCACTGTGGTTTGAGCAAACCTTACTTAAAGTTTGGCTTTTCTTGTGAAAAAAAATGTGCCCAATGACACCAAAAAAAAACTACCTACCCCAGCTTTAAATTAGAGTTAGGGATTATTTTCAGCAACAGATTAATACACATACGAAGCTCTAGTGACTATAGTGACTTTAAATGGGATAATCATTAGTTTTTATCAAAAACTTTAAATATTGTCAGGAAAAAAACGTAATCCTGTCCCAAAAAGCAATCTTAAAAAAAGAAAGAAAACATTGTCAGTAGGCAGTCATTTGCTACTTTTCCTATTCTAATGTAACGACTAACTTTGAAATTGGTTGGTCGGACAAAACAAACAATCTGAAGATGTCACCTTGGGCATTAGGAAGTCGGGACAGGCTTTTTTTAAAACTATTTTCAGACATTTTGTTGACCAAATCAAGAAAATAGGTGAATTATTGCATAATGAAAATAATCAGTAGTTTTAGGCCATCCTTGTGGTTTTAGAAGTTTGACAACAAGACCAGTCTGAAATATCACGTCCATCAGAGACTTCCCATGTTACGTTCTGTATCTGCAGCACTGTGTTAACGCCTTAAAGCACTCTCGTATAAATCTACTTTATCTACCGATAAAGTAGATTTGTTACACTAATGAGTAGATCACCTCTAACTTGGAATACGGACACATGCGGTACTAATGTAGATTTGGACATACAGTGTGACTGGCTGCTACTTTATAAAGTCCCCTGTGAGGCTGTGTCCGCCCTGCCAGCACTTAGAGTGGGTGGAAACTTCAAGAAGTCTCAAAAAAAGTCACTGTTTCCCACAGGAAGAGGCAGAGTCTGAGCAGTCGCAGGGAAATCTGAAAGTGAGACTAGTTTGAGGGCTTGGGCGAGAAAGAAGGGTGCTCTGTGGACTCCCTTGTAACGGTCTCGCAGTAAAAGTGGCAGGGACTTTGGAGATGTGTGTGTAAGAGTGTGTTTGAGTGTGTGTAAATAATATAACATGAGGATGTATGTACATACAGTGCCAAATGAAAATGTTTTGATTAGTTTTAACTCGGCTTTGCTGTGTGTCGTGGCACAGTTTACTCAAACCCGCCCACCCACGTTTTTTCAGCTCGAACATAAATCTTCCCTGTGCAGTCGTGAACATTTTCACACGGATGAACAGACTCACACAACTACTCGTTTATGTAACACTGCACACAGAGCAAGAACAATAAATGTGCTTATGTTAAATAAAGCTGCTGAGTCTGTTGTGTTTGGCTCAGTCACTTGTTACATACTTACAGAGGCAGTAATAGGAGGAGTGGGATAAATCTGAGGTCAAGTTCTAATTCTCTCTCTCTCTCTCTCTCTCTCTCTCTCTCTCTCTCTCTCTCTCTCTCTCTCTCTCTCTCTCTCTCTCTCTCTCTCTCTCTGAGACATTGTTTTGGATATCTGGATACTGGCAACACTTTTCTTCATGGGACTTGTTGCTTGTAAAATCGCTATGGCCAAAAGTATCCAGACACCATTCCATGTTTGGGGGCTTGGTTCCTTAGTTTCAGTCAAAACAAATCTTAATGCTACAGGATAAATGAAGGCTCTTTTTCAACATGATGACAGTTTAACCCTTGTGTTGTCTTCCTGTCAACCATGAAAAAAATGAAAAATGTCTACACTATTATCTATTTTTTTTATTTTTTTCGAAGTTATTTGATATTTCTAATGTTGACATTTTCAGTGCTTATTTCAAAGGCCCATCTTTTTTGATAAAA
>NC_048417.1:5231983-5236386 GCF_013103735.1 Etheostoma cragini
TGTGAGCGTTCACACTCAAAGTTAGCAAAACATCTGTTTGCAACACTAACCATGCTCGCTGAAAGCAGGAGGGTTGGTCTGATGCTGTAATTACCCCTTCCAACGAGATGATCATTATAACTCAATAAGTTATTTCTAAATTACCACATAATTATTCAATCACTTCAAATTAACACAATGCTATTTATAGCACCTCATTGGAGTAATGTTATTTGCGAATACTGTATGTGTGGAGTCTTAGTTTTGAGTTTTACAATTGGTTTTATTTCATTTGAGTTTATTTTTCAAAAAGATTTAGTTTTACAGTTTATTTTATTAATTTATACTGCTCGGTGTAGTTTACGCTTATAACCGTGGTGTGGGGAGCTGTGAAACTGTATCTTAATCACCCCTGATTTGTGAATGCGTACGCAGATTAAGGTGTGATTACAACTCTGTAATTGCACACAGACCTGAGTACACATTTAGAGATTCTTGTACGCATTCACAAAGCTGGATATGCATGTTAACAGATTTGTTTACTTTCTACAACCATATGCAAATAAAAGTCCTGCAGTACAGGTTCCATGAATCTCTCATTACCAGACCGCCCTCCACAGCGCCGTTCAGGAAGGTCTGGCTATTTCACACAGCATTCCGGGATGGAAGAAAAACGTGCTCTGGTTTATTTGCATTTCTTTAAGCCAATCACAATTGGGCGGGGCTAAGCACCTGATGGAGTCATGGTGCCTCTGTACAAATTTTGTAAAGCAAAGAACTGACTTACTCTCCCTGTTACTTAAGACAGCTAGAGGGGTCCTCCAGGGGTTAGGAGTTGCCAGTAGGGGCTTGTGATGGCACTGAGACAGAGACGTAGGCACAGGTTAATTACTGCTAACTAACATGCTAGTTAACATTAGTAATTAAACCTAAACAGCTAATGTAAGTCCAAACTGTCTGTGAGTTCTCCTGGAAACGCCTATGCAACAGCAAGTAGCTTAATTTCACAAAACCGGCTGCTACGGAGCCATAGTGTGAGGTATAAGGAAATAAATTGTGTTTCTTTAGAAATAAACAATGGCCAAATAGTCTTTAAACGCTGCAGATGTAAAGTCATTCACTGTGAAAGTGGCACCAAAATGAATGGCAGTAAATGGAATGCTATGGTGAGTGCTTGGTAGCATCAAAATGGCGCCAGAGGAGCTACGCTTACACTGTCTTTAAACAACCTATTTCTCATGTGAGGCAGGAGGGAACTGCTGCCCCCCCCAACCCCCCCCCCCTCCTGTCTGGGTAAGAGGCTTCTGCCAGCACACTGACATGCTTGTGAAGTCAGAGCTCAGGTTAAATCTGGCTGTGAGAAGGAGGAAAATAATCTGCTGTACAGAGCAGGAGTCTGACCCTCAGTAACAGAATCAATGTCTTCATTAGCTTTTGATGAACCACCCCACACGCTGCTGGGGGGGGGGGCATTGATTTTAGAGAGGGTAAAAGCGTTTCTCTGCTGACTACACATCTGTTATTTAACCTGACTGAGGAGATCCAAACGGCACTTTTCCCAAACACACTGTATGGTATATTTATATTTACTGAAATATAAATTTAGTCATTTACTAAAAAATATTTATATTTACTGTCCAATTATGTCCTTTTTCTCTGAGACACT
Organism: Etheostoma cragini; assembly: GCF_013103735.1. Taxonomy (NCBI): domain Eukaryota; kingdom Metazoa; phylum Chordata; class Actinopteri; order Perciformes; family Percidae; genus Etheostoma; species Etheostoma cragini. The sequence goes on from NC_048417.1 coordinate 5,233,629, forward strand.
CACTTAGACGATGGTATCTGCTTTACTTTTAGCTTTTAATTTTTTGGGGAATTCTCTAAAGTCTCCATTTCTGCCTTTTTAAAGATAATTTTAGAGATTTCCTTAGGCTTAACTGTATTCAGTGTAAGCAATATATCTCCAACCTGACCTGGGAACGCCTCGGGATCCCCATTCAGAGCTGGTTGGAAAGGGAAGTTTTGGGTCCCCTGCTGGAGCTGTTCCCCCCACGACCCGACACCGGATAAACGGACTAAGATGGATGGATGGATGGATGGAAGGACCTCTTGTCTGTATATCATAAGTATATACTTAATATTACAGATGGTTTCACAAATAGGTAAAAGCTAGCTGAACGTGTTCTGAAGGCTTGAGGTCTTGTACTGTTGTTTTAACGTCTGTTGGTTGGTTCAGAATGAAATATCGCAACGGTTATGTGATTGATTGGCATGAAACTTTGTTCAGACGTTCATGGTGTCTAGAGGAGGAGTCCTACTGACTTTGGTGACCCTCTGACTCTTCATCCAGTCCCATCAAGTCATATTTTAAAGTGGTCAAACAGTTCATTGCTTATCACCAAATAATGGCATACCCATCAGCGTCAGCTATACTTTGTCTTTATTGGTAATTAGCAAATGTTAGCATGCTAACATGCTAACCTAACATGGTAAACATTATACTGTGTACCTGCTTAGAATCAGCATGTTAATATTGTCAGTGCATGCCTACATTCTCATTTTATCTGTGACTTAAAACCGGCTCACAAAGCATGGCTGGAGTGTTGTTGCAATAACGTCTCCTTCCCTCTCTGTCTGTATCTGTCTGTCTGTCTGTGTTTGTCTGTCTGTGTGTGTCTGTGTGTGTGCTCAGGTCTTCCTGTGTATGCTGTATTTTAAAGGACAGGCAGCTGTGGTCATACTTTCTCTTCCTCCTCCTCATGTCACACTTCACACCCTTCTGAGAAAAGCCTTTCCTTTGGAGAAGCATTTTCCCTTCTGCCATCCTTCCCCTTTATTTCCTTGACACAGCATCTTTCTACTTCAGCAACATTTCTCTTTTTCAGTTCTTCTCAGCCTGACCGCTCTACTACTTAAGGAAATTGAAAATGAAGCCACACTTTGTCAATAACTGACAGCTTTGGGAACAAGATAATGTGATTATATTACTATTGGAGAGAGCACTGATATCCTGACCAGTAAATGGTAAACCAGTGTACTACTGTCTAGAGTACACAAGAGTCATAAAATCTGTGACTTGACACAGTAGTGTCAGTTCCACAGGAACGTCCATGTAAATGTAGCCAGTATTAGCTTAGCTAGTTTGTTTCGTGTGTTCCTGTTGTGGGAAACAAACAAAATGGCTCGACTGAGTCACACGACATTAATCCGTCGGGGCTTGTGCAGAGGATAGAGAAAAAGGCCATGGATGTGTGAAGGGAAAGGGAAAAGGAGGGGCGTATTTGTTTTGGATGTTGAGTTAAAATAATCTCTTTCCAGAATCGGTGACTCCACCTTTTTAAAGATGCCCTGTGAAGTTTTTTTGGCAAACAAACACACGTTATATATTTCCTTCCTCATAAAACATTTGCTGGGCTGATTTCTGAACATTTTAAATGCCGCATTGTTTACATCCCTCTCAAAGTGCTTGCTAATCTTTACAGAAACGAGGTTTGCACCTGAATGCACCGATATTTGCTGTGTCTCGTGTTGATTGCAAGATCTGACAAGTAAGTCTGTAGTTTTTGTGCGTATGTCTTTAAATGCAGAAATGCAAGATTACATGAAATGAGGGGGAGGAAGAGGGATGACAAAGGTCCAGGGATTATGTGATAACCTTTTTAAATCAGGCTTGTTCACCACACAGTCCTCCCTAATGAAGTGTAACTCTTGCGGCAATCACAAGCGACTGTTTCCCCCCACATCAGGTGGGGGGAGGAAACGGAGCATTCACCTCTTTGTGATGTAAATGTTTTGTGTAAACTGGGGATTGGTTCCCAGGTCTGAAAGCTGAGAGAATTTGGGGGAAGGAGAGATTTTCACATGAACCCCAGTGACTGTGACAGCGGCTCACCCGCCACTCATCCTCGTCCTGATTGGCTCTGACCTCACATGCCTGCTCTCAGAGTACCGACACATTCAGGGCTCTACTAAAGCTCTGTGAGCCGTGTAAAGTAACATTGTCAGAAAGTCACAGTGTTTGGACCTTTGGCCCTACTGTTGCTGAATGCTGTTATTGTCAATCTGATGCGAGGGTTTTCTGTGTGAAATACACACCTTGCTGGGCGGAAATACTGCAAAAGCTGCAGTATTTGCGGTATGGACTTTCTATTGACTCGTGGATGCCTATTTTTAAAATTTTGTGTTCTGGGGGGCTGACTCACCCATATTTCCAATGAGGAAAACTCTTAAAGGAATAGTTCTGATCTTTTGAAGTGTGTTTGTACGGCATACCATGATATTTTGGACAATGTGCTTACAACTTTGTGGCAACAAAAGCCAGGCATATAAGAGCACCTGACCTCAACCCTGTCCATCACCTTTAGGAGGAACTGGACAGTTGACCGTGAGCCAGATTTTATCACCCAAACATCAACGTAGGACCTCATTCAAGCTCTCGTGGCTGACTGGGGAACAAATCTCTGCAGCCAGGTTCCAACATGTTCAGAGGAGAGTGGAGGCAGTTGTAGCAGCAGATGAATGCCCATCCAATAAATCACACATGGCTGTCCTTATAATTTAGGCTATTTAGCACGTCAGTACAA
>NC_048417.1:5236486-5245747 GCF_013103735.1 Etheostoma cragini
TCTCATGTGCAGTGGTGGAATGTAGGTAAGTACATTTACTCCAATACTACTTAAGTACACAATTGAGGTAATTGTACTTTACCTAAGTCATTTCTTTTCGAGCCAAATTCTACTTCTACGCCACTACATTCATCTGACATTTTTAGTTATTTTCCATATTATGTAATTAAAACATTGTATCTTATAACAATTATAATACAGTTTATTTGTATTGCACTTTACATTTCAAGAATCTCAAAGTGCCACAGAGAATATAGTAATGCAACTAATCCAGACCGGAGTGTGTGTGAGGAGGTCTGGCGGGTGAGGAGTTCCTGTAGGGGAGGAGGGAGACCTCATATGCTATTCTGAATGGGACAGGGAGTTGAACTACGTGTTTTCTTATCAGGGTTTCTGCGGGGTCTTAAAAAGTCCAACATTTCTAATTAAAAGTCTTTTAAAAAACTTTTAAAAAGTCTTGAATTAGCTGAAGCATTATGTTCTAGGTCTAATAATTGTAAACAGGTCTTACATTTCCCTATGTCCATGCAGCGCTGCCTATAATGCTCATTGAAAGTTTTTTTTTACCTGTGGTATTGTAGGTCTTTCTTTTCTTAGTCCAAATATAATTTGCCATATATGTACAGATTAGTATTACTATAAAATCCTGCCACAAATTATATGTAATTTAGGAAACTGTTATATTCATAGAAGGCAATATATTACACCTATTAATTATCTTTAATTTGTTAAAAATAACATAACATTTGTTTGCATTTTCCCTAGAGGTGGGGCTGTGCTCCTAATGACCAGTCGTCATTGGCAACAAGAAATTCCACAACAGCATTAGTAAGACTGGAACAGAAAGGGTAGGTCCTTATTGGACCCTGATCCTCGTCCTAATTGGTTGCACTGTCTGTCATTTACAAATGAGTCTGTGTTTGTTTTAATAGTTTTGTTTTTTTCTGTGTTTTCTTGTTTTTCATTTGTGGGATTTGCTGCCGGGGTTTACACTTCAGTGCCACTGGAATGAGAAACCTTTTAAAGACAGATGTTTTACAGACAATACCGGTCCAAATGGGAAAAAAGAAGCAAAACTACCACAAAGGGACACAAAGCGACTGCAAAGAGTCGCCCAATTGACCACAGAGACCCGAAATAAAAACCAAACAGAGACACAAGTACAATGAGACAAAAACCTTCAAAGGGACACAACATGTATATTTTCAAAAATAGAAAACGTTAAAAAAATAATTGAAGAATGACACCTCAAGCCCTCCCCAAATGCACGCAGCTAATTCTTCCACAAAGTTAAGGACACACTGCTAAAAGGAATATTATGCATTTATTTTATGCCTATGGATGGAGGAATTTTCTAGTAACCAGTAGAAACCAGACATGAGTGCACAGCACTACAAATTGAAAAGGGAGGGTTTGTATATGCGTAATAGTGTTTATGCACGAGTGTGTGTGTGTGTGTGTGTGTGTGTGCGTGTGTCATAGACCACCAGATCAAACAACATTGCCAGCTCCAGTTTGACACATGCCAGTGCCGGGATGTCAAGTCATGGAAGTACGTCAGTACAGCCAGAGAGAATTAAAGAAAAGAGAAAGACAAAGTCACTATTATTCTCTTAAGCAAGAGGGTCTAAACAGTAGAACAAGCTCTGCTCCAGTAACATGTTGGACATGTGTGCAGAGGATGTCCCATCACCGCAGGGCAGTAATTACCGACAGCATGCCATCCCCAACGCTAGTAGAACAAACTGCCTTAAAGCCCTTTCCTGTGTTCTTATATTCAGATTAACTTAACTTAAATTCAGTTTATAGTGAATAACTTTAAAGCTGCAGCAATAGTTTTTTTTCCACACTTGAGCGGAAAGAAAAGAAGTAAACACCGGCACACTGTATTATTGTCTCATGTTGATACTCAGACCGCTTCCATGCACAGTCTAAAAGACACATACAGTAATATAACTTCAAAGACACCAAGGACACCAAAACTGCTGCATCGAGACACAAAGCAACTACAAAAAAGAATAACAAAGAGATACAGAACAAGTACATAGAGACACAAATGACTACAAAGAGACACAGAACAACCTCAAAAGATACAAAACAACTACAAAAAGACACAAATGACTACAAAGAGACACAGAACAACTACAAAGAGACTCAAAACATCTACAAAGAGACTCAAAACATCTACAAAGTGATACAGACTGACTACAAAGACACAAAACAACTACTAAGAGACATAAAACAATTACAAAGAGACTCAAACTCTCTACAACGGGGCCCATTGTCTTATAGTCCCCCGATGACTACAAACCTTCACTATCATAATGAAAAAGAGATTGTAAACACGGTTACTAATGCTATGATGCATGATGACTGGACAATAGTTTTCCTTTCAGTCGCTAGGCAAAGCAAATTGACCCCATTCTCGCTACGTCACAAAGGGAATACAGGAAAAGTGCTTCAGGTGTGTACTTAAAGCACGACGTCTCTTAATAACATACATCACATCTATTATGACAGAGACTTAAGGATGGAAATCCGATGCTAAGCTTTATATCAATTCCCATGGTAAAGTTATCTATAACAGAGAAGGATAAACCCAGCTTTAACTGTTGGGATTAGAAAAGTTGCTTCTGAAGTGTAATTCACTTTTGTCTGTGAATCGTAGATACACAACATGTTGAAAGTTCACTCATTATTTACGATGTCTTTTATACGGTAACATTTTCTCACAAACCCGTAGCAGTCAGATTAGTTTTAAATCAAAGGTGCATTCAAAAAATGACGTATCTTGTATGCCAACGTCATGCTGACTTTCTTCCTATTTCTAAACACATTTAAAATGTGTTTTTTTGGCATTTATTATTCATGACAGACATGATGTCAGTCTGTATAATTGCATTCTGATTGTTTTTAATCATGATACAGACTACTGACTCATCCTGTAGTTGTAAGACACATGGAAATGATTATGAATCCGCTATTAAAGCGCAGACATAATTTACACTATGTCAAGATCAGTGTGTCTGAGACGGACTTTCCGTGTGTGGGTTTAAATGGGAGAGGCTGACAGAGAATTAAGAAGGTACAGATCATTTCCTCCCAGTTCTGGAACCAATTCAGTGAAACAATTTTACCCAGCAGCCATTTGTGTGTGTGTGTGTGTGTGTGTGTGTGTGTGTGTGTGTGTGTGTGTGTGCCTTCTCACATTAACCTGTGACTCTGAGGAAGGGAGATATCATGTTGCAAACTGAGGCATCACATTGTTCACCAGGGCTTTGCTCCTGAACAACACATTGCAACAACAACTTCAGTGGCTGAATATTTAAAATGTGGGTTTCCAAGGACTGTATTTTACGCATTACCGCATTGTTTGATACAAAATATCATAGATAATGGTTTACGTCCATGCGAAATATACTCTATTCACGCTGTCTCTGGGTTCCCAACCGTTTATTATGTCAGTAGCATCACTAGAACTTTAACACGTGAGTGAAGTGAAACCTTAATGAACAGCACAGTTGTAAAAATAACCAAAATAAAGTTACAGAAATAATAATGAAAGAGTACAACTTATCATATTATTTGGAGCCCCTGATAGTTGCCAGTTCCTTATTCCTCTGATCTTCTGCCTTCATCATATCTTTGACAGACTTTAAACCTAAATTGGTTTGGTTTCTTTAAGCAGCTTTACGTATCTTAGGAAGATTCTCCTGTGTTTCATTTGAACCGATTTGATCTCTATATGAAAAGAGAAACAATCTAAATAAATTATTTGTAATTTTAATTGTTGCTCACTACTTAACGTTGCGGTGTACATTTGCATATTGACACATTTGAAAAGCTAACGGTTAGACTAAACTGAGAAAAATAGTTCAGTAATCAACCAAACATTGTGCTTCGGGGTTGCTGTTTAGAAACTTAAATGATATACTGGATTTCCTAACTGCTGGCAAAGCGCAGTCCCTCTTTCAAATCAGAGTGGGTTCTTGGTGGTGTTGCCCTTGGTGAAGCTAACCCTAACCCTAACTACTCAGCAGGACCAGCCCCACCTGTGGCCTGTGCGTTGTTGAGCCACTGTGCTGACAGGACTCTGCAGGGGCGTTCGGTACAGGAACTCCAAATCCCTCTACTCCATTAGAACATAAACGCAACACAAGAAATCCTCCTGCATCGAAACAATGCCCTAATTAAACTGTGTTATCAATATTACCACATAACATTGAATAACATTGAATTGAATGACTGCTGAATGACTCTTTTTAGTTGATTGTTTTGGCTTTATGACACATTTACTTTTTAGGTGTACTTTTACACGTCTTATTTTATACGGCCTTGTATTACCTTTTGTAACCAACATTAAGTGTCTGGATTTGTTTTTTTCTTCTAACTCTTCCTCCTCTCTGTAAACTCTATTCCCTTTCATGAGCACAGGTGACAATGTTTCCTTTTTTTGAAGCCAAATTAGAAACGTAATCCTTTTTTTTTTTTATGTTTGTTTTTTTTTTGCGACACTTTTGTTGCTTTTCTTGATGTTTTTGTCACTTTTTGCAAACTTTTCCCGACATTTTTGAAGCTTTTGCCAACATTGTTGCTGTTGTTTTTTAGCCCTTTTGTAACAGTTTTTGGGGGGTTTAAAAAGTTTTTAAAGCTTTTCCTGACATTTTTGTCCCTATTTTTCAGCATTTTTTAATCAATTTTTTTAACTGTTATTTAATAAAACACCTAAATTCAATGAAAGTAGAAAACTGATCGGATTTATTTTACTTATAATTTATTTTAATTACTATTTTAAGAGTGTTGTGTGGAGCCGTACATGTTTTTTGCATCTTTTTTTACAGTTGGTTGAAAGAAACCCGAATTTCTGATGTAGAAACCTTTTTGAAAATAGATAACATTTGACCCAAAGAAAACATGAGGGTTCAAAAGATACCAGAAGCGCTCCTGCCACTTTATTCTTTCACATTTACTATTCAGTTCCCTCTCACCACTCTCACCAGCCCCATTTCCATCAGACTAGTACATAAAACAGCTTAAAAAGGAGAGATAATTACATGGCATTCATCAGCGACTTGCATTTCTCTGATTGAATGGAGCTTAAAACCTCAGAGTCTTTCATTTAGACTCCACCTGCCTGCTAAATATCCAGATCTTTCCATTGCTATACCCCAACATTTCCATGGAGGTGGTCCGTTACAATGTGTATCCAATGCATGAATTTATATATTTAACTCCCTCCAGAGTCCCAGAAGACATTTTTCAGCTGTTTCCACAGGTTGAGTGGCACTTTGATGATGATTGAACTGATCTTGATGCGTAAAATCACTTTGCATCATTAGTTTGGATCAGATTGTGTCCTCAAACTTCTTCTTCTGCCCGCTGGTGGCTACAACTGACTTAATACACCTTTAGGTTGCAGAACATACACAACAGTGTGTAGGTATTACCAAAACAAAAGCCCTCTCTTTGAAGAACAGTTCTTTTCTGTGAGTTGAGTTATTATTTTTGAACTTCCTGTTGCGGCTGGTGAGAACTTTACTGTATATTGAATTCTTACTCATTTCACAACTTGTTTCATCTGCATTTATTTTTCCAAAACTCAAACAGTAATACCCATTGTTTCATGAAGCTGAAGCAAGATCAACTTTCCTTGATTGACAAGACTTTCTTTACAAGGTGACAGCATGTTTTATGAACTGATTAATTATGTAGCAAAAAGTATGAAGCTGTAAACTCCAGCTTTGTGCTAGATAAATGTAGTGCAAGATTTATTAACAGAAAGTAGAACAGAACAAAGACGGAGATGTAAATACTAAAAGTGACCAGCAGCAGTTACTGAAGTACTGTACCTAAGTATAATTTCTGCTACTTTCTATTTCTACTCTACTACATCTGTATCAGCGTCTCGGTCTCAGTTTTGAGAAACATGACTTCTTCACTAGGCACGAAGGGCAGATTCACATTTCCCAAGGTAAGGACAAACAATGTGAAAACACTGTGGCGTACAGAGCCGTGATCAACTGGAATGCAAAGCCTAGTCAAGACCTTCACGAAAACAGAAAATCTCAACTCAAAGTGTTACTTAACCCTTGTGTTGTCTTCCAGTCAAAAATGAAATTCAGCTTGTTTTTTTAAGCTTTTAATCAATGTTTTTCTCAAAGTTTTTCTTACATTTTGGTCCCTTTTTTGAACACTTTTGATGACTTTTGTCAATTCTGTTTGACGCACGCAACACTAACTTATTGACTTTAGTTTTACAGTTAGTTTGGAAATTTATGGTCAATACCTACTTTATGGGAAATTATACCTAATGTGTGAGTTGTAACATTTCAGTAACAATCTCAATGCAGGACTTTTACTTGTAACGGAGTATTTTCAGTGTGGTATAAGTTTGGTGCCATTTATGTGATTTCAATGAAATTGAAAATGAAGTGGATTTCGCTTAGTGTATAGTCCATGTTATGAGTTTTTCATTAAATTCAGCGTAGACAATCTGCTTAGAAAAAAAAAAATATATTGGATAGGACAACACAATGTAATTCTGCTAAATGAAACCTCACATTCATTAATAGTTTCACTTGTTTTTAAAGATATTGGATATCTATAGGCTCATTTTGACACTTTTTAGTAAAAACAATTCCAGTGCCAGAAAAACGCCCTCAGGTTTACTGACATTTCTTTAAACCAATCACAATTGTCAAGGAACAAGGAACTTGTTTTGATGGAACGTGTGTATGTTCAAAAGTAGTTTTAGTCGTGCACCAGAAAACTCCGATTGGACAGATAGTCTAGCTAGCTGTCTGGAGTCACCCTGCAGAGACCTGAGGACCAGGTAACCATAGTCCTCAGAAATCAACCGGAGTTTAAAATGACAACCCAAAGAAAGTGGAAGGTAACAGACATCCGGCCAAAATGAAAGACATCTGGCAGAATTTTCCAGAAGTGGAACGTAGTGGATATTGCATAGACTGTATGTATATTAAATAAATATATATACAGCGTATGGGATATGGTGTCAGCTACAGATGGCAGCCGGCATGTCCCCAGTTTGGAGAAGCAGACAGGAGTACCGAAACAGAAGCTAAGAAATGTCCTGCTGTGTCTAAAGGCAGCAGCTAAACGCATTTTAGACACCGAAAACAAATGATTTCTGTTAATATCTTGAGAATATTTTCCAGACAGAGCTATACGTGACCGACAACCAGCCTAAATGAGGTGATATGATGATCGGGTGCTATGACAAACTATGGAATGATCTGCCTTTGCATGTAAAACAGGCCTCTTCTTTATCTGTTTTTAAAACCCTTCTTAAAACCCATCTTTTCTCTTTGGCTTTTGACACATAGTAAGATGTCGACTTCATTTACTTGTTCTTATTTGCTTCTTTGTGTGTTTTTTAATTGTATGGGTATTAATTATAAATTTGTTTGTTTATTTTCTGTACAGCACTTTGGTCAACTTTGGTTGTTGTAAAGCGCTTAACAAATAAAGTTGGTATGGTATGGTATGGTAACCTTCTGGAAAGATCTGCAGAGCTGGTCCAGACCAGGGAGATCGTGATGCCACCTCTAACAGGGATGAATATAAAGTTTTATATATAACAAGTGTTCTTGTAGAAGATAAGAAGGTAGATTTTGTTCTCAACAACATGATGCTTTTAGGAAAACATTGCATACATAAATGTAGATATTTTTAAACCAAACCCTGATCCATTGGAAGAATGAGCTGATCCTTTTGTATAAGTCACTGAAACGGGTTAAGGATGGAAAAGCCCAGGATTGGGTTCGTTTACTTGAAACTTTAACTTAATTTGAGATAGCCCGTTCTATTTAATCACTTTTTAAATTTTTTTCTTCTTACTTCTTTTTTCTTCTTATTTTGATTTGTTATGCACATGCTGCCATGTGCTCAACCCGGGGCAAAAGTTCCTTTTGTGAAACGTTTTTTTTTTTTTTTTTTAACGCTTTGTTTGTTTGTATATTCGTATTCTGAATGAATAATTAAAAATAAATAACAACCACCTCGCTCTACCACATCCCTTCCATGTGATGAGGGCTGGGCCGGTGCCACCCCGTGCCCCCCTTCTAGCCCCGCCCCTGCCACCTCCGGTTCTACTTCATATTCTGCAGTACCTGAGAGAAACTCAGTGGATCCCCAGCTCTGTTGGAAGCAGCAGCAGTCCGGACTTCCTAAGCAAAGCCAGCAGTCAGGACTTGGTATTTAAAGCCAGCAGTAGCGCCAGCAGCAGACGGAGAAACATCTGGAGAGAGCAGCTGCGCACAAACAGCTGCAGGATGCGCTTCTTCGCTCTCCTGTGGACCCTCGGCTTCCTGATGAAAGAGGCGCGTGCATGGGGCTACAAAAACGGAATATTTCATAACTCAATATGGCTAGGTAAATTACAGTTTTTCTTACTGCCTTAGTTGTTGTAGCTCTGAAAACGTGTCGGTTACGTTGTGACTTGTAGGACCACGTTACAGACCACAGCCTTTTTCTTTATGTCGCCATCTAAAGTATTCTATTTAAAGTATTTCTATTTAGATAATTAGTGGAGTCACATTGAAATGGAGTAGACATGATGATTTACTTTTTTCTTCTTCTTCTTTAAAAAAAAAATCCAAACCAGGTTAGTTCATTCCAACTATTAGTCATTCAAACTATTCATCAGGGTAACTCTGCATTTCAACGCAGTTTTGTATTTATCAGAATCAGTGATGGAGGAAGTTTTGAGATCCTTTACTTAAGCAAAAGTACTAATAACACACCTGCATTAAAAATGTTACTTAATTAAAACTATGTAAGTGCCATCGGGAAAATGTAGGCTAGGCCTACTTAAAGTATTAAAAGTACTCGATGCAGAACAATCCTCACAATGTAGGAACAGGAAACGATGTTTAAAGGTCTCATCATTTCAGCTGGACTTGTAGGCCCTCATGTTGTTGAGTAAAACAACACGTCATTTTCTTTAATAAACCAGGTGTTTTGTGTTCAAAAATCTTAATTTAACTAACTAGTTACTAAAACTGTCAGATTAATGTAATGGAGTAAAAAGTACAAGATTTCTCTCTGATATACAGGTGAGTGGAAGTAGAAAGTGGCCTTAAAAGAAAATACTCAAGTAAAGTACAAGTACTTCAAATTTGTAAGCACTGTACTTGGGTAAATGTACTGAGTATCAGGTGTAGGCTACGTTTTTTAGTTAAGTTTTTCTACTTTACTGTTTAAAATCACAGTACATACATTTACGGGGGGGGGGGGGGG
>NC_048417.1:5245951-5287238 GCF_013103735.1 Etheostoma cragini
CCCCCCCCCCCCCCCCCCTCCCCAATGTTGGACCCAAAGTTACGCCCTTGTCACAGTAAAACTTTCCTCACATAAAGGCACATTGTGTAAAGTAGTAAGAACTAATTAAAGCAACACAGCAGCCCAGCGGCTTTAGGCCGAACGGCCTGTTTACGACCCGGCCGAGTACTGCACGAGGCCAGTAAACACGGAGGAATGACCTCATCTCTGGGGCCCTCCGAAATGCAAACATATAACACAAAGAAATGATAGTTCAGCTGCTTGAGGAACAGAATAGAATGGCGTAATAATGTTGTAGGCTAATCCTATTGAAATGACCACAGCTTTGATTCTCTCAAAAAAGTAACAGAACGGTGTTTCATTTTGCTAATGGGTTTGACTTAAATGAATCATAAGCACAGTGTTTTTAATTATTCGTTTAACTTCCATCCTCTGTTACATGTTTGTTTTTTCCTTGAAAAGTTGTCAATCTTTTCTTTTTAAAGTCAGTTACTGTTACAGAACCTGATGCAAGGCAGTCGGTTCCTTTAGCAGTGAGATTCTGAGGGTTTACCTAGTGCAGAGATCTTCAGCAGGGGGTCCGGGGCCCCTAGGGGGTCCTCAGTGTTACCGCAGGGGAGTCATATTGTCAGTATCATTTTCTGAAATCTAGTAAGGATGGAGGGAGATGTTCCAGTTACGTCCAGCTGGGAGGAGACCTCTAGGAACACCCAGGACTGGCTGGAGGGATTATATCCCCAACCTGGTCTGGGAACGCCTCGGGATCCCCCAGTCGGATCTGGTTAATGTGGCTCAGAAAAAGGGAAATTTGGGACCCTAAAACATGTTATTAGCAAATATAAATCAGTGTATTTGTGAAGAAAAAAAACACAGGGAGGATAGGCTTTCTGGGAAGGTAGTCACTAAGGGAGCCATCCACAGACACACTTAATCCTAAAGAGTCTCTATAACACGTGTATGTTTACCATTAAAGAATACTAAAAAAAGTATGTCTAAAAGCTTCAGGCTGCCCGCACGTTATTGTAGGCCCAGTTTCATATGCAACTTCATTTATATTTATTGTTTAGTAGGGTCCCTGTTCCGTCTAGCTCTTAGTTAAGGGGCCCTTGGCTTGAAAAAAGTTGAAGACCTCTGGCCTAGCCTAAAAAAAAAAATCATCAATTTAAACAGATCAAAACATAAACTTTTGTCTAATTCTGGGGTGCTTTCTGCCCAATTTCACAGTCATGCATGCGTAAAGCCCAAACAGGATCAGCAGAGGACTCCCCACTGATGAAGCCAGAAAGCAAGAGACCAAAATGTTGGTGAACTTCCAAAATAGCATCTTTCCTTCATGTTTTACGTTTAGCTTCATTTGACCTTCACCCTCTCACTAAAAACCTTCCTAACCTCACCTGCTCGGCTTCAGCCCCACGCTGTGAAAATACTCCTCTAGAAGTAAGAGTCCTGCATTCACAACTTTACTTTAGTATGTAAGTATTGCCGGCAAAATGTAGTTAAAGTACTCTCTCTGCAGTAAAAACTTCTTTGTCTATCTGATGTTTCCGGATTCATATTCCTGCTGCGTTCATGTGTATGTTGCATTTTCCTGCTGTAGATGTTTAAGGTGTTGCTCATTATAATTCCTTTATTTACTGTTGGGTAGTTTTATCTACAGCAATGCATCACATTCTAAAAGATCATGTGGTGGTATTGTGTGGTTGTAGCGTCGCTGTCCTGTGAGAACCCCATGTCTCTAAAAAGTATCAAAAGCTTTCAAGGTGTCAGAAAAAACAGCTGTTTTTAGCTTTGTGCCAATGCTTTTTACAGCTGATCCAAGAGACTTTTAAAGACTTCATTCAACATCAATGTATCTGGAGATACATGGTGTTCACTGAACAGGAAAAGGGATGAAAAACTGTTCATATGTCAGTAAAAAGTACAATATTTACCACTGAGATGCAGTGAAGCACAAGTATAAACTTACATGAAATAGAAAAACTCAAGTAGAGTCTGACAGAAGGGAAAAAAAGACAGGTTGATATCTACGTCTTGGTCTCTTGTTCCAAATCTTAATTCCAAAGTTAATTCAACATTTTACTTTACTGCCACACTTGGGACTTGGAGCAGTGTCACCTCCTCTCTTGGCTTCACACAGATGTAGCAGTTTCTCTCTCTCTCTCTCTCTCTCTCTCTCTCTCTCTTTCTGACAGAACAAGCAGCTGGAGTTTATCACCGGGAATCGCGGAAAGGGAGATACCAGCTGACATATAAAGAGGCCAAGGCTGTCTGCAAGTACGAGGGCGGGAAGCTGGCCACTCATGAACAACTGGAGGCGGCACGTCAAATAGGTTTGCAGCAGCTCACGTACAGTACATGTTCAGAAAAAGATTTACTGTACTGTAGGGAAAGTAGTCTCCCTCAACAAGGATGGTTGTGTGTAGCTTTTACTCTCTCCCCTTTCTTTTCTGATGTCACTTGCTGGAATGCTTTTAACATGTAGAAGAAGAGATCCAAGTATTCACATGGTGAAGATGGTCGGGAAGTAGCGGAAGGAACACTTATTTCCACCAGTTCTTTGCTGTTTCATGACTCCATGCCAAGTTTAAAGCGGCTTCACGTGTATTGTAAAAGCCTGTAAAGACCTTCTTGGAACTCTGTTCCAGTGAATCCAGCCTCTCTATCTGCCTACCTGTCAGCGGTTATAGCTGAGGCCCCCCCTGCAGTCTCCCTAGGAGGTCCCTAGTTCTTTCTGGGCTGTTCTGGCTTGGAGTCTGCTGAATGTTACTCTGAGGCCCCCCACAAATAAAAACCACTACAACGTCACAAACTGGCCACCAGAAAGCTTGTGTCCAGGTTTTTACTTCTGAGGCTGCCCCGTTGGCAGAGTTGAAAGTAAGCCTTTCTGTGGTTGGCTGGCAGAACACAGTAGTTTATTATCAGGGATTCAGTGGCAGTGGTGGTAACTTAAGTAAAAGGATTATTAGGAAAATATCCTTTAAGTATTAAAAGTAAAAGTAGAAAATTACAGGAAAATCCTCAATTTTTTTAACCGATCAAAACAATTCTGTGTTTAATCGTCTATTCATTTCATTTCATCTTAATCATTAAAGGGATTGAAGCTGTCAGATGAATGTAGTGGAGTCAAAAGGGTAACTCTTTACTTGAAGGTATCCACATAAGAGTGTCATGACAGTGTCATATGTTCATGACACCGTCATGACACATGAACCCTAAGCCTAACTTGTCATGGCAAAGCCATTAACACTTACTAAAAGAAGCGTTATGTCATAAACATTAATATGTGACTTGTTTATAATGTTTATGACAGCGGCATGTCACGCTTATGTAGATACCTCCAATGTAGCGAAATAGAACCAGAAAGTGGGTTGAAAGAAATATTTTCAAGTACTTTCAAGTACTCAAGTAAAGCACAAGTATCTTACATTTTTATTTAATTTAGTTTTGTGTATTCAGTCAATCAATCAATCAAGCACAGAAATACACAACATCAGTTACATAACATACATTTAATTCATGCAGTGTCACATTCATAATCAATACTAATTGAAAAGGTGTAAAGGTTGAAACATTTGCTTATTGCACCTACTCTTTTACCTATTTTATTCTTATTTTGTTCTTAGGTCCCTAATGATACTATCAATTTTATAAAATGTATTATCATTCATTTCTGTATCTTGTATACATTTAATCACACATATGTGCAGAAGTAAAAAATAAACAGAACAAAATACATTCCCATTCATATACACATTGCCATTCATGCCTTGCTTTTATATGTGTTATCATCTTACTTTTTGCTATTTTTTTTAAATGTTTGTAGTGTGTAACACATTTTTACATCCTCTTCTAAAATATTCCACATGTTTACTCCTTTTGCTGGTATACATCTTTGTTATTTTTTACATTTGTTCTAATCTTTATCTTTGTGAACATGTACATTCCCCTTGGTTTATACTTGCTCTCTCTAATCTGACTGTACTTGTGTAAATTTACTTGCTAGTGACATTCCACCACTGCTATGTGGTCAAATAAAGCGACATACAGTATATTGCTGCTCTTGTTCAGGTTTCCATGTGTGTGCTGCTGGATGGTTCTCCAGTGGACATGTTGGCTACCCCATTGTCAAAGCCGGTGCCAAATGTGGCTTCGGGAAGGTCGGCATCGTCGACTACGGAATCAGGCTGAACAAAAGTGAGAGATGGGATGTGTACTGCTACAACCCAAACTGTAAGTACATATTTTATACCAAACTACTGTCTTTTTTCACATCTTACGGTCAATACGTTCTTTGGAACCTTTTGTCTGACAATGAGCTTGATGGGAATCCTTCATTTGCCAAAATAAACAAAATAATGAGCTTAAAGAGCACAAAAAGATGTCTTAAGATGTGGAGTTGAGTTCTTCTTCCCTCTGGGTTCATGAGCAACCACTTCCACATTATACTGAGTTGTTTATTTTTTTTTTAAAATGATTGATTCATGCAACCAGTTTTTAATGCTAATATGTTGGAATGCTTACTTTGTTTAGTCAACTTTGAAATACAGGACTTTTCCTGAAAATGTGTGGTTTAAAGAGTAAGTGATGACGGTGTGGCTGTAATTAACTGTCAGAGTCCAAGTGGGGGCGGCCCACAGGTTAAGAATAGTCATCAAGTCTGAGGCTTTACAGACTCACTCAGGATGTTTTAAGTTAAACGTAAGGGATGATGTAAGAACTGCACCACCACAGGGCGTTAACACGGTGGGAGACAGGACTTTGTTTCCTGTCTTGACTCAAAGCCACAATCTCAGCCGCAGCCTGTGAGTTATCATCATCGGACTGGGAATATACCCTAAAACCAGCAGTGTGGATAAGATGTAGAATAGCTAAGTGATAGTTAAAACACACACACACACACACACACACACACACACACACATACACACAAACGCACACACACACTCACACACACACACACACACATACCGTGGGTGACGGAGTGGTTTTAAAAACTTCCACACCTGAATGATTGCAACAGTAATGCCATTTATAAGTCTGCCTGATTCCTTTTGCCAAATACTGTTTGTTTTTTACATCTTTAAGTGCATCTTATAACGTAAAAGAAATACTTTGGAAATAAACACTAGGGTAAAAAGCAGAATTCATTTGCCACTGTTTCAACTTCAGAAAAAACAACTTTATTGTCCATCAACAAGGCGAGGCAAATTAGTCTTTTATGTGACTCCCAAGTAAAAAACAAAACAGAAGCTAAAGCAACATTAGCACTCATTAAAAGTTGCATTTCTGGCCATCTGTTTCTACAGTAGCCCAGGACAGACAAACCAAACACCTTTTGTGTTTTCACATTACCTGCAGGCCACCGTAGCTTCTACTACACCCTTGGAAAGGGAGAGGTATTCAGTTGGTTGAGATCTGCAACCTCACCGCTAGATGCCTCTAAATCTCTCACACTGCTCCTTTAAGGCATTCTAATCAATAAATACACTGAGTGGGTCATGTCACAGGGAAAAATAAACTTGTAGACGCTCTCTGGTGGACAGACTAGGTTATTGCAACACTTATTTCTAATAACTTATTGGCCGATTCAGAGTTATGCTGTATGTACTGTACTGTAATATTTGTTAATAATACTGACCCATGCTTTATCTGGAAAATGTTTTGTTCCACTCAAGCCAGGTCCTACCACTGATGCAACATGGATGAAAAGAGCATGTCATCAAACACAAATACGAAAAACAAATGACATTTCATACTTTGTGGTATGAGGTTCATTGTTAGAGTAAAATGTCAGTCATCCTTCGGAAGCATGATCACATGAATTTTATTCATGTGATTATTATATGTATTTTACTTAACCCTCTGGTCTCTGAAGTTGACAGTTTCCTCATGTTACCAGTTCAGTCAGCTGTCATCAGCTGTACAGACCAGACATTTTTGCTACATAGAGCCCCAGAGATGGACTTATAATTTGACCTTTTTTATATTTAATTTTTTTCAAATGACAAAAGAAATGTCTTCTTTTCGCAGGACATCTAGTGGAAAAGCTTTTGACGCCATTGTCACCAGTCTCCACATGTGTGTTTCATTTCCTTCATTCAACAAAAGCCTTTCTTTTTCCTATTCTGAATTCATTCAAAGCTAACACGCAAGAGTCAGACCCCCCCCCCCCCCCCCCCCCCCCCCAAACCAAATATTTCACATAAACAGATGCACAATCCCACCAGCTGATTAAAGGAACACTTTGGGGGGCTTTGAAATGCTCCTTAGGCCTGAGAACTCAGATGCCGAGTGTATCCACGTGTCCTCATCTTACTATGGTCACTGCTGTGATGTGAAATGTGTGGCTGGTTTGCGTGTACTCATACACATTGTATGAGACTCAGTTTCACTCTTTAATTTTAGATGTAATGCCTTCGTGCACCATTATTCAAGTAATCTAGGTTCCAAAAGTTTAATATTTACCCACTTTTCTCTCTACACTAATGACCAGTGTTGGGCAAGTTACTTCCAAAGTGTAACACATTATAAGTTACCAGTAACTGTCATTTGAGAGTAAGTAGTTATATTACAATATTACTGTCTCTGAATTGTAATGAGTTACACTACTTTTGCATTACTTTTGAGTTACTTTCGCCTAATAACAGCAGTAGTTTGACTTGGCCCATAACAAAACATGTCTTTGTGTATGGGATGTTCCATTTAGTTAGTTAGTTAGTTAGTTAGTTAGTTTAATTTTAGTTCTGGCCAGAAGAAGAATTCATATCCTTTACTTAAGTAAAAGTAGTAATACTACAATGTAAAAACAATCTGTTACGAGTAAAAGTCCTGCAATGAAAATGTTACCTAAGTAAAAGTTTGTGAGTATCATCAGGAAAATGTACTTAAGGTATTAAAAGTAAAAGTACTCACTGCAGAAAAATGCTCACATTTTAGAAACAGGAAACAATCCAAACAGTTCTGTCAATCAACTAAGTGTTTAATTAGATTATCATTTCAGCTGGAATAGATTTATAATAAACCAGTATCAATATAATTAAGGAACTACATTGGTTTTGTTTGCAAAAATCTTAACTTGTAAAGTAACTTGTATCTAAAGCTGTAAGATGAATATAGTGGTGTAACAAGTACAATATTTCTCTCTGAAATGTAGAGGAGTAGAAGTAGAAGGTGGTGTGAAAAGAAAAGACTCAAGTACAAGTATTTCATCATTTGTAGTTAAGTATTACTGGAGTAAATGTACTTAGTTATATTCCCCCACTGCTTCCAGCTCATTCAATACTTCTGTTTTGAGTTCCTTTGAACCCAACAGTTAGACAGTCTTAAAGTAATCTTGGAAGTTCTGTTGTTGTTTTGTTCCCTCTGTTCAGTCAGCTCGAACTATAATAATATTAAACAGGTTCAAGCATGATACAAATCTGGAAATATAAAAGGTGTAGATTCATAATGCAGACAAACAACATTTGGTTTGTATCCTATCCCCTCCTAGATCTTGGAAAACACAGTGACACAAAGCAGGGTTCAGTTCTCAATGTTTAACGTGATGTTTTAACGGTTTAAGGAGACACACAAGGACATAGACATCGTCTAACAGTCGCTCAATTCAGTTAGATTATGTGAGAGGACAGGAGGATTTGTTAAAGGTTGGTTTGAACAGTTACATCTTCAGGAACAGTAATACAATTCATGAAACAAAAAAGAGAGTTTGTACAGAGTTTTTACAGTAAGAAATGTAACACATCTGGCGTAGATTTTGAAACCGTTCATGTTCTCATGCTTCTGTGCATGGTTTGGGATGTTCCAGATTGGTCAATAATCAAAACCCAGAAGTCAGTGAGAATCTGAAATAACAGAAACTCTTGCCCACTTGTAGCTCACCTTTAAAAGCCTGTTTCTAGTCCGGTGGTGCCAAGCACCATGTTAAACAAAGACTCTCTAAGAAGTTCCTTCACTAACGAGTCTGGTTACTCATTCGCTCTGGTGGGCACAGGTCAAGATGATCTTCTACGTCTGTTTGTGTTCTTACTTTCTGATCAGCTGTGCTTCATATAAATGATTTAAGATTACATTTTAGTGGCATTTTAGGTATTTATATGATGGAAAAGCTTAAAAATGTAAGGTGAGAGAGAGAGGGGGAATGACATGCAGCAAAGGGCCAAAGGGAGGAGTGAGCCTCCGTACATGGGGTGCACGCTCTACCCGGTGCCCAAAATATGAAGGCCTATCTTCATATTTTCTTTGAATAAATTAAATAATATCATGGAAATGGACTGTATTCATATAGTTTTAACAACTACTTAAAGTTCTTTACATAGATAGATAGACAGATATATAGATAAATATGGAATTGATCCCCAAGGGGAAATTAAAGATTCAACATAATTCAGAAAATATTCACTAGCCTGGTCCTACCAGACTATTATGGAATTCTGTTAAAGTTTAAAACTACTGCATCCGCCTCGAGCCACTCACAAACGTTTGATCGTGATGTCGGCTTAGCACCGTTAACGTTAGTCTTAGCTTACTCCTTCACCACTAACGGAACTAGCTGGAAAATTAAACTTGTGGGGAGAAGGGCCACAACATCATGGCCACCAACAAAACTCAGCAAAGATATTCAGACGTGCAACGTTCTCCGCCACCATTAGTAAGGATCTCACCGAAAGTTACCGAACCTCAACTCCATTGTTCACAGACACTCCCTCTGTTTGCTGATTGGACCGCCAAATATTTGGCCGGAAAAAACCCACAAATATAGCTCAAACCCAGACGGAGTACTGAAGGAGAAGTTCATTTAAGCGGAAGTACATTAGCCAGGCTAACCATTCTCACCCATTCATACACTGTGGCTAAGGCTGCCATACACCGATGGAGCAGCACCGGGAGAACTTCGGGGTTCAGTGTCTTGTCCAGGGACACTTTGACATAGAACTATTGCAGGTTTTGGGTTAAACCAGAAACCTTCCAATTGGCAGGCAACTGGTCTACCACCTGAGCCACAGCCAACCCTACACAATCTCCTTTGGTAGAAGACACAATAGCAGTGGCTTGAAGCAGTCAATATCATATTTCACATGCTGCAATAAGACCTACAGTTTGTCATATGATTTCTTGGCATTTGTGTGTCTTCCAGCTAAGGAGTGTGGAGGGGTGCTGACGGATCAGCAGAAGATCATTCAGTCACCTGGCTTTCCTGAGGAGTATCAGGATGAACAGATCTGCTACTGGCACATCCGTGTGCGCCTGGGTCAGAGGATCCGCCTCCACTTCCTGGAGTTGGATGTGGAGGAAGACACAGCATGTCTGGCAGATTACCTGGAAGTGTACGACAGCTACGATGACGTCTCCGGCTTTGCTGGGAGGTGAGGATCGAGGGGGAAAGTAGGAAGTACCCACAGTTGTAGTAGCGACCAAAACTTTAAAGAACTGAAAGAGGGTCTTCGTGTGGCCAATATGATGAAGGGAGATATAAAATTGATTACGGTTTTAGGTTTAGGTTAAGTTAAGTTT
Source organism: Etheostoma cragini (assembly GCF_013103735.1). NCBI lineage: Eukaryota > Metazoa > Chordata > Actinopteri > Perciformes > Percidae > Etheostoma > Etheostoma cragini. The sequence goes on from NC_048417.1 coordinate 5,255,462, forward strand.
TATCACAATATTTTATGGATTCTTTGGACAATGATTGGATGTTTGCTAATATTGCAAAGTTACAAATTTCAAAATATAGGCACATCTAAAAGATGATGTGTATCAATATTCTCACTTTACATCGATGATATTGTTGATCACTGATCAAAGCATTGATGCCGACCAATGTATTGTGACATAGACTTGGCTACAGCCCTACGTCACACCCTTATAATTGATTACCTAATGTTATACTCAACTATCAAACAAGAAAATATGTTAAAACATTTAATAAGACACTCAAGATACACTATCAAAAATCCAATAGTTGCAAAAATAGTTACATAAATCACAGAAAAGATTGTTTTCCTGCATGGGGATGGTCTTGCATTAGAGGTTCCCAAACTTTTTCATATGGACCCTTTAACGGACTCAAAGTAAACCACAGAGCCCCATCTAAGAAGATTTTGTCCCCCATCTGATAGTATTTGTTACATTAAGTGTATGAAACCCATCATGTTCCCGTGTAGAGCGTACCCGTCGAATGTAACACATTTCATTTAGATATAAAACAGAAAAAAGCAGACAATTTAAAACACATTTGAGAAGCTGAAAAGAGGACATAATTATCAATGAATCAATTTTCCAATAAACCTTTTCAATGATTAACTGATTATTAAAAATTGTCTGTGATTCATATTGTGTTAATAAACTAAATGGTAATTCCACTGAGTTTTTCAGCATGATAGTGTTATATATACAGATTCCTTTTCCTGCCCTCTGCATGTGTTTGAAGAGAATAAGGTCATGTGAATCCATAGACTGTATAGTAATGGACAGAGCATGCGTGACATCACCCATTGGTTGGTGGAGATCTGCTATCCGTTGTTGAGTTTTCCGTTAAGGGCGCAGGAGCGAGGGAGGAGTCACGTCACTGTACGTTACACACTTTCCCTGGCAATCACATCATAGCCACGCCCTAAAACACCCCCTGCTTTATCGAAGATTTTCAAATCGATGAGACCAAAATTAAAAAAATTAACATCATTATGTGTTTCAGAAGACTTAAAACTAGCAATCCAATAAACTCTTCATGAAGATGTTTACTGAGTTAATAAATCAAGTGAGAAGTGGGTCCTTTTCTCGTAGACTTCTATAGAAACCGACGCCCCCTGCTGGTTTTCAGATAGAATGCAGGTTTAAGGCACTTCCGCATTTGCAGCTCTTCGCCGAACCGGATGGGTTGTCCATTAATATTAACAGTCTATGAGTGAATGCCACTTTTTGATCTGTTTGTTTCCAGATTCTGTGGCGATTATTTACCTGACGACATCATCAGTACAGGTGAGATGTCCTCCTAATTTCCCACATGGCACTATTGAACACTGATGTGATGGGTCTATGGATCAGTCTTCTTGACGCTTCTGTTCCACAGGAAACGTGATGACGCTGAAGTTTCTCTCCGATGCTTCAGTCACGGCCGGGGGCTTCCAGCTACAGTATCTTGCCTTTAACGCGTCTTTGTTTTCACAGAATCACACTGATTATTTTCACTGACCGATGGTTTAATACACTGATGTAATCCTGTTGCTGTTTTCATGATGTTATTGTTACACTATGTACTGTAATTAATAACTTTTCCATAGTTGATTAAATAAATAACTCATTACTGTTCATTAAAGTGTGTTGTAGTTTCAGACTGTTCAGTGGGTACTTTCTAGATAAAATAAACAATCCTGATTTGTGTACACCTGGCCTTCATTTATAACAAAACAAATCTCATAAGCTCAAATATCATTTCCCACTCAGGTGGCCATCCCCAGCTGAGTTTTTAAGCAATGTTCCTCAGATGGTAGAAGCAAAAGTGAACCAAACAATTAAAGCTTGTGGTCATCTTGTTTGGTTTGTTAGTTAGAAATCCTTTAGCACTTGCTGCATTTTGACATGTAATGATAGAGAGATAATAATATAACGTTTCTTATAACCACACACAAATACTTTCCATGAGTGAATAGCACAAGTTATCTGTACTAATGTCAAATTAAAAAATCTATACAGTGAGATGCTACTCTCATTTTAAGTCCTAACTCACAGTGTAGAATGAAAAGTAGGTCTAGGCCACACACAAAGACCCAACCATTCCAGTAATCCCCCCAAGAGCAAACACATAGTACACTGTAAGGCAGTAGTAGGCTATACAATGGAGTCGCATGAAAAGAGCTGTGGGGTCCTTCTGTAAGTCGTGTTGGGGTACAATATTGTTCTGGGGAATTCTATAAGCATTGATACCACAGGCCAAGCAATAGGCCAAAACAGGCACATTTGGAATGGGTACTTCACTAGTAGACCAAATGATTATCAGGTGAATCAACAACATAATGATGATCTATTTTTAGTCATAGCGCTAATCACACCAAATAATTGGGAAGGCGCCAGTTCATAAGATTTCCTCAGCTCAAGAATAGGAATTCAAATCTTACTGTATTCAGTGGCAACCACCTGCTGCTGCCTTTGGCCTTTCACTATTTTGGGGCCATTAAATCACACATCATACTTCACTGTGTTGGCACTCAATGTGGGAGATTTGCTTTACATTTACTCAAATAGGGTACGATTGTGGGGTACAGACATACTTAAGTAATGTCATTTTCTGATACTTCATACTTCCCTTCCAGACAAATATGTTTCACTCCACTGCATTTGGCTGACATCTGGAGTTACTAGGTACTTTGCAGATTAATAATACAAAATATAATCAACAAATAAACTGTTGTGCACTATTATAGATTGTAACACTTTATTGATCCCTGGAAGAAAATTCACAAACTATCCAGCGAGACAGTATATGCAGTATTTAAAACAAACATCACCTTAACCTGCTGCAACAAGAAAGGAATGCACACAATAATACATCAATAATAATAATCTAGGCTAATATATCATGAGCCATTTTGCATAATGAGTACTTATGTACAATTTTACTTGTAACAGAGTTTTTCTATTCCTATTAGTTTCTGTTTTGTGTTTGAGTCTATTCTGTAAAGCACTTAGAATTGCATGTTGTTATTATTGGTAGTATTCAGCTTGCTGTGACCATAGACTGAATATTAATAACATTAACAGTCTATTGTGACTTATAAAATGGGCGGATCCGGATGTGACGTATGCGGGGTCAAAGGTAATTTTGTACGTCGGCGTGGTGGTTTGGCGCCAGCAGTTTCGCGGGGCAAGGAAAGCACACAAGAGAGGAAGGAAGCCAAAAATATTGAACAAAATAAAAACTGCAGAACATAGGTACAAACACCACGAAGTGAACTGGACCGGTGGCCTTACTGGCTTTGATGTTGTGTCTGCGTCGTTTCTGCTTCCTGCGTTTCGTCCTGAACTCCCGAGGTGAGCTGCGAGTGTGTATATGTGTCAAAAAAAAAGTGTCAATATTTGTTCGTTTGCTTTGTCTGTTTGCTTGTCAGTAGTCAAAACAAAGAAGAACAAGTGAGCCGGGAGGCGAGGCGGTGTCACCCCGCTGCTAGTCCACTTTCCTCCGCATGGAACTTGGTTAGCTACAGGCTCGAACATTCAGCCTGTTAGCTAACTTGTTAAAGCTAGTTAACATTAGCAGGCTGCTTGCTAGTGCTAGTGCTGTCTTACAAGATGCAGTCAACGACTTGGTCCCTGGCTGAGTAGTTACATTTCGGAAATGTAAGAGTTTGTTCAGTAGTGTTGTTTACAGCAGGACACACTTGACATATTTGTTTTGGTTCCTCTGGGTGTCCGAGAGGAAGTTGCTATTTAACTGCTGGCCTCTGGTAGCATCCACAAAACGTGTCAACATATTTGATCAGGCGTAAGCTTTCTTCTTCATTTACCTGTTCCTCATTACAGATCTGGATACAGTGGAGGCTGAACGCAGCTACACTTAAATCTCACTGAGGTAAGTCATATGCATCTTTCTGCCTGCCTGTGTATTCCTTTTCATTTTGGCAGCTCTGTGTGGCCATTGTGTGTATATGAAGCTCATGCAAACCACTGACTATATTAATATCACCAAATATTAGATTAGATTCAACTTTTATTTCACTGTGCAGTGTACAAAAACAAAGACAGCGAAATATAGATCACAGACTTAATTATTTACAAGTATATCAGTTCTTCTTGCATCAGGAATACTCCAATCTAAGCACAGAACACATCCCCATCTGACATCGTTCTCCTTTTGGGCTATAAATCGGTGGAATACTCTTCCAACAGAGCTAATTTCATGCAATAATTTGCACTAATTGTACGTAGCAAAGCATTGGTTGTTATCAAAGTAGACTTGCTCCCACCAGTAAATTGATGTGCTGGGATTGGGGTACAGTGTCTGTAGATTTTTATGACTTTATGTATCTGTATTGTATACTGTAAATACTTTTATCTGTATTTTAATGTGCCATCCACCTGCCCAGGGACTACGGGTGGAAATTAGAAATTTGCACCTATCAAGGTCTTTTTGTACACTGTCCCAGTTCAAAAAATTACAATTACAATCCAGATAAAAAATGTTCACACCCTGCACAAAACCATACAGCCTTCTTTTCCTTTCTAAAGCAGTTTTATTGTACACACTTGGTCTTTTACATCTTATCTTTTTATATTTCTATTGCGATATTTCTATTTTAATTTTTGGGAGTAAACAATTGTTCCCTTTTCATGTGTTTATTGTATGCACCAAACACACCTAGACAAATTCCAAACTTACGTTGGCAATAAATGAGATTCTGATACCATAGTTTTATTTATTTTTAACCCACTTGTGCCCAAAGACCACTAGCGCTCTGTGTGTTTCTCTGTATTTTGTAAAGGCCTTGAGGAGGGGAGTAATAATGATGGCGTCTGCGGAGCCTCCGACCAGTTCCAGCCTTCTCCCCCTGCTGGAGTCTCTGGAGGACAGCGCTGCTGGACAGTCAGAGCAGACGGATGCCTACCTCACCATAGCCAAGTACGACACCCGTGGTCGTCTTTGACCGTCCTCTAGATATGTCGGCGCTCGTCCTGCGTCAATGTTGCCTCAGGTACAACTGGAATTTTTTGGTTAGAAAATAATATCCGTTTTTCATTTCCAGTCGGCTCAGTGGAGAGGAAGGCCAGCAGTTTCTCCCTGCAGTTGCAAAGCAGTTTTCTCGTTTGGGTAAAGTCATCTTGGTGAGTCTTTTGCATATTAAAGTTGGAGAACCTCTAAATCTCCCATATTAAAGGATAGGATATCTTGATTTGTATGATGCCTAATTCTGTTCTTTCCTCCTGTTTTCAGGTTCACATAACCAGTCAGAATGCAGAGCTGAGCCAAGCTGCTCTGCAGGCTTTAGGGTTTTGTTTGTACCATTCTCACGTTGTCTCTGGAGTGCCTGGTACATGAATTTACTTATTTTATTATACATCATTATTTTTTCACATGTGAATTATATGGTAATGCTACTGCCGCAGAGGGTAAGGCTCTCTTGTTCTTGTTTTCCAGAAACCTTGGCATCAGAAATCTTATCAGCTCTTTGCTCCCTGGTAGTGAAGTCGGCAGATAAAAACACGTGCACCAGAGCATTATGGGTCATTTCCAAACAGAGCTTTCCTTCAGATGTGGTTGGCAAAAAAGTGAGCATCAGCAGAGGTTCAAATCAAGAGAGATATCAATGAAAACAAGGCAGTGATGTTTTGTTTTTTCTAAGAGTGAAAGGTGTCTCAACGCTGCTGTACAATGTTGCTTCACTCACTCAGGTGTCCTCTATACTGGGAACACTGGAGTGTGTGTGTAGCAGAGAGGACATCCAGTCTGTGGTGATGGAGCATGAGGCCTTAAACGTTGTCATCAGGTAAATGACTAACAAATCATGTTAATGCTCTACTGGATGGAAATATTTATATTTGCGAACGACACTAGATCAGATCTTCTGTGGATGATGGGTCTACATTCTTGTTGGTAACGAATCATTATTCCTCTATTTGACCATGCAAGTTACAGGAATGTCAACATATGACATTGAATAGTAGAAAAATACTGTTACATATGTATATTGTAGTGACTACCTAGAACAATGATTGTGATTACAAGAGTTGGTTTTAATTTGTCTTGTTAACAGGATGCTGGAGCAAGCGCCAGCCCAGATGGGTGAAGGAGCATTGCGATGGGCGAAGCTTGTCATCCCGCTGGTGGTCCACTCGGCCTCCAAGGTGCGCCTACGGGCCGCGGCAGCCATGGAGATGGGCATGCCTCTTCTCCTGGAAAAGCAGATGGAAGTGGCTGGTATCATCGAGCCAATGATGTCCTCAGTGAGTGTCTCTCTGCGCTTCAATAGTTCAGTTATTGTTTGTACTGTGGGATGTTCAACCCTAATAAATACACAACGGCACATTGGGGCTGCAGCTACAAATTATTGAATCTGTTGCTTATTTTCTATAATAATAATAATAATAATAATAATAATAATGTATTAGTTTGGTCTATGAAAGGAAATAAGTGAAAAATGTTGATTAGTGTACCAACACAGTTTGAACAAAGGACTCAAACTGAATAAACAATTACTACAGCAGATCTTGAATAGTTAATGGTTTGATTTTCAACTTGTTGATATTAATTTGGATATTTCAATAATAAAGGTGCATGTTTCACTTACTGCCAGCCTTCCACATATTAAACACCTGTGAAGAGGGAAAAGGAATTGAGCAGTGTATGTAACTCTGCTTGTGTGCCTCATTTTGTCTTCACAGAAACTGATCCCAGAGCTTCAGAAACTTTTCATGTCCAAGAATGAAACCAATGTCCTCAAGCTCTGGCCCTTATTTGTGAAACTGCTCGGGAAGGTAAAGTGTGTGTGCATATGTCTCTGTTCTTTCTCTGAGATACTGCAATGTATGACTAAGGAAGAGGTCTTTCTACAAATCCTGAATGTCCATAAAGGAACGTGAATATACAGGAAGGCACATTAAACTCTCTGTAAACTTTATAGAGAATCAGAAACACTTTTTCATTGCTCCAATTCTAGTCATTTTATTTCTGTCATTCCACCAATAAATCGTATTAATGCTAGTTAAAACAAAATTCTTAAAATAAACATGAGTCTGACTGTTCTCCGACATATTTCTTACACAGTTGCTGCACAGAGGAGGTCCCTTCATCAACTCTCTGCTGCATCTGGAGGAACTTGGTTTCCGCAGCTCTTCTCCCACAATCAAGAAGATTGCCTTCATTGCCTGGAAGAGCCTCATAGATAACTTTGCCCTTAATCCAGGTGAGCCTTGATTCTCTGGTCCCAGTTTTATTTCCTCAGACTAATCCTGTTTTTTAGCTCTTCGATTTAGCTTTGCACAGTCTATGTGGCTGAGTTTTAATCTCTTATGTCAATCCTGAAGCCATCCTATGCAGTGCCAAACGTGTGAAGCTCCTGATGCAGCCGCTCGCGTCGATCAATGTCAGGACGGAGGCCCTGATGCTCACCAAGGTGGAGGTCTGGTGGTACCTGGTGGTCCAACTCGGTCCCAACCTGTCACCCATTTTTGATCAGGTTAGACATGCCCCTCTTTATTATTATATTTATTATGAAGAGAAGCAGACTACTGTAACACCTCATAAGCTCTACCAACCAGCCTGCACCAGTAAAATCAAAACTGATCAGAAAATGGTTTCATGCCATAATAAGTCACACTTATGTGGAATTTGCCTTGGTGAATGAGTGCATGCATAAAAAAAAAACTATTAAACTTAATATGAAATAAACAATACATACAGACACAATTATATACACATAGAAAATTACTGTTGCATAAGTCTTGCATCTAATTTTTACATTTTCACCATGAAACAATTTAGATTTTTCTCTTAAAGCCCCTGAACACCCAAACAGGTGTTTTAATTTACTCTGGCGGATTAGACTCTGTTCAGGTTGAAGGTGGGCCAGAGCTTTGATTAGGTCACAAATTCTTTCTACCAATAAGAATGACAAAGGTGTCATTTATCCTGCCCAACAAGTGCAACAACACTAACAGTAGACTCACTCAGTCTAACCACACCCACACAGTCCTGGAAAAGGTCCAATCAGCCGCATTAACTTTGAACACCTGTGTGGCTGTTGAGAGCCTTTAAGTTTTATTTTGATGCAGATGTAAAGACTCTTTTTCATTTAGACACACTTAGTCAATGCAAAATCAGAGAGCAGCACAAAGGAAGTTAGGCAGGTATAGTGGCATGTTGCCCCATTAAAAAACATGTGTACTCACTGCCAAATCTGGGTAGCAGAGCAGCAGCTTTATTCCTCCGTCTGTGTTTACACAAGATGCATTGAGGCGCGGTATTGAGTGTAGGTCACACACGTATTAACATCCCTCAGAGCGCCACAGACACAATCATTGTAGTTAGGAGCGTAAAACGGAAGAAAAAATGGTTGTGGTTACGTTTGGAAAGCACCAGTAAAACGTGTCCTGTGGACAAGAACAAAAGTCCCAAAATGTGCAATTTCCGATAGTTCAGTAACTGATCTGTTTCATTTTCTTTTTATTTAATCTTTCTTTGATGTTAAATTGTTTTTTTTTAATTCAAAAGATGTTTTAAGGGTTCACATTTAGCCTCATGATACTTGCCTCTTTTTGACATGAACATAAATGAATTATTAAATTTCTAACTTGTGTCACCCTAAGTAGAACATTGTGTTGTGAGTTGATATTATTTGTCCCTCTCCAGGTTTCTGTTCCTCTTCTACAGTGCACTATTGGATCTGACGCCTCAGTTCAAAGCATCCCTTCTAGAGCCGTCAGTCAAAATGGTGCTGTCACACCTGGCACACCCAAGACTAGTACGTTTACACATCCACCTCCCTCCACCCAGGCCTCTCAATCCCCTCCAGTCTATGATGCTCTAGACCATCTTACACAAAGACTGAAGTTGCACCAGAGTCAACATTGTGTATTTCCCCCCTTTTCTATTGCAGGCACTTCAGGCTTGAACAGCTTCAGCAGTCCTGCCAATATGTCTCGCATGAGCCTGAACTCCAGCATCCAGATCCCGTCCACCTTCACCTCCATCCAGCTGCTGGGCCTGGAAATGTTGCTTCACTATTTTCTGGGACCAGAGGTTGTTGCCACGGCAGCAAAGAAAACACTCACCCTCAGTCTTGGTAAGAATTGGAGAAACACTTGACCTACCACTACTTCCATTATATACATTTATACATTGGCACGATCTGCTCTAGACCATGTGATTGTGAATCTTGTCGCTTCGTGATATGTTGCTCTTGTGTACTTGAGCTTTTAACTGAAGGGCTGTATTGTACCTTGTTAAGTTTTTGACCACTTGTAGTGCCATGAAAAGAATACGGTGGGTCCCCAATTTGTTTGTAAGAGCACGCGGGCAGAGCAATTTAACGTTCTTCTGTTTTGCTTATTGGTAGTTAGAAACGTAAGACACCGACAATTTTTCATAGCAATCACCATTTCAGCATTTGCGTTGACTTAAAATTAAATGGAGAAACGCAAAATTTCTATTAATTGACCAACAAACCATGTGAAAACAAATGGAAATTCAGTCTAATCGTGCTACCTTCAATCGTTCAATCTTTGCAATGTGTGTTTGGTCGTGAATCAAAAAATGGCAGTTTAATTGCAACATGTAAAGCCACATTCTCTTTTCTTTCCAGAGCCCTTGAACCACCCACTCCTCTCTGGCGCTTCCGCTTTCACTAAACATGCTGCTGTGCTCACCTCAAACATCAGAGATGGATTCACCAACGTAGGCAAAGACGCTCCAGGTAAACAACAGATCTCTACTTGGCTGAGTTGATTGAAATTCACTGCCCATCCTTTTTTCAGTTGTGTAGTTTCTAAACAGCAAAATGGAATACCCTCTCCACCTCTCCAAATATGAAAACTGCTGTTCTTGACAATTTATATTCATCTTTAAAAAAATATATATATTTTTAAGGTACCTGTGTGACAGTAAAATATCAATTAGTACAAAGTGTTTTTTAAGATTGTGTATGTGCACGACTAAGCCCCTTTCTCACACACACACACACACACACACACACACACACACACACACACACACACACTATAACCCTGAATTTATCTAGACATTACCCAGAGAAGCTTTGTGCAAGAACGCAAATCTTAATCTGTTGGACCGGACGTTAAACTGACTTTACCCTGCCAGCATCTTCGTACAAAGTCTTTGTTGTGTGGATTGAGCGCATGTGTGAATAGAGCTGCTCATTGTTAAGAGAATTCACGGCAAGCAATTGGGCGTGTTGAAGGAGTTTCTTTGATCCGGCGGGCTCAAATCCGGAGGAAAACAAACATCTGAAAGGGAAGAACGGCCATTATGAAAAGACGGTAACAAAAATGTCTAACCGAAACACGACCAGTTTCAGCAATTTCTGTCAAGAGACTTGGCTTTTATGACCAAATTACAAACCTGCTGCTTGACTGCGGTGTAACAGTGCTGACACTGCAGAGGAATGACCCTCAGACCCTCTCTTAAACCCCCCTGCTGATGAAAGACTCGTTCACACCTTCATCTCCTCCCGACTGGACTTGTGCAACTCACTTCTCCTTGGCATCAGCTCTACCCACATCAACCAACTCCAAACTGGTCCAGAACGCAGCCACCTAACTCATCACCCGCACCAAATCCTGGCACACATCACTCATGTCCTAAAACAACTCCACTGGCTTTCCTTCTCCCAACAGATCACCGTCAAAATCCTGGTCTGCACTTACAAAGCCCTCCACCATCTGGCCCCTTCATACCTCACTGACCTCTTCTCCCCCTACCAACCCTTACGGTGCCTCAGATCCACCTCAGCCGGTCTCTTCTCAGTCCACAAGTGCAACCTCCGTAGTTTTGGGGACAGAGCCTTCTCCAGGGCAGCTCCCAGGCTCTGGAACTCCCTCTCCCAAGAGATCCACACCTTTTGAGTCCCTTATGATCTTCCAGTCCAGCCTTAAAACCCATCTCTTCACCTCTGCCTATCATTAGCCCCATGCCCGCCTCGTTCTTCATCTGTGCCTAAATCTTAGTTCATAGATTTCCTACCTTGCGATTCTTTTTCTTGAGTGCAAGTAACATATTATTTGTTCCATCTCTTCTCCTCCAACAGATTCTCTTTTGGCTGTCATATGGACGAGTCTTGTCCGGTTTGTCAACCTAACTATAGAGTCTGGTAAGTACTTGGATGTTAAGTCGTCTTTAGTACACTCTGATATGTGGAGCACTACAAAAGCGCTTTCAGTGTGGTGAAGACATTTGGAGGACTTTTTATTTGTAATACATGTTTGGTTGACAAGAAACTTTGATTACTTGCAAATTCCATCCTTGGAGTTAAGAAACCAATAACATTGGTCTATGACATTCCCATTGCTTTGTTATTGTCCTAATAGAGAACCATTTAAAATTTCATTGTGGCTGTTGCTCAGCAGTGTGGGCATCTTAAACTTGTGGTTCCCGCCTCAAAGCGCCACATAGAGCACCCTGATTGGGTCTGGGCTCTGTCATGTGGGAGGAGGACCATTGAGACCTCGATCTTGTCTCCTGCCCGACCCACTCCCATTGTCACATCAGTTTAAGTCTAAGCGGTCAGATCCTCGTGGTCTGGACAGCGTTGAAGAGAAAAAAACACTGAGGGGTCCGTCCCCAATGATGACCATCTTCTCTTAAATTAGACACATTTCCTTTTATCAAGAAAAGACCATGTTTTATTTGCATTAGTCATTTTGCGGATGAGTTTCTGAGATGAATTTTGTCCCTGGCTCTCAGTTGGCAGTAAGAAGGATCGTCACGGCAGTGAAGTTCTGACACTTATGCTTCAGGCTCTGCAGAGCATCGTAACCTCAGAAGCTCTGCCTGCTGACAAAGTCCTGGTAAGACAGAGATCCAAAACCTTCAAGTCTCATCTTTCATGTACCTTACGGTAGTTATACACAGAACACAATTAGTCATTCCAATATACCGTATATCGCTAGTGATGAGTATTGATAAGTGTGCAAAACCTCCGATTTCTCGACAAACGGTCAAAGCCTCGGCACAGACCGTAACATCACCACTATCTGTCGCACCTCATTTTAGAAAATCACATTTTCGTTTGTTTTCATTAACGTACTTAAGACTTAACATTTTAACTGTTGAATCTTTAATCTCCAGATTCTGTTTGAGGCCACGGTGAAAGGTATTCCCCAGAGAGTTCTTGGGTCTGCCTCCTATCAAGTGGGCAAGATGGATGTGCTGAATGTGAGTGATTCTTTCTCCTATGTTTAGCACAGATTCATGTTCAGTAGTCATGAGAATGATCCTAAAGAGAATTGGTAAAAATGTCCTTCCTCAGGGAACGCCAGCTCTGTTCCTCATTCTTCTCCTCTACAACAGCAACATGCTCTCAGCCTACATAGAGGACGAGAGGTGGGTTTAATTTTATTCAGTTCATTCTGTGCTCACTCTACACCAAAGCAAATTTCCCAGGAATCTAATCAGTTTTCCCCCTCAGGACTAAAACCTGATTCTCATAATTTAGTGCAGAAGCTAAATGGACAAGCAATCTTATTAAGAGTGTTGCTTGATCACTTTCCGTCTGTAGGTTTTTTCAGTGCCTTCAAACACTGGTGGGCTGCGGTCTGTCGGGCCCCACTTCCCCTCTGGCATTTGGGGAGGCGGTGCTGGGTGCCATCAGACGCAGCGCTGGGTCTGTGCAGAACAAGGAGCAGCTGTGGAGGATGTGGAGTGTGATGGTCAGCCCCCTTACCGACACCATCACACAGGTAGGCAGAGAATCAAAGGGATGACGACCAGTATTGTCATTATTTGGCTATATTTAACAGGTTCCTAGTAGGGGAATGCTCTTAAAGTTAATCTAATTTATAGATCTTAAGTTTTAGTTTGGATTTAAGTCTTGCTCAAGCCAATTGTCAAGTTTGGTTTAATGGTCAATCAAGGCATTTTGTTAATAGATCAGTATTCGCAAAACGACCCATGAGCAACAACTGATCCCTGAGTTATGAAATTAACTTTTACTGCCGAGCAGCAATTATTGAAATATTTTATTAGTACAGGGGTTTTCTTTCCAGCCCAAATGGGAAGAATACAATTACAATTGCAGAACATTAGGTTTGTGATTATAGGTGAAGCTCTTAACTGCAGACTGATGTGTGAACTTAACATTTTCAATCACTACTTAGTCTTTTTATTTAATTTATTTTAATTTTTTTTACAGTCAAATGAAGTCAACCAAGGTGACGCTCTGGAGCACAACTTCAGTGCCATGCACTCTGCCTTGTTGTTCCCCATCACACATCTACTAAATGGCACACCACTACAGCAGGTCTGTTTTTAACTCGCCTACATGACTATCATACTTTTATCCACCGTTTGCCAAAGGTCCCGATTCTGACCACTGTATTTTGTCCAGGCGCCCCAGAAGTCGATGCTGTCTTCGTGGTCCAAACTGTACAAAGTGTTCGCCCGCTGCTCTGCGCTGGTGGTCACAGCGGAGGAGAACATCTGCTGCGAGGAGCTCTGTGCAAAGATGACGGATGCAATAGACAGAGAAGCCCTAATGGTGAGTAGAGGAGTGGAAAACTGTCAAGTCAAAGCAACGATAAACGTGATATGTTACCTCTAAACAAAGATTATGTTTAATTTGATTGCCACAGCTAGAAAAGAGTCTGCCAACCTGAAAACAGTCAACATTTATACGGAAAAGATGCAAAACCTCGGATACTTGTCTTACAATATTTTATCATGGGACACTTCAATCATTTCATCCATACAGTAAAGGATTTTCAAAAAGATAACACATGAAAATGATGGTGTTTCTACTTTTCCATCATTTGAGAAATTGATCCCACAAATCTTCATCTCGAGGTTATGGTTCTTTATTTGGTTTAACTAAACAAATGCCAAAATTAAAGGTTTTGATTTCTCAAAACAATATTATAAAAAAAAAACAGTTGTGAAAGAGGTGAAAAATTTGGTTTTAAAAATAATTCTGGTTTGGCATAATGATGCTGTCTGATCTCTGCAGGTTCCTTCAACATTGAATGCTGTGGCAAGCATCCTCCAAGTCATGGTGGAGTGTGTGGACTTCACGCCGTACACGACACAATTTCAGCAGAAGCTGAAGTGTAAGACAACTCAATCTAACCTTATTTCAGTTGTCATACTTGGATTACATGGAGAATTTAATCTTTATTCACTCTGTGTTTCTTCCAGCCCCACACACTCCAGTAAACTGGATGAAAAAGAGGAATAAGGTCCTAGGGAATCTGTCCACATTCCAGTCCCTGCTGGTACAGTGTCTAGAGGTGTATTTGGAGGGCCCAGAGGCTTCCTCTGATGCCACAGGACTGGCCCTGGTCTCCATTCTGTCTGCTCTCTTCACCAACCTCTCTCTCGCTAACGCTGTCAAAGAAGCTCTGACTTCTCTGATTCAACCTCTCGCGCTCTTCTACAAACAAGCAGCCAGTGAGCCACCCAAATTCTTCTCGCAGCTTCTGGGAAAGGTGTGATCTTTGTCGATTGGTTACACTGTTTTTAAACATACTTTTAACCATTTGAAGTAATAACGGTCTTTTTTTTTCAGTTGGAGAAGCTTCTCTGTGAGGTTCTCGGCTGCCTTCAGACCCGCTCTACTTTGCCGTACGACGATGAACTCCTGGCTCTACTTTCTCCTTTGCTTTGCGTGTCGTTTCCTCACAAGAACAAGCATCTCCGCACGTCAGTCAATCAGTTCTGGAACTCCACTTTCGGCAACTCAGTCACTCTCACGTACCCCAATGAGATCAGGTGAACATGTTCGGGACACATTTAATACTGAATTCCCATTTTGACTCAGGAAAAAGCCAAATTTATATTTATTTGGATAGAGATCAACATTTAAGAAAATATGCTAAACAGATTTGTCTCATAATTGTTGTTTTGCTGTTAAATGTAAAATCATTCATCTTCTCATTAAGCTGTTATCAAAATATGATAAAGTTAGGGTGTGTGTAACTGTGCTGTCATCAGTAAAATTGTTCCCACAAGTTAATCTTTATTTGGAGGTTATGTAGGGCTGGGTGGCATCACGATGTTTTTGACAAAATGCATTGATGCCAATATTGTGACGATGTTGTAGGTTTGACTATTGTTGTTTTCACACAACATGAACACAAATTTTTAAAATCTTATCACCAATATTATCACCCGTCAATGATTAAGTGGGTAAAGGAAAGTAATAAAACAGATCTGGTAGGTTTAGAAAAATACATCACTGACGTTTTTGTTTGTTTGAATAAACAAACTTAAAAATCTTTTTGATTTTCAAAAAAAATCATGATTGAAGAAATGTATATATTAAAAAGAAATCCTACAACGGTAATGCAACAATAGAAAAGTCTATTTTATGAGAAGAACAAACAATAGAAGTAATTGGATTCATCCAGATGACCCTATCTTATCAATGTTGCAAATTTCATTACACAGACCAATATTGAGCCAAGTGAAGCAGAAGATCCCGATCATTCTTCCTGGCTTTGAGGTTGTCGGTGTTTCTGATGACCTCAGTGGACCGTATTCAGTGAGTTGTTTTTACCTTCAATGTTGTAATTTCAGCTGTATTCGCTCTCTGTTCATATTGTTTTTTGTCGTTTGTGTCTGAAGAGCGAGAGTTCTCAGTTGGAGACCAATCTCAGTGGGATGGCCTATGTGGGGAAGAGGGACTCACTGGTGGGAAAGGCTGCTGAGTTGAAGGACAGGAGCTCTGGGACCACCTCAAAGCCAGTTTCTGTAAGTTTAGACACAGCCCACGCCAGGTAACCAAGTGGCCTAGCTATTTAAGGGGCAGGCATGTGATAGCAGTGTCTCGGTTTTGAATTTGAGGCCTTTGCTGCATCTTCCCCCCCCCCCCCCCCCCCCCCCCCCCCCCCCCCCCCCCCCCCCCCCCCCCCCCCCCCCCCCCCAGACTACTTGTCTTTGCGGAGTGATCTTTTTCTGCGTTGTCGCATACATTTGTCAAAATGGGGGACAGGGATTTTCTTTTCCAGTTGCTCTGCCAGCTGTGTTTATTGCTGTCAACGTGAATGCTTATTTCTTTAAAATTAGTGTGCTGCAAACTTTTCTTTTTTGGAAAAATGAGAAGTCTCCTATTCTGTAAGAAGATAAAACTTTTTGTTACCATGCAAGGCAAGTTATTGGGCTTTTTTTTTTAAATTGTTTTGGGGCTCATCATTGCACAATTGTGTTCCTTTAAACAGACAAAGCTGGACTTTGGCTCCCCCAAGCCTCCCCGGAGAGGAGTTTTGGAGGAAGAGGCCTCCATTGACTTTGTCTTCATTCCTCCAGAGACAAAGGAGCGAGTTTTGACTGAGCACCAGAAGGAGGTGAAGAGGACTAAAAGGTCAGATTTGCCCACTTGACTGTTTGTCAATCGGTGGCGTTTATAAAATACAATTTAAGTGTCCATGTTGTGAGTCTTGTGTAGAGCTAATGTTTTCTTTGGTGAACAGGGTTGACATCCCTGCCATGTACAACAACCTTGATGCTTCTCTGGATACAACAGCCTTCACTCAGTACACACAGAGCCAAGAAGACTCTTTGTAAGTTTGCAGCATCTGCTACCAGAGTCAAGATAAATCCTTCTCATAAAAACACAGCATTCATGTAATATACCATGTTTTTCCCACAGGGACAAACTGGCAACTGAACAAGCTGACAAGGTTACCAAAGAGGCCCCTGGCAAGGTAATGAAAAACACATCCCCATCATTGGAAAAACAAAAATCTACACTGCCAGGAAAGGCTCCACTGGGGGCTGTTTTTGTACTGTTTTTCATTCTGCTAAAGTAAGACTGAACAAAACAAAAACTCCTTGGACATTGTTACTTTGCATTACTTGTAACACTAACACAGCCCATGTGTATTTTGGGTCTCAGTTTTTACCATTAATTAATTTAACACTCTTACTACAGAAATCATTTGGTGCATTAATTAAGACAGTAGCATAAGTGGGCATCAGCCTGCACACTTAAAGTCGACATTCATTGACTTTGTCAAAAAAATAAACCGACTTGCTTTATCCCAGCTCACATAACAAAATCCCAAAAATGGCAACATACTTTTTTCAAAAAAACAGAAATCAAATCATCCAACTACAGTATGAATTCCCAGTGCTTAATTGTGTTGGGTGGCAGCAGGCAAAGTCTACATGTATTTCTCCCCAAACACAACCTCCAGGCCAGATGTAGAATCACTGTAGTATGTTCTGGATCTAATTTAGACTCTCCTCACAGTTGGAATTGCCCTGGATACCTCCCCATGAGGCATTAAGGAGTTATCAGAGAGGGATTGTTGTTACAATACACTATTTTATAATGAATCACAGTAGCTCCCATAGGTCATAAAAACAATTAATTAGGACCATTATTATTTGGTTTTGGAATTAATTTAATCAGTACAAAAACTTCCTATTAAACATGTTAAAGCTTTAACATATTGCCTTTTTATGGTGTGCCCTTTCTCACACAGATTTGAAAGACCCAGAATATTCTTGTAGGTTCAAATGACCTGATTTTCTACATTATTCACACTTGCAGACAGATTTACTTGTAATTTGTTTCTTTCAGGTTCCTCAGGAAGATGTGGAGGACACTAAAATTCTAAGGGAAGACACTCAAGACTATGCCAGCCCAAAAGCAGTAGAGACCATTCCAGAAAACCACAAACCCAAAGAGATGATCCCCGAGTCGGCAGATGTTTCTATAGAGGAGGATGTCAATAGTGATAATAAAGCAGAAGACTTGGACATGCAGTCTAAAGAAGGCACAAGTCCTAACATCTCTGGTTCTTCTGATTTGGTCTCAGGGACTCCCCAGAAACCCAACAGTCGCCGTCAGTCCTTTATCACCCTTGAGAAGTATGCTGAGGGAAAACCTGCCAGCCCCAGCAGTGCATCCACATTCACAGGTGTCCTCATAAAGACCTCCAACAGCCAAGAATGCTCTAAGACCAACAAGAAGTCTTCCTCTCAGGCCTCCCTGACATTGACTGGTCCTAATTCGCAGGATTCCCAGTCCTCAAGGGCAGGGAAAGTGGACTCACAGTGTCCTGTAAATAATTCCCTTGAGTCCCCTGTAAGGCCAAAAGACTCTGTGACAAAGCATGGGCCAGTAAGGCTGATTGAGAGACTGCCCAGCGAACCAACGGAGGATGTAGACTTTATTCCGGACACCCAGACTAAAATGGAGGACAAAGAGGGTACAAAAATGGCTTCCTTATCAGAGGAAATGAAACCTTCAAGCCAGGACGAGGCGTCTGAACCAACTCTGGATGATTCTCAATCTTCTGGGAATTCTTCAGGCGAACCCAGACGGTCTGGACGCTACAGGGTCCGACCTCTGCTGCCTGGAGAGGACCCTGAGGAACGGGAAGAGAAATACTTGCCGTTAAAAAGGAGACGTTCTGGAGAGGAATCCAAAAGTGATTCTCCAAAGCAGAGCTCAACGCAAAACAGACCAAACACAAGAGGTCGGCAGGCTGCTGAAGAGGACAGTGGCAGAGACAGATTACGAACGAGGGCCCAGAGGGACAAGAGTGAGTCAAGCCAAACTAACTCTCAGGGTAGAGCACACAAGAAGATGAAACTGTTCAGAAATTCTGAGAACTTCCTTGATAAACCTGAACCCAAAAGGAGAAGCAATAGAGAGCTTGAGTCCAGCCAAACAGACTCTCAATCGGATTTGGAAAGCCAGTCACAGGGTAGACAAAGACGGCAGAGCAAATTGGAAATCAAGGAGGATGGTGGAATGAAGAAAAAGGTTTTGCCTAACAAAGAAGAGTCCAGCCAAACTGACACACATGAGCTTACGCTTGTAGAACTGGCAGAAAAGGATGCTGATAAGGAAGATTCTCAAATGATCACTCCATCCCCTCAAACTGGTGGCAAATCCCAAGAGTTTGAGATTGTAGAACAGACTGAAAAAGATGGTGATAAGCCAACGAAAGATTCTAAAATTGTTACTTCTCCTCAAATTGTTGGCCAATCCCAGAGTCTTATAGAAAAGACCAACAAGGAAAAGAGAGATTCTGAGGTAGTCACTTCTTCTCCAACTAATGGCGAGTCCCAAGATACAACAAGCACCACAAAGAAGTTGGTGAATGACTCTGAGGTAAAAGACAAACGCATGGCAAGTGAAATCACCGATGACAACCTGAGTCAAGAGGACTCTCAAGGGATCACACCCTTGTCCACAGACAGCCAGTCTAGGCGTAGATCCAGACGGAGCAAGGCATTGTCTGAGGCTGCAGAGTCTGAAGATAAAAGTGAAAATAGGAATTCATTAGAAAGGCAGACTAGGTCAAATTCTCAGTTGGCATTGACAGCTGTTGCTCAGTCAGAGGGCAGCATTGGAGGTAGGACCAGGAGGAGCAAGGTACAAGAGGAGCAGTCAACATCAAGTCCTAGCTCAACCCCAGAGAGTTCTCAGTCATTAGATACTGCGGGATCAAGTTCTTCCCGGGGCAGGGGTAAATACCCAAAAAGGAGATCTTCTCAGGTGTTAGCCAGTAAAGAGTCTTCAGAGTCTGAATCCTCAGAGGCCAAAGAAAGTCCCCCAATGCCCAAAAAGAGAGGACGAAAACCTCGAGCCTCTCTTCCAAGTCCTCTCACTCTTGAATCTGGAGACAAAATTAATAACGATATAGTAAGTGATTCACAAAGCATAGAAGCTAAAGCTGATATAGAGGAATCTCAAGATTTGCAGTGTTCTGAATTACTTCAGGTTACGCACAATATTGAGGTGCAAAGTAATGCAGAATCACCAATGGAGGTGACTGGTGACTCTTTTGTAGAGAAAACTGAAACGGACAACCCAAACAATAGTGAATCGCTCAGTGTGTCTCCTCACAACGAGCAAACACAAAAGGAGTCGAACATTGAAAATACTTCCTCACAGGAAGCTGACAATAAAGACATGTCATCTGCTGAAATGATTGAATCAGTTGCGATCAGTACAGAACAAACTCGGGAAGAGTTGCTCTGTGACCTTTCTGTGTTATCTGCTGTGGACACAGTGGCGTCCCCTGATGAAACGACAGAGAAACTGCAGGCCCCAGAAATTTCACAGGAGAATTATGTAGAAGTGTCTGAGCCTGTTGACAATGTTACAGAAAAACAAAATGATTCTAATTTAAACCAGGCACACCCAGTTGTTCCAGTGGAGGATACAGCTGAAGACATTCACAGTACCACTTTGGTACCGAACCAGATGGAGTGTCCAAATGTTGGTGATCATTTTGCAAAGGAGGAGAAACAGTCTACCTCCAACGAACAAGGCAAGTTGACAAACCAACAGACGGAGGCTAGTGCCGGTGAGGACATCACACCTCTACAGGAGAGCAATAAACACTGCAACACTCAGATTGTGGAGTGTCAGGATGAAGAGGAAACTCAGACTGCCAACACTGCGAACGATGTAGTTGCAAATTTGGATGCTGCACAGGATGGTATTTGCAATGCTTCAGTTTTACCAGAAACTACAAACGACAATGTTTTCCTGGATTCTCCAGTGAAGCAGAAAGACCTGGAGGCTTTAATTGGGGCCGAAATTGGCCAAAGCCCCAGCAGTGGTGGCAAGCACCGAGGAACCTGGTCTCCTTCAGCCTCCCCATCGACCAGTATTCTTAAGAAGGGCCTTAAGAGACCCCTAGAAGAGGAGAGTCCCTCCCCTCTTGTCAAAGTATGTGACATAGCACTTGTAAAATGTCAAAACGCATCTCAAATACATAAATTCCACTACAATAATCCTAATATCCGTTTTGTAGTCCAGGCGTGTGTCTTTTGCTGATCCAATCCAACATCAGGAAATAGCAGATGACATTGATCGTCGCAGCCCTGCTATAAGAACCAGCTCCCCCAGAAGATCCAAAGTTAGCGCCATACCACAGCCTAAGGTATGAATGAGGCCAGCATTTTTCTTCATTGCCTTGTTTCTGAGTCACACAAACCAAACCTTTTCTTTAGCAAATAATTTGCTTGGACATAACATGACATCCTTTTGCTCCCTGTTCTAGTACGTCACTACTCCAACAAAGGGTCTGCTGATCCTGAGTCCCAGAAATCTGCACAGTCCAGGTTACAAGAGCTCCAAGAAATGCCTGGTATGCAAAATTGTAACATTCATTATTGTCACCATTTTCTTTCGTGGGTATTTACTTAATATTAGAAGACACCAAATAAGCTGACGGACACAGTCCTGGTTAATGTTTTAGCAAAGAACACACAAAGTATATCCTTTTTACACATCCACGAGACACAAAGCAACATTAATATTCATTGTGGAGTTTCTCTCCACAAGTCATGTATTCACTCTTTCTAGCTTTGCTTTGTTTACTACCAATGCAATTGGTTCATGATCAAATACCAGAAGAACAACAGTAAATACACCCCCACCAGTCTCAGTTGTACTTTGTGTTGATTGTAAACATTCTAGCAGCTAAACATTAACATGCAATGATCACAATTGGCATAGCACACATTCTCATTCCTTGTCAAAACCTGGTGCTTACCCACAATGCAACTTGATTGCAACTTTAATGTGCTGTAAACCCAGAGTGGTTAGTGGGTGGCTTCATAGTTCTTTGTGGGCGCATTAATGCAAAAAACACTTAGCCATACACATTTTCATTTGATTCAGTTTTTATTTGGAAATATTGATTTGTGTAGTTCTTTTGTTCACAGTTAAAGGCTTTTAGTCCCACTGGTAGATGCAACCCCTTTTTCTCCCCAGATTTCTGAAATGAGCCAAGAGCAGCGGCCTCCAGTCTCAAAAGACTGTATCTACCCGGCCCTGGTTGGCTGCTCTACACCTGTAGAAGCTGTGCTGCCTCAGATATCCTCCAACATGTGGTGAGTACATGCACAACAGGGTTGATCAATTATTGTATTGGGTAAAATATGTATCCTTTTTAAATCTGTTGTCTTCTGAGGTCATTTTTGTTACTGCTCTTGATTCTCCTCACAGGTCTCGTGGGTTTGGGCAGCTTGTTCGAGCCAGAAACATCAAAACTGTTGGTGACCTCAGTGCTCTCACTCCCAGTGAAATCAAGACTTTGCCAATTCGCTCCCCCAAGATCTCAAATGTCAAAAAGGCACTGAAAAGCTATGAACAACAGGTACGCCAGTGAATAGAGGGCTGCAACAGCATTGAGATCACACAGCACAAACAGAAATAATAACAAAAATATCTAATCATAAAATTGTTCTTGTATTTGACATCTGAACAATTCTCTTTTAGCGTAAAGGACGAGGGGGCGATGAGTTGAAGAGTTTGGATGAAATGGAGATGACAACCTCTGAGCTGGAGAACAGTGTTCCTCAAAACCTGGATGAGGAGGATAAGACCTCAGGAGAGACACTAGGTGTGTAAAATCTTTATATAATGAGGCTTGCTCAGACAGTTTGGTTCGGAGCCACTGTTTTTTTTATTTTTATATATATATATAAATGCAACAGTTACATTTATTTGTAGCATTTTTTTGCAAATCTACATTTCACCCATGATTTTGTTGGAATAGTTTGACATTTTTGGAAGCTTATTTGCTTTCTTGCAGATAACTGGATGAAAAGACCAATACTGCACTCATATTTTTATGTTATGAAGCTACAGCCAGCAAGTCAGCTTAGCTTAGCTTAGCATAAAGACTGGTAACAGTTGACCCTGTCCAGTTCTGAGGTCACACCAGTTTCCAACCTTAATGTTAAGCTAACCAGCTCCATTCTAAACTTTTATATTTCCCGTTTAGACATAAAAGTGGTATTGGTCTGCTTATCTAACTCACCACAAATAAGTATTTCTTAAAATGTCACAATGTTTTACGATAACTTCCAGGTAGAAAACTTTTGCATCCTGTACATACAATCTAACAGCGCTGAGGAAACCGGAACGACTGGATACTCTAAAATGCATGTTTGATGCTTTCTTATGTCAACGTTGTCACTAACTTTATCTCGAAGACCTAATTTGCAAGTTGGGCCCCTGACCAGAGAAAATGACACCAACCAAACTAGCAGTCAGTCTGAGCGTTGGTGAGATTTTGCTCCTAGGAACGCTAGATTTGGTTTATCCAAGATATTAGCAAAGCAACACAGGACATAAAATAAGGCCAGCAGAAACGGTTTGGAACTCCGTGTTTAACTATATATCTTTAAATGTTGGTTTCGGCTGAAAATCACAACATAAATTAACAGGTTTGCTGATTTCACATATCTCTGCAAAATTCAAATTCCAGGTTGGCCCATATTTGCTTTCATTTTCTCAATGAGCGGGATACCAAGGGATTGTTTTTCACCTATCACCATTTCTAGCCACTGGGGGAGCATAGGCAGGCTGGGGGAACACATAATATTAATGTTTAAAAACCTCAAAGTGACTTTTTTATGCCATGGGACCTTTACATTTGTAAACGTCATCTGTCTATTTGCAGCAACAATGCTGGTGAACGAGCCCGTTAATGCTGCTTGGGGGCCGGAGCTAGATGGCCTCGGGAATCAGACACCTGACACACCTGCTGGAGAACAAAGACCTGGAGGGCAGCTGCACCCTGAACAGCTGCTGTCAGATGTGGAGGCCCTGACCAACAGGATGACGCCTGTTGAACTCAGCCGCTGCTCCCCACAGCAGCTTGTTCAGATCCACGATCAGTTAGGAGGCATGATGAGGCACTTGGTTGTCGAGCTGCAAACACGCCTCTGCCAGACCGATGAGAAACCCTGAAGAGACTTTAGATGGATCAGACGGATGCATAGCTGTTGAAATGGCACATAAGACAGAACTAAAGAGAAATCTGCAGCAAAGGATAATCTTCTTTCCTAGACATGTGATATCAACAATTATATGGTTTTAACTCTGATTGCCTTGGCCTTGTCTCACCTTGTTTTTTTTAATAAATACTAGCAGCACTTTTTTCCATTTGTAGCTTAAGCTGTTGGATAGTTTATGATTTTAAAGAAACACTCAAAGGGAAGCACAGTCACACTCTAAGCTGTGTCAAAAAGAAGAGTTTTTTTAACAGTTGTCTCTACGTGGATGGTATCTAAAGACTTTGATAAAGGACTAAAGAAAGTTTTTATTTCTCTACACATGCTGTTCCAATATGTTGTACATATGCTTTCTCTCATGGCATACATCCTGCATGTGCCTATTTTTAGGCTGTTTACAATTCAACTTATCAGTGCTCTTGTATATTTTGTATGTTTTTTTAGTTTGTAAACCTTTTCTGTCACTTCAGTTTTAGTGCATTGTTAAAGTGTAGATGGTAGTCTTCTTTTAGTCTTTATTTGTGGTTTTAAATGCTTCAATAAAAGACAGAACTTACGATGTTATAATTTTTTAAGCTACTAGTCCAACATGAGCAAGTCATAAACGTTTATGACATAATGCTTCTTTTAGTAAGTGTCCTTCGGTTTTGTCAAGACGGATATGTGTCATGTATTTATGACAGTGGCATGTCACTCTTATGTAGATGCCTTCAAGTGAAGTGTTTTTCATTTAATCTGTTAAATGTATTATATAGTTTAACTCCTCTATTCTTAGACTTCAAAAACAAAAAAAGCAAAACTAAAGGCATGCTACGGTGCATAGACCGGGCCATACAGCTGATAACAAAATTGCTACCTATCAGTTTAGACTAAGGTTGTACCTTAATTATAAGGCTCAAATCTGTTTTGCAGCTCTTTTTCGTTGCCAAAATGGCTCTTTTGATAGTAAAGATGGCTGACGCCTAGTTTGGGAAAACACTGGGACATTATCTGTGCAGTGACACAGACCTCAGTAATTTACAGTACATTGTTTTAGTTCTATGAATCTCTTACTGACTGATCAATATTTTGAAGGGTTTTGAGTACAGCATGTATTCACATGTATGTAAATGTCTTATTCTCCTGTTGACTTCACTGTAATGTTTCTCTGAATTAGAAATCTTTAAGTTTTATAGCATTACATTAAACTGTAAGATCGCCGTGAGGAACTTGGCTAAAAGCCGAAAGTGTAAAGGAAAGAACTAATGATAATATAATACAATCTGACAGAAGGTGCCACTGACTCCTTTTACTGCTCCATCTTCTCCAGCGCAGGCCTGAGGAGCAGGCTTCTCTTTGGCTCGCTGTGTAAGTAATTATCTGATTATTTCTGCCGAGCGCTGCCAGGGGCTGCGCTTGCATTTCCACAGTTTATTGAGATGAGTCGGACTCAGCATGCAAGCTTAGCAGATTGGACTCCGGCTCCGCTGGACGCCGACCAGGAAGAGAAGAATCCCCAACAGACATCTCTGCTGCAGGACTAGAGCTGCCGCACAGCGCTGGGAAGAGGAGGCAACACTGAGGTAAGACACGCAACACACATCACAATACATGTTACACACTGAGCCTTTTTAACCTCCTCTAATATCTGGACTATGAGAAGCATCAGTTAGTAATCCTGATAACCGCGGCATTCATTGTGTGCAATGAATATCTTGAGATGCACCATCATCCTTTTGAGTGGGTTAGCAGTTTTCCAAACATATCACATCTTTAATTAGCCTGCTTAGAGTTGTATCTGTTGTTGAGGCTGATTTTGTACATGTTTTAGCTGTATTTGGCTATCAACACTGATTGTAAATTCAATGTGAATCAGTTTGGGTAAGGACTTTAAAACATATCTACCAGTACCTTTTAGATAACTGAGCAATCTGTTTTTTCTGTCTTCTTTCTGCATAAAAATACAATTTCTAAAAAATGCAAACTGTAAACAAGTGGAATTGCATCTGAAGTTAGGGAGATTTTGTCCTCCCCACCACAGTATTTTAGCCTCTTTGTTACAAGAACAAAGAGATTTTAAAACTTGACTGGGACCTAATCTGTGTTTGGCAGTGCAGGTATATGTTCACTGTAGGAAGTATTTACAATGCTCTAAAAGACAGAAGAATTAAAGATGAAGGTGTCAGGAGTCCTATTTCATTTCTAAATCTGTCTGAAGGAACTTCCCAATACATAAAAGTCATCATATATCAAACATGCATTAATCCCAGCTGATCAACATCCAAATGCTGCTTCTCTACCAGGAGTGGTTACGAATGCACGCACATTACAAATGTAACGTGTAACGGTGGTTTATTAACATGGCCTCAGATCTGATCTTAGATCGTTTTAACAAAATATAATATCAGAAAAAGGGAACCTGAGTCAACACATTAAAGAAGTTCTTATTTATTCTTATCATCAACACATTCAACTTGTAGAGAGTTGTCACATTTGGTTGTTGTTGCAGGAAGAGAGGACATGCTGACTCAGCTGGTTTTGGGATGGACTGCCTTGCTCAGTGGCCTCCAGCCGACGGTTGCCTCCGTCACAACCAGTGAGTATACACATGAGACAGAAACAACTGGACATTGATATCAGACCGTAGCGGCCCACCCAAGCCAGAAGTAGCTGAGATTTATTGCGGGGGGGGGGAGTAGCAGGTTGTGTAGAATGTGTTATGTAATGGTAGCCCATTTTTTCTTATAACGGGGGTAAAAAGACCTCACCAATGTATTCTGTGCATGTACATATATCGTCTACTCACTTTAGGGAGACGGCAGTAACAGTAGAACGCTGGTTTTTCTCTTCTTGCTTTAAAATTTGTCTTAATTGCTTACTGGATGTGTTTAGTGGTTGTTCTTTGAGTGTCGATGTAGCCCTCTGTCTGTGTGTCTGTCTGTCTATCTGTTTGTCCGTCTCTCTCTCTCTCTCTCTCTCTCTCTTTCTGCCTGTATGTCTGTCTCTCTCTGTCTGTCTGTCTGTCTGTCTGTCTGTAGGGTTTCTATCTAGCAGAGACAGCCGGTGTTCAGATCCGAAATGTGAAGTCTTCATCCCTCCTCCACCTCCACCACCTGTGTTTCCTACAGTCAAACGGAAAAAGGGACTTCTGGTGAACACACACACATACAGTTTCTGAACTTTACACCTTCTCCACATTGGGGCTAACTAAATCCAGCTGATTTGGCTTTATCTCTTCAGGTCGATGTAACAGAACACATCACAGGAGCAAAAGGAGAGAAGGTATGACGGATCAATTCTGTTGGGTTTTTTGGCACTATTAAACAAAAAATGCGGGGTTTAAATGAATTGGTGCATAACATCATATTGTTGTCTCCCTTCACTTCAACCATTTCTTTATAATGACCATGTTCTTTTATGAGCACTATGCAGCAAATTTTATGTTGTTTGTGTGTAAAGGGCTCCAGAGGACCCAGAGGACCCAAGGTACAGTGTATCATCTTGCTGCATGTGCAACTGTGCAAGCATGGAGCTCTCCTCTACAACAAAATGAAAAGTTATGCTGTGTAAAACTACTGAGTGTATTTTAGGGCCAACCTGGTGTGACGGGTCCAGATGCAGAACCTGGAACACAAGGACCCATGGGGCAGCCCGGTCAAAAGGTCACAGAAAAACCATTCATGTCTATCTAAGCGCCAGCTATCAAACGCTGACATGCAGTGTTCTCACATCCAAAAGACAACTTATGTGATGTTAACTCTATCCTGCTACCATGACAAAAAGGATACCTGTTTCATCTGTGTATTTACCTTAGTTTGTCTCGTATCGAGACACACATTTGTAGAAAGTCGTGCAAACTGCTGAGCAGAGAACTGAAACTGAACAAAGAACCTGAAAACTAAGTCCTTATTCATGTGTTGAGAGAAATCATTGTTGAAGGCTTACCAAATGAGTTGTCAATTAGCAATTGTAAGTGTTTTACAGCAGCTTGAATATTACTCTAGATTTTTTTTTACCTCTGTCATTGGAAAAAGTCAGGATATTAACGCATGTTCTGAACAGAAAACAGCATCATGACTATCAGAAATGTCTGTTCATATTCGGTCTCTGGCTCACAAAGACTTTTTTTTTCCATTACAGAAAAAAACAAATGTAAATGTAGAGCCATGAGGAATAAAAATCTCTCCTCCATTTAGATTTTCACAATTTGAACCATCAGGTGCGATACATTTTTAAAGCCACAAATTTTCCATCCATATCAAATTACATCTAAGTAATAATAAGGGTTGTGACCAAGTCATCTTTGCCTAGTGAGTACCTAGATTAGATTAGATTAGATTCAACTTTATTGTCATTACACAAGTACAGGTACAAGGCAACAAAATGCAGTTTGGGTCTAACCAGAAGTGCAATAGCAGTAAGTGCAGGATATACAATGGTTTCATAAGTGCAGGACATGGATATGTACTGGATAAATATAGAAATTAATACTATATTAACAGAATTTTACCTAATGAGTTTCAAGGCATTTGGTCCAAGTCTTAAGCAAGTCTTGAATTTTTGGTTACAGCATGTCAAGTCAAGTCAAGTCCTTAGTTAAGGCAAGTCAAGTTGCTTTTCTCCTTCTTGCGTTTTAAATCCAAAATGGATTACTAATGGCACAGATACAGTCATTGTGGTGGTCTGGTCCAACTAATGAGGCTTCATCTGGGGCCTTTGATGTTACGTGTTGCCATGTCATCCAATCACGACAATCACATACCGGGGAGCTTTTTAAGTCATCCAATCATGATTCACGCTGCTGCTGCTTAGCATACTTGATTGTTAAACAGAAAAGTGACAACATTAAATTGTAATATTTTATATTTTACAGCTAACATTTATACTCATGAATACACACAAGTCATTCAAGTCATCATGCCATCATCTCAAGTCAAGACTCGAGTCATTAACTTACTTACTAGTCCTTTCTTTTATGTCAAGTCATCAAAACGGGTACTCGAGCCGGCTTGAGTCCAAGTCACCATGTCTCAAGTCTTCCACATTAATTAGAGTTATCTCTCACCAACATTGTAATTAGTTTTGTGAACGGATTGTGTAAATGTGGCAAAACAATGTGTATTTACATTAATTCACTTAACTGTAGCATTCTAACCCAGCAACCCTTTGAACGCTGTGCCATGATGTTTTGATATTTCCACAGGGAGAGAAGGGGGACAGGGGCTGGAGGGGCCTGTATGGAGACATAGGAACTGCCGGGATCATACAGGTACATTTTAGCTTTTTCATTCACCACCTGTTGACTCAATACATTAGGACGATGATCATGTTTCCACATCATATACCACCTGATTTAATATATATTACATGCACTTTCGAAAGCTTGTGGCGTGCCCATGATAAAGCCATGCAACTAACAAACATGTAAGTCATCACCACCTATAAGCTAAGGTATTGACACACATTATGACAGAGGAATTAAAGTCATATGGACATATTTACCACTGACCTGATCCATGGATTGCAATGTGTCAATCATGTTTTTAAATCATACAAAAGAACAAGTAAAATCCAGAAGTGTACAGGTAATATTTACCACCTTGTCTGCTGTAAGAACTGTTTGACATCACAACCTGAATGCACCACCGGTTGTTACAAATGGCAAACGTACCTGCTTACATTTAACTGTGCAGCGATTTTGGGGAACTGACTTTTTACAAAGTGACAGCAGCTGGGAGGGGATGCGTTTGTCCCCTGGCTTTAACACAAAAGAAGGGGTTAATAAATTAAACAGGGATTTCTAGAGTAGGACGGATTTTTTTTTCTTTTCTTTTTTTTTTTCTTTTCTTTTCTTTTCTTTCATTCCTGTTTTACAATATTTACTGATTTGCACACGCACAAAAAGTGCCAAAAAAAAGTCAGAACCATCATGAAGATGCTTTTGACGCTGGGCACAAGCAACACATTAGTGCAGCCTGCTGGGCAAGATAATAGTAGTGAGAAAATCACCTGGTGCATTGATTGCAATTTGTCCATGACCATCATGTGTTTAAATCTAACAGAACTTGTCAAATCCAGAAGATCACCGGTTATATTTGCTATCTCATCTGCTGTAAGAAGTGTTTGACATAATAACTTGAATGCACCACGGATTGGTATGAATGTCAACTGTGCTAAAACATTTATTCCATCAATCTATGCACTGGTTAAATAGATAAGATGCAATAAACATTTCAAGTCCAAGCCATTTTAGAGTATGCAAGCGTCAACATATTTTAGTAGAAGTCTATTTCCACAACACTCTACTTCCGGGAGTGCTACGTTGCCACCGGAAACTCCGCTGAATTTCACTCTTTTCATCCGGATATCCGGTACCTTCCCCTTTCTTTGTGTTGGAATTTCAAACTCCTCAGATGTCTGCAGGGTGAATCCAGACAGCTAGCTAGACAATCTGTGCAATATGTATATTTCTGTTGCACGATTAAAACAACTTTTGAATGTACACACCTTCCACCAAAACAAGTTCCTTCCCGAGGCATTTTTGCGGCAGCACCACGGCTCCATCCGGCGTTTAGCACCACCAAAACCGATTGGTTTAAAGAAATGCCAATAAACCGGAATACGTTTTCTTCCATTCTGGAATGCTGTGTGAACTTGCCAGACCTTCTTTATCAGAGCTGTGGAGGAAGGTCTAGGTCAGTATGAACTGTTGTTTAGGTGTCTTTAAAAGCAGACACAGACACTTTTTATAGTGTTATCAACAGTGTTCCAGACTCGTGGCCGTCTGCAGACCACACTAAAGCTATTTTAAAATGATCGGAATGAATAACGCTGGTGTGTATTTACAGGGCAGTAAGGGACGCAAAGGATCCAGGGTAAGTGACAGTCAC
Source organism: Etheostoma cragini (assembly GCF_013103735.1). Taxonomy (NCBI): domain Eukaryota; kingdom Metazoa; phylum Chordata; class Actinopteri; order Perciformes; family Percidae; genus Etheostoma; species Etheostoma cragini. The sequence continues at coordinate 5,286,107 of NC_048417.1, forward strand.
GTCTTCTTCTTTTTTTTTTTAAATTGCCTTTAAACACAACCAGCTTTTTTTAAGCGCAACACTTACTGTGTGATCGCCACTTATTTTTCATCTTCTTTATTTATTTCTATCCCTCCATCAGGGTGATAAAGGTGTGAGAGGAAACAGGGGACCCGGAGGAGACAGGGTAAGGAAAAAAACTTGAATTATTTATTTTTAAATGCAACATCATTAAACAAATGAATGAAAGCGTTTGTACCAATCCGTGTGTCTCTTCAGGGTGAGCGTGGCTTCCCTGCAGCGGCAGGAGAGAAGGTAGAAGACGTAAACGTAATAAACATAAAGTCCGAAATAAAAGTGAGTTAAAAACATTCTGAATGGGAGTGAAGCTGGGAAGGCATCCTGTTCTGTGCGGTTCCAGGGCGACCCAGGCCAGTGGGGAGATGCAGGGCAGAGAGGGGAGCAAGGACCCAGAGGAGAGCCTGGAGGAAGAGGAGGCCTGGTAGGTATATTAGATTAGATTGACTTTACTGATCTTGAGTTGGGACATTTCAGCGCTACAGAATATAAGACACACATCACACACACAGAAAATAAAAAATATAAAATATAAATATGTAAATATATACAAAGATAATAGTTACTCTATCCTATTTATAATTTGGTGTGTGTTGTGTGTCTTACGGTGGATGCATAGGAATAGATACATGTAAAGAGTGCATAGCGATGCAAGTAATGATTATATTCCCTGTTGATTAATCTGTTGATTAGTTTTACAAATAGTTGTTTGGTCTGTAAAATATCAGAAAATGATGAAAAATGTGGATCCGTGTTTACCCACAGCGTAAAATGACGTCCTCAAATGTCTTGTTTTGTCCACAACTCAAACATATTCAGTTTACTGTCACAGAACGGAGAAGAAACTAGAAAGTATTTACATTTATAGAAGCTTGAATCAGAAAATTATTACTAATCTAACTGATTAATTGATTATCAAAATAGTTGGAAATTAATTTAATAGTTGACAACTAATCTATTAATTGATTCATCTTTGCAGCTCTAGTGTTGTATAATCATATACACTCACCGGCCACTTTATTAGGTACACCTGTCCAACTGCTCGTTAACACTTAATTTCTGAGCAGCCAATCAC
>NC_048417.1:5287338-5301948 GCF_013103735.1 Etheostoma cragini
TTGAGGCAGTTCTGAAGGCAAAAGGGGGTCCAACCAGTTACTAGCATGGGGTACCTAATAAAGTGGCCGGTGAGTGTAGAAGGCTGACATGAATCAACTGTTTCTAGCAGGAAACTCACATGAATCAAATCCCAATCACCCTGCTAGTCTGTCATCAGTATTACGGCAGTTTGATTTTGATTATTATTTCAAGACTTGAAAAGTGATGTAAGCCAATTTTGGGGACTACCCATTTCTCCGACGCTCCATTGTTCCGACCTCTCAATTAACCGAAAAATTCCCCCTGGTCCTACAGCTCACTAGTCCAACATCCCTTTGTTTTGAAAAAATAAACCCTCTGCTCCAACATCCATCTGCTCCGACCATATAGTTTTTTTTATAGGTTTTTATATAAGTTAGGGTAGCCGATTGGTTGGGGTTAGGCATTTGACCTCAAGTGGTTAAGATTAGGATAGCCGATTGGTCAGGGGAAAGGACCTGTACATTTCAGGGAATTTGGGACACTAAACTGAATGCAAACCGGTGCAGAGATTGGGTGGATTAAGCTAGATAAACATTTAAATGTGTTAATAAGCTAGAGAAAAGTAATTTAGCTTGTTATTGTTGATTCAGATTTTAGTTAATGGGAGGTGATCCACAAAAGCCTAGCTATGGTCTTAACAATGGGATGTCGGAGCAGAGGGTTTATTTTTTCTAAAGTAGTGGGCTGTTTTTGCGTCATCAAGAGTTGGGAACGATGAAGCATAGAAAAAGTGACATGGCGATGCCGATTTCCCGGTGGTTAAAATGTTTACATAAAGGACGCGTTGTTTACTTTTGTTAACTGGTTTACGTGTCTGCTTGATAACCAGATAATTGTTTGATCAATCTACGATTCAATAAATAAAATAAATCACTGTGCGCAGGCGTTGAAGGGATCTCGTGGAATACCAGGAAAGCCCGGTCATCCTGGTCCTGCAGGACTGTCTGGTCTGACTGGAGAGCCTGGTCTACCTGGACAAGGTGCGTGACAGCAGGTTACAGATTAACTAGTCTATATCCTCGACGTTCCACTTCCGGGATTGCTCAATGGCTGATGGAAATTCCCCCCGGATTTCACTCTTTAAGCAGGAGATCCGTTGCCTAGGGGTTCCTTTGTGTGGGCATTCTAAACTCCAGTGGATTTATCAGGACTATGGTTAATTGCTCCTCAGATCTCGGCAGGGTAAAGCCGGACAGCTAGCTAGACTATCTATCCAATCAGAGTTTTCTGTTGCATGACAGAAACGACTTTTGAATGTACACAAGTTCCACCAAAACAAGTCCCTTCCCGAGGCTGTTTTGCAGCGGCACCGTGACTCCATCCTGTGCTTAGCTCCGCCCAAGACAATTGTGATTGGTTTAAAGAAATACTAATAAACCAGATCACGCTTTTCTCCACTTAAAAAAAATAAATATAAGTGTACGGTATATTTAAATTATTTTTAGCCCTTTCCAACTGGGCTCTGACGTCATTATCTCTTTTTCTCACAAAAAACATTCATTTACCTCCAGAACATGGGATTTACTGCTCTACCGCTGCCTTGATCAGTTCAAACGTTGCACCCTGACTTACATCACTTACTACTATACCTTAAATCAGCTAGTTTGTAATTTAAAAGTCATAAAGATGGAGGCGGTGTAGACCAGCACTTGTAAAATTACGGTTTTGTCAGAAGGAGTCTGGTAGCTTTGCCGAGAGCAGAGATAGTTCCCCGTCGTAAAGGGCTGTCTGACAGCAAGGTAATGTGGTGAACATATTCTAAATATAGCGTACATTTGAAAACTGATATTGATTATTTTAGGTGTCTTAAGTGCGTTTAGCTGCTGCCCTTGAACACAGCAGAACATGGTTTAGCTTCTGTGTCAGAACTCCAGTCTGCTTCTCCAAACTGGGGGCGTGCCGGACGCCATCTGCTGTAGCTAACACACTGACTATGGAAAAGTAGCTCATACAACCACACTACAAACGATCAGAACTATCTCTTCAATCATTATTAAATTACTATCAATATTAGAGAGTAGTAAATGGATATAAGCATTGCTAATAAACGCAGATCAGAGCTGGGCAACGGGAATAAATTTTGACCTTCATCAATGTCATAATATAGCATGAATATGATGTCGTACTGAGGGTGTTAATGACATTTTGTTTCATATCTATGGGTAATGGTACCTTGTGCTGTAGTGTACGTCCTACCAGGCCTGCAGGGAGACACAGGAAACCGAGGCCCTTCAGCCAAATGCAACTGTTCACAGGTTCAAGCCCCAAAACCATTGTTGGACAGAGTCCAGACGGTCAGTGTCACACACACACACACACACACGTTCTTTTACCTCTAATTTTACACTTCTTATTGGGTAATCTTTACGCTGTGTGTGTTTATGTAGTTATAAACAATATGTATTTTATGCAGTTTTAAGTTCATCATTTTGCCTAAGTAGGTAAACAAGAACAGAATAAGACCTAGGGACGGACGCGCGCACGCTCTCTCCAATGCTGGCTGACCCCTTAAACATGTTGTCATATGTTTATTTCTCCAGATTTTTGTTGCTGACGGAGAGAAACAGATGAGGAGGCTGCGGGGGGAGAACGTGATGGTGCTGCGGACGGACAGAAAAGCTCTGTACATCTACTCGGACTCTCAATGGATCAACGTACTGGTACTACTGGATAGAAATGAAAATGACAGCATGAATACACCACAGAAACAGTAGTGACTTTATATAAATATGAGGTTTGAGTAGCCCCTTATTTAGTTAACCAATCACACTTATTTACAAGTAGAGCTGGAGTGGACAGGGTGGAGGTGTCAGAATAGGAGACTTATGTTAGATATCACAACGGCGTTACACTCTTTATCCTGGTAACTAATTCCTCTTTCTGTTTCATGCTGCCTCCTGATTGGACCAGGAGGACCCCAGACACTGACCCCAGCTCCATTCAACACAGACTGAGGTGCCATCGAGCAAGACCCTCAACCCCAACTGCTCCAGTGGCCAGCAGCTCAAACTGTGGTTCTACTGGGAAGCTTCCGGGTGTGAACGGGTGTTACTTAGGGAGTGGGATCAGGGTCCTGAAAATCTACCCATGTTAAATAAAGGTTGGCCTCTCTTCTGTACAGATCCTCTAAGATGTCTTATTATTTATTGTATTTACATATTTCAGCATTCCCTCTTATTTGATCTATACGTGCATGTGTAATTGTTTCAGTGTTCACATTTAGGTTTACATTATGTTGCCTTTAAGCAAACCTTATTCATAGTGTTTCTCTTTTATTTAAAATACATTAACTGTATTTTTCATTGTAATATTTCCATATTTTTCAATTTCTTTATATAATGAATCTAGAATACATCCATTAATCACTTAATGTATCGCTGCTGCAGCGATTTAGCTCCCATGAAAGAAGAAGGAAAATGAGATTACTGTCTCTTGCATTGACATCTGGCTGTCATATTGCAGATGTTATTCTTAGCTATCCCATTATTTAGTCTCCAGTTTTCTTTCAGGGATTTATCAATTGTTTGTATGCAATCAGGAACCAAACTTAAGGACAAAGGGTCTACATACAGTACTAACAAGTTAATTAGTACTTAAAAAAGGAAGTTGTTTGTGACATACCACCCTTGTTCTGATCAAAACATTTTATGGAAAGTCATAGTATTGTGTGTCATTAAAAAAATCATAGTATGGTGTGTCAGTAAAAAGTCATAGTATTGTATGCTGTGAAAGTGGTAAAACAGTCATGGTTTATCTCTGTTGATCTTTTTCCTGTAAATAAATTGTTAAAGTGTTTCTGCAGCCTTTTCTTATTATTTTGGTCACATTCAGGGTTTGTTGAAAAAAATCATGAAAAGGCATAGTATAGTTATCAAAAAACATTATTATATAGTTTAAGAAAGCCATAAAAAGTCATAATTTAGTATGTCGAAAAAAGTCCCATTATAGATTGTTTAGAGTTTGTCGATAAAGTAATAGTATAGTATGTCAAAAAATGTCATAAACAAGTCCTAGGATAATATGTCAAAAAAAGTCATAGAATGGTATGATGAAAAAAACTCTTAAATAAGTCAAAGTATAGTAGGTCAAACAAAGCCATAAAAAAGTAACAGCAAAGTATATCGAAAAAATTAATGAACAAGTCTTATGATGCATTTGTTGAAAAATGTCATAAACAAGTCATAGTATAGTATTTTGAAAAAATACATTCTACATGTCAAAAAAGGTTGTAGTATAGTATGTTTAAAACAAGGCGCCGCAGAGGTGGAAGGGGAGGGGGAGAGTTGCACACTTTGCCTGAAATGACGCAGTAGAGAAAGAAAGGATTTTAAACAGGGGTGTAATGCTGTGATTGGATTATGACTTTCATGGCCAATTCTTGTTTATTTGTCGGTTTACTGAAAAACTAGTTGTATAGTATGACAAAAAAGCCATTAACAAGTCATAGAAAAGTATGTTGAAAAAAGACATAGTTAAGTATGTTGAAAAAAATTAAGAGCATAGTATGTTGAAAAAAGTCAAAAAATGTCATAGTATAGTATGTTGAAAAAGGTCATGAAAAGTCTTAGTGTAGTATGTTGAAAAAAGTCAGTGTATAGTATGTCAAAAAACGACATTGTATGGTATGTTGAAAAAAAGTCAGTGTATAGAATGTCATAAAAAGTCATAAAAAAGTAATAGTATTGTATGTTGAAATAAGTAATATTAAAGTATGTCGAAAATACTCTTAAATGAGTCAAAGTAGAGTGCTACAAAAAAAGACTAGTAAAGTAAAACTGTAAATAGTAAAAAATCAAATTGTAGTAGTAAAGTATTTTGAAAAATATTATTGTGTAGTATTTGAAAAGTATAGTATTTCAAAAAAGTGGTAGTATAGCATGTTGAATTAAGTGGTGAAAAAGTCATAAAAACGTCATAATATAGTATATTGAAAAAATCATGATATAGTATGTTGAAAAACATCATAGTATAGTATGTTGAAAAAGTCATAGTATAGTATGTTGAAATAGTTATTGTGTAGTATGTTGAAAAAGTCATACATAGTCATAGTATAGTATGACAAAAATACTCTTGAATAAGTCATAGTATACTAAATAAAAAAGCCATAAAAAAGTATTAGCATAGTATGTTGAAATGTCATAAACAAGTCATATAATAGTATTTTGAAAAAAGTCATTAAAAAGTTATAGTATAGTATGTTAAAAAAAGTCATAGTACAGTATGTTAAAAATGTCATAGTATATGTTAAAAAATTCACAGTACAGTATGTTAAAAAAGTCATAGAATAGTCTGTTAAAAAGTCAAAAAATAGAGTGGTAAAAAAGTCATTAAAAAGTCATAGTTTAGTACGTAAAAAAAGTAATGAAAAAAGTAATAGTATAGTATGTTAAAATGAGTAATAGTATGGTATGTCAAGAAAGATATAGTGTAGTATGTTAAAAAAGTCATGGTAAAGGATGTTTTAAAAAGTCATGAAAAGTCACAATATAGTATGTTGAACAAAGTCATCAAAAGTAATAGTATAGTATGTTAAAATGAGTAATAGTTGCATGTCGAATAAAATGCAATATAGTATGTTGAAAAAAGTCTGAGTAGAGGATGTTGAAAAAAGTCATAAAAATATCATGATATAGGATGTTGAAAAACATCATAGAATAGTATGTTGAAAAAAGTCATAGTTTAGTATGTCAAAAAACTTCATGAAAAAAGTTGTAGTTAAGTTTGTTGAAAAGGGACATAGTATAGTCTGTTGAAAAACGTCATAAAAAGTCATACATAGTCATAGTATAGTATGTCAAAAAAAGTCGTTGACTAGTATGTCAAAAATACTCTTGAACAGGTCTTAGTATACTAAATAAGAAAGCCATAAAAAAGTCATAGCATAGTATAGTATATTATAGTCATAGTATAGTATGTTGGAAAACGTCATAAAGTCATGGTAAAGTATGTCAAGTGAAGTTGTGAAAAAAGTAATAGTGAAGTTTGTAGAAAAAAGTCACAAAAAAAATCATAGTATAGTACTTTAAAAAAGTCATAGTTTAGCCTGTTGAAAAGAGCCAAAGTACAGTAAGTTGAAAAAAGTCATAGTTTAGTATGTCAAAAAAAAGTCATAGTAAAGTATGTTGAATAAAGTCGTGAAAGAAGTTATCGTATTGTATGTGGAAAAAAAGTCATAAAAAAGTCATAGTATAGTATGTCAAAAAAAGTCATAGTAAAGTATGTTGAAAAAAGTCGTGAAAGAAGTTATCGTATTGTATGTGGAAAAAAAGTCATAAAAAAGTCATAGTATAGTATTTCAAAAAAAGTCATAGTAAAGTATGTTGAAAAAAGTCACAAAAGAATCATAGTAGAGTACTTTGAAAAAGTCATAGTTTAGTTTGTTGAAAAAAGTCGTAGCTTAGTCTGTTGCAAAGAGTCATAAAAAAGTCATAGTATAGTATGCTGAAAAACATCATAGTATAGTATGTTGAAAAAAGTCATAGTATAGTATGCTGAAAAACATCATAGTATAGTATGTTGAAAAAAGTCATAGTATAGTTTGTTGCAAAGAGTAATAGTAAAGTATGTTGAAAAAAGTCATCATTTAGATGTTGAAAAATGTCATAAAAAAGTCATAGTATGGTATGTTGAAAAAATGTCATATTATAGTACATTGAAAAACGTCATAAAAAATCATAAACTAGTAAGTTGAAAAAATCATAGTTTAGTATGTCGTAAAAAAGTCACAAAAAAATCATAGATTAGTATGTCGTAAAAAGTCACAAAAAAATCATAGATTAGTATGTCGTAAAAAGTCACAAAAAAATCATAGTGTAGTACTTTGAAAAAGTCATAGTCTGTTGCAAAGAGTCATAGTATAGTATGTTGAAAAAAGTCATCCTATAAGATGTTGAAAAATTTCACAAAAAAGTCATAGTATAGTATGCTGAAAAACATCATGGTATGTCAAAAAAAAAGTCATGGTAAAGTATGTTGAAAAAAGACACAGTATGTTCCGTTGAAAAAAGTCATAGTATGGTATGTTGAAAAAAAGTCACAAAAATGTCATAGTATAGTACGTCAAAAAAGTCATAGTATAGTATTTTGAAAAACGTGATAAAAAGTCATAGTATAGTATGCTGAAAAACGTGATAAAAAGTCATAGTAAAGTATGCTGAAAAACGTGATAAAAAGTCATAGTAAAGTAGGTCAAATGAAGCTGTGAAAAAAGTCATAGTATAGTAAGTTGTAAAAATTTCATAAAAATGTCATATTATAGTACATTGAAAAACGTCAGAAAAAAATCATAAACTAGTATGTTGAAAAAATCATAGATTAGTATGTCGTAAAAAGTCACAAAAAAATCATAGATTAGTATGTCGTAAAAAGTCACAAAAAAATCATAGATTAGTATGTCGTAAAAAGTCACAAAAAAATCATAGTGTAGTACTTTGAAAAAGTCATAGTCTGTTGCAAAGAGTCATAGTATAGTATGTTGAAAAAAGTCATCCTATAGGATGTTGTAAAATGTCACAAAAAAGTCATAGTATAGTATGCTGAAAAACATCATGGTATGTCAAAAAAAAGTCATGGTAAAGTATGTTGAAAAAAGACACAGTATGTTCCGTTGAAAAAAGACACAGTATGTTCCTTTGAAAAAAGTCAAAAAGTCATAGTATGGTATGTTGAAAAAAAGTCACAAAAATGTCATAGTATAGTACGTCAAAAAAGTCATAGTATAGTATTTTGAAAAAAGTCATAAAAAAGTCATAGTATAGTATGTTGTAAAAAAGTCATAAAAATGTCATAGTAGAGTATGTTGAAAAAATCATAGTACAGTACTTTGAAAAAGTCATACTATAGTATAGTATGTTGAAACAAGTTATAGTTTAGCATGTCAAAAAAGTCACAGTAAAGTTTGTTGAAAAAAGACATTGTATAGTCCTTTGAAAAACGTCAAAAAAGTCATAGTAAAGTATTTTGAATAAAGTTGTAAAAAAAGTCATAGTATAATATGTTGAAAAAAAGTCGTAAAAAAGTCATAGTAAGTTTTAAATAAGTCATAAAAATGTCATAGTATAGTATGTGGAAAAAGTCATAGTATAGTATTTTGAAAAATGTCACGTATAGTATGTTGATAAAAGTAGGGCTGGGCAAGTTAACGCGTTATTATCGCGTTAACTAAATAATTAATTACGCCGACATTTTTTTTATCGCGCGTTAAGGCAGTTTTTATTGTTTCTTTATTATTGTAAAAGTTTGTTGCTCACAGGCTTTGTAAGACCTGAGACCGAGAGACTCGCCCACGAGCAAAAACTGCACCTCTGACTCATAGTTTAATAATTATCAACCATACAACACAGAAACTCACCAAAAGTTGTGTCTAAAAGGTAACGAGTTTACGGTTACGGAGGTCCCTTCCAGGTCTCTCTAGCCTCTACGGGAGATTTTCTATCCAGCCTGGAACTTCTAGCTTTTTTCCGGCTCGTTGAGCTTTAAATCCAAACCGTTACATCCAAGATTTATCCACTTTATTTGCATAATTCATCGCGTTTTGGCTCATGAATGCCGCTAGCTCGCGGCTCCGTGTCTGCTCTCTGTTTAGGGAAGTAAGCCAATAGAATGCCGATATATTGGAGACAACGTCATCCAAAGAGTATGGAGGCTGAAAGAGGACAATACTCCCAGTCAAACTGGCTAGGATGCAATCAAAGATCCTATAGTGCACAAGATAGATATCTACCGTTTTATTGAGGATAATGGCCTCACTGGTTTGAGATTTGGCATATATATTATATATTTGGGCCTTTTTTGAAGAAATGTAAATAGTGTGCGCTTTATATGAGTTATAATGTCTAATATGTTTATTTTTGCATATAGAATAACTGTTTTAGACACACACATGCTTGCGTAGCATTGCTGTGGGTTTAATATCAATAAATGTGATATTATTATGTTGATTATTGGCATAAGTAAATGTCATGAGGGCATGAGCATCTGGACTTTCTTTGAAAAAAACTATGTATTTTGTCATCTGTATAAGTTATGATAATTATTTCTTCACAGTGTGACTCCCAAGACATATGAGAAGTGTTTTATAGATTTTACTGCTCTGTCTGTGATATCAATACATATCTGGAAGATTCATCTTCCATTTTATTTATTGATTTGTCTTTAAGGTCCTACAACCATTTTTAACCTTCAAGTGACCTCATTGCAACCCAAGTTTTCTTCTAACCCAGTTTCTCCTGAAAAAAATAATGTTCAAATCTTGATTGTAGACAACAGAGTTGATGAAGCTTTTTTTATAAAATAAATCCAGACGGACAATGAACTGTAAAAATGGCCTTAGGGTTCAGAGGGTTAAGTTGAGATGTACACTAAATATTTTATTGAACTGCTACTTTATAAAGAAAATGAACAAATGTTACGGCACTTTTATTCATATGGCAGAACAACAAAAAATTCACTATATACACTACTTTTGAATTCATTATTTCATTTTGCGATTAATCACGATTAATCGGGGAAATTATGCAATTAATCGCGATAAAATTTTTTTAATCGTTGTGCACATCTAGAAGAAAAAAATAAAAAAGTAATCTTATAGCATGTTGAAAAAAGTCATAAAAAGTCATAGTATAGTATGTCTAAAATAGTCATAGTAATATGTTGATGAAAATGTCATAGTAGAGTAAATGAAAAGTAATAAAAAAGTAACCGTATTGCATGTTGCAAAAAAATCATCATATAGATGTTGAAAAATGTCATTAAAAAGTCATAGAATAGTATGCTGAAAAACATCATAGTATAGTATGCTGAAAAACATCATAGTATAGTATGTTGAAAAAGTCCCAGTTTAGTTTGTTGAAAAAAGTCATAGCTTAGTCTGTTGCAGAGTAATAGTATATAGTATAGTATGCTGAAAAACATAATAAAAAGGTTAAATAAAGTTGTGAAAAAAGTCATAGTATAGTATGTTGAAAAACGTAATAAAAAGTCATAGTAAAGTAGGTCAAATAAAGATGTGAAAAAAGTCATAGTATAGTATGTTGAAACAAGTCACAAAAAAATCATGGTGTAGTGCTTTGAAAAAGTCATGGTTTAGTTTGTTGAAAAAAAGTCATAGTATAGTATGCTGAAAAAAATCATAGTTTAATAGGTAAAAAAAAGTCATGGTAAAGTATGTTGAAAAAAGACAGTACAGTCCGTTGAAAAAAGTCATAAAAAGTCACAGTCAAGTATGTTGAATAAAATTGTGAAAAAAGTCATAGTATAGTAAATTGTAAAAATTTCATAAAAATGTCATAGTATAGTACACTGAAAAACGTCATAAAAAACATAAACTAGTATGTTGAAAAAATCATAGATTAGTATGTCGTAAAAAGTCACAAAAAAATCATAGTTTAGTACTTTGAAAAAGTCATAGTCTGTTGCAAAGAGTCATAGTATAGTATGTTGAAAAAAGACACAGTATGGTCCGTTTAAAAAAGTCATAAAAAGTCATAGTCAAGTATGTTGAATAAAGTCGTGAAAAAAGTCATAGTATAGTATGTTGAAAAAAGGTCACGGAAATGTCATAGTATAGTACGTCAAAAAAGTCATAGTATAGTATTTGGAAAAAAGTCATAAATAAGTCATAGTATAGTATGTTGAAACAAATTATAGTTTAGCATGTCAAAAAAAGTCACAGTAAAGTATGTTGAAAAAAGACATAGTACAGTCCGTTGAAAAACGTCAAAAAAGTCATAGTAAAGTATGTTGAATAAAGTTGTAAAAAAAGTCATTGTATAATATGTTGAAAAAAAGTCGTAAAAAAGTCATAAAAATGTCATAGTATAGTATGTCAAAAAAGTCATAGTATAGTATTTTGAAAAAAGTCATTGTATAGCATGTTGATAAAAGTCATAGAATAGTAAATGAAAAAAGTAATAAAAAAGTAATCGTACATCATGTTGAAAAAAGTCAAAAAAAGTCATAAAAAAGACATTGTCTGTTGAAAAAACGTCATTAAAAGTCATAGTAAAGTATATCAAATAAAGTTTGTTGAAGAGTCATAATATAGCATGTTGAAATAGTCATAGTATAGTATGTTGTAAAAAAGTTGGGAAAAGTCATAGTACAGTATGTCAAAAAAAATAGTATTTTGAAATAGTCATAGTAAAGGAATGTTTTATGTTTTGACATTTATGTCTAAAGTAATTTGATGTCATATAAAATTATTATTGTAGGTTATAAAAAATTCATAGAATTCATTTTATAGTATGTTGGAAAAAAATCTTTAAAAAGTCACAATAAAGTGTGTTGGAAAAAAATCATTAAAAGTAATTATACAACTATATAAGTATATATGTGTATAGTATGTCATAAAAGAACCATACAAGTGATAGTATTTTCTATTCTAAAAAAATCTTACGTTGTTAAAAAGTCAATATATAATGCGTCATGAACAAATTGACATAAGTCATAATTTAGTAAGTCACAAAAAGGTAATTTTATGTCAAAACACTGTAAAAAAATAAAAGTCCGTTGTCGGTGTGGCCCACTTGGTTGGCTTGCTGTTGTTCAGGAAGGACAAGAGTTGGCAATGGGATTGGCCATTTGGTGTAAAAAAACAGAGAACCTATCGTTCAGGGAAGATCTTGAGACAATTTTTCTTCTTTAAATGATAATATCAAAACTGGAAAGTTGTGCTCCAGCAACGTGTATACATTTCAGTTGCTATAAATCAGTGGTCCGAGTCTAAATAACTTGAAATGAAGCCCGGTTTGTCCTTGTACAGCACCCCAATACTCCGGGACGGGATTCAGGTATTCTCATGGCCACATCTACAGTCCGCATAACTTCAATCAAATTAGATCTGTGTAAAAACTATGACTTCAGTTTGACTCATTTCCTCATTTATTTTAAATGCAACAGCAGGTTTGACACCAACAGCAGCCATGTGCTCTGCTAGGTGCTATGGAGCAAGACATTGATCAGTTTTAAACTGTATTTTGATCTTGAGTGTCACTGAAATACACCATGATGTAGGAGGTCTAGGGATTATTTTCCTGCAGGGCAGTGGACGTACTTCACTCCCCTCCAACAACATCACAAAACACATTGTTGATGTTAAAAACTAATTGAAATCATTTTGTAACCATAATAATTATACATTCAAATTAAATAAGAGTACTTCAAAAACAGAAACAATTGCACATTAAAAATTAAACTTGTTGTAAATATCACTTTTTTTGGCATCTGTGCTGTTGCACTGGTAGCGACATGTTATGCGGATAAATATGCAGATAATTTGAATCTACTGCAACAGAGATTTAAACAGGAAGGTAGAAACAGACCTAGGTTCAACTTCACATGTATTTAGAAAGCTTTTATCAGCTGATGACAACATTTTTTCCAGCTCCATCCAAGCAACAAGGATGCTTGGATGGAGCTGCAGACTAGACTAGACTCTAAATCCGATGTATTCACCCCACTGAAACATACTTGCTTGTGAGTAGTCACTGACAAAATGGTGTTTTTATAAAACATGTTGCTAAAAACAAGAATCATCCCTGTCTCACATTATGAACTGACTTACTAGATAATAATTCCCAAAATGACTCAGAGGGTTTCAATTAAGCATCTTTTTCTAAGTGCCACTGCTTTTACAGTGCTTGTTGCAACTGCTTCCTGGCCCAGTACTCTCCAAGCACTTGATGTCAGTAGTGTCAGAAAACAGTTACTTCCCAGTTTCTTGACATATTTAAAAAAATCATTTTGACTAAAACCCAAAAGATTTCACCTCACTTTATAGTGTCTAAGAAAACAGAAGTAAATATCTGAGATGCTGCAACCAGTATTGACGTTTTTGCTTAACAACTTAAATTATAAAATGAGTTGCAGATTTAAAATCAGTTAATTGACTCATGATTTCAACTCAAAATCTGGTTGTATTGTGGTTTAAAAATTCAAACAGGCTCGGGTGTTCATCACTTGTTTGAATATTCATCACAGTAGAGGAGGCTGGAGTTTAAAGTTACAACCATGGTATTGTTAACAACAGCAGCAACGGAGGCAAAACATAGACATTACCCCAAGTATGAAATAAAGAATTAGAACTGGATACGGGAGCTAATGAGGAAAGAGCAACTGTAAAGATCTTGACAGGAAACTCCTGTTAATTTCCTGAGGCCTCTGGGCTGTCTGTCACAGTGTCTTTTTTGATACTTCCACATCAGCTCCTCCCAGGCTTCCTTCTTTTCGCCCAAATCCAGACATCCTGGCTGCAGGATTAACAAAGATGGCAGTGTGTGAATTGTAAACCTAAACTCCAGTCATCAAAATGTCATAAGCTAATGGTTGACATCACAGAAGTTACAGTCGAGGGTGTATGCGCAGCTTGATGTTACCACGCACCTGTGAGCAGTTTGAGCATTACGTTATTCAGGCACTTGTTCCCGGGGTTTCTCAGATCATTTAAGATGCTTTGAGTGAACACACACCTTTAATAACTAACTAACAAAGTGACTGAACCAGCCATTAAGATGACAAACAAGTGACTGATTTATTACTAGTAACTTGATGATCACCTTCCTTCGGACAGAGTTCATTGTAGCCGATTAGCTGCGTGGTTTAATGGCTATCAAACAATTACCTAACGGACTGACTGCGACTCGGACTCAGTCTGTTAAGTCAAGTTTATCAAAAATTGTTCCATTTGAGGTTGCTGACTGATGCACTTGCTAAGGCTGAGCCCAGATTAAAGGATGTTCTGGTTGACAGTCCTGATAATGCAAAAGTCATTGATATTAACAAATTCAAATATGAATGGGTTAGTTGGACAGCTGAGATTAGAGAAAGGCAGATCTAAATGTGCAAGCTAAATCCTGATGGCCGAGACATTCACTTTAAAGAGAGAAGGGACGACATGAGAACAACAGGTATAATATTATTGTTTGAGGCAATGGGATTTCAGAACGCCTGCAATCTGAGCACAGCCAAACCTTCTGATTCTCTAGCTGGCTTACAAGTATTTGTTCAGTCACTGTGCATTTAAAGTCGCAACCATCTGTGGGAGTCACTAACCAATCAGCCACAAATCTCTAATTCTAAATTAATATGATTAGATGAAATGATCCAAATGTATACTCGGGTTGGTAACTCAGATCAACACTTTGACATTACTTTGAGAACACAGACCCAGGTCCAGTCAAACTCATTCTCTTTAGACACGTCTTAAAAACTTAAAATAATTATAATAATAATATCTTTCCAGTATTAAATAATCTTATATAAAAACACACACACAACATTTTTGAAATAAACGGCAATGCTCCCCCTCCCAGTTCACAACGTACATTTCTATACACATCGTCCCACTTTTGCATCTCCTGTTCCTTCCATGGATCCCTCCTTCCCTTCATCTGTAACGTTACTTCCATTGCCGCGGCTCCATGCAGTACCAGTTGTTGTGCAGCAAATCGTCCCTGTTGCTGTTGTCATTCAAGTCTCGTCTTTTGTATATTTCAATGCAAAGCTGCACAGACATTGTGAAAAAAGCTTGATAGGTGATTTTTTTTCTGGCTTGCTTGTATACAGATATACATATGTATGTAATATATATA
>NC_048417.1:5302048-5311702 GCF_013103735.1 Etheostoma cragini
TATATATATATATATATTCACACTAAGTAAAGTGCAACTCCAGAGATATAGTACTACTGTAAATAATGTAAATATAAAATGTACCAGTCTTCACAAAGTCTTTTGCCTGAATAGCGATTTTTGAATTATTATCTTTCATACATTTGTGTACTGTAAGTACGCCGTAAGTGTACTGATTTGAACTTTGAAATTAATTTGTATATCTGCAGAGTGAGAAAGGCGAAACGCTGGTTTTCCTCCCTCTAAGAAATGTAATGTTGAATGTTCAGATCATCAGTTGAGTAGTCTCGCATTGCCAGACCTGCCATACCGGAATGGGAAGAAAACATGCTCTGGTTTACTGGCATTCTTTAAACCAATCACAATCGGCTAAGCGCCGGATGGAGCCGCGCTACCGTTTAATAGACAGGGAAGAACTTGTTTTGGTTGAACGTATAAATTCAAAAGTTGTTTTAGTCGTGCAACAGAAAACTCAGATTGGACAGCAAGTCTAGCTAGCTGTCTGGATTTACCCCGCAGAGATCTGAGGAGAAGTTAACCATAGTCCTCATAAGCTCCCCCAGAGTTTAAAATTCCAGCGCAAAGAAAGTGGGAGGTAAAGGACATCCGGACAAATAGAGTGACATCCGTTGGAATTTCCAGCAGCAATGGAGCGACCTCAGAAATCAAACGTGGTGGATAAAGACTACCAGCTGAGGGATTGATGTAAATATAGCAGTGTTTATCAGTGAGAAATGTTAGTGTGCAACTCAAGCTTTATATTATCCACCTCTGTAATGCTATCTTGTATAATGTGTTGAATACTGTTCAGAAAAATACTCGTAGCAGCCTGCACAGTCCTGGCACTGTAGACTCAGACAGTCAGAACCAGACCATACGGCTAGTCTGCAATTCCAGAGGACATGGAGTTTCAGAGCATTAAATAACGCTACGCTAACGCTAAGTGGGATGCATACAGTATACCTGCTAATTAAATTAGTATGATAAGACAGATTTGTTCAAAGACAGATCACTTCAAAGCACAGACACAAACGTCCTAGTGTTTTAAAGGCTGTAGCGAAACTGTTAGCATGCCGGTTGCATCACTTCCTGTCTAACCTCCACTCCCTGCTCCTCCTGCACAAAGAGGAACTGGCATACGTCCCTTCACCTTGGACCGCTGGCAGGGAAGCAGAGGGGAAATATGGGAAATGTAGTCCTCAAGTTAACAGGACAATGCAAAGACACAGTGTGTTTGTGAGAGTTCTCACCTCTCCTTGCGTTCCTCTCCTCCAGGCGTCGGAGAAGATGGAGCTGACGACACTCTGCGTGCGGGCGTGGCCTGATGATGTCATCTCTGAAACGCCACTGTCCGATTGGCTGGAGTGGTTGGACTGGGACTCTGGGGTGCGGACAGGTGCAAAAGTAAGTTTTGTATAATGGTTTTGATGCTAATTCTATTTTATTTACTAACGGATATTATTAATATTGCAAAACGACTGTGGTTCGTGTTTGCTGCTTTTGGTAGAAGATCTTGTCATACATTTGGCTGTTAAACCAAATCTGGGCAACAGACAGACCTGGAAGGCTGGAGGAGCTGGATCCTGACTTGATGGAGGAAGAAGAGAGGGAGGACCAATCGTAGGCCGCCTCGGTCCGCCTCATTGCCTCCTGGAAGTTGATGTACAGCTGCTTCCCGTACTGACAGAGAGACAGACAACAGGTGATGTGAGATGTGCAACTACATCAGAATGACCACCACAAAAACTGCATAAAAGCAGTTCTAATTTGGCAAGTAGAGTACTGTGGCTCCATCACACGGAACGTGTTGCAGCACGGCTACGGTATAAATGACACATATGAGAGAGGCAGGAACTTTTTTTTTTTTCTGACAGGAAACGTTTTTACCTTGGCTATTCGAATACTGTGGATCCATTGTTGGAGGGTTCTGACATCATCACAGCAGAGGTACTTGATGTACTGAGACTTCTTCTGGATCTGAGGGTGCTATACACACACACACACACACACACACACACACACACACACACACACACACATACTTTGATACTAGTGCTTGCATGCATCTTTCTTTTCTTCTTTCCATTTCATTAATTATGCTATTCACTATTTACTTTTACTACAACTACTGCCACTTCTGCTGCTAAAAATACCCCCAATGTAGTTAATGTCAAACCACTGCAGTATAAATACATAATAATAATAATAAATACATAACTAAAATATGATCGTTTGATTAATTGTTATTAGCATCTGTGTTTTCTCTGAAATAGCTTTCATTACTCTGTCACACCACTAGGTGGCATTGTGAGAGAACAGTGCCATAAACCACACATTGGAATCTGTTTCAAACCCCATCACTTCTACACGTGCATGTAGATGTATTTGTGTGTGAATGTACCTTCAGCACCATGCAGTAATCAGTGGGGGCCTTGTACTTGCTCTTGTAGTCCTGGCCGAGGTAGACATTAACGTGATCCAACTGGAGGAAACACACCAGGTCCCTGGATGCCTATACAAGCACACGCATGTTCCTTTTCAAGTATCCTTTTTTCAGTTTTACAATTTAAAAAATCAATCAAACAAATAAAAAAAATACAGTTTTTTTCTCCATATTGCCCCCGGGCTTCTTGTCATTACACACACACCTTGGCCTTTCCCTTGGGAACATAGTAGATGCCAGAAGCCCTCAGCAGGAAGTAGCGTTTCTTCCACGACTTCTTCCCGTCCTCTTTCAGCCACAACACTCCCTCCATCTCGGGGACAGACACTGAGCTGCCGCCAAAACACTCCTGACACACACAGACACACACACACAGACACACACACACAGAGAAACAACAGATGCATGGGAATGTTGTTCAGTCTCAGTGTTCACCACATTTTTACCAGCTGTACTACATAATGTATGAGTGCAGTTTGGAGACAGAATGACTTGTTCACAGCAGTTTGCTTTTCTCACATTCATCCCAATATAATTTATTTCTACCTAGATATTATACATATTAACTGTAAAGCGTCATGGCAGGTGAACGTGAAAGTGATAGGTAATAGGGCTGCAATTCAATTTATTTGCATTGTTAAGTAATCTGTTGATTATTTCCTTGATTAAATGGGAACTAGGCACTAGTTTCTTCTTAACCTTAACTGGACAAATTTGGAGTCATTGGAATAGTTATGACTTTTTTTCAAGTTAAATGGTAGTCTTCTCGTTACCCCCTAGTGCCTGTGAGCGGAAAAGAACCCATGCAACTTTGGCCAGCGGGTCGTGGGTCTCAGCGTGAGGAAGTGTTGTATGATATCAGGTCTTGCGATGTAATTAATTGCTCCACGGCCCTGCACACATACAGGAACCGGCTAACAAGGTACGGATGGAGTTTTTCACACTATCGTCATGGCTGAGCCGGCAAAAAAGTAGCAGAAAGCTGGAAAAACATAGTCGGAGGAACAGAGAAAGAGGAAACGGCAGACTGACAAGGTGAGGAGTCAGTCACAAGTAAACATAGGTGCTGCCAAATGTCTATTCTGAAGCTGTAGGGGGAAGGGGATCTATACAGAAACCTGCGAAGAAATGGCCATAACCGCATAGCGCCCCTTTAATGGATTAGTTGTTTGGTCTATAAAATGTGGTGAAAAATGTCATTGAGTGTTTCCCAAAAGCCCAAGATGACGTCCTCAAAGGTCTTGTTTTCTCCACAACTCAAAGATATTCAGTTTACTGTCACAGAGGAGTAAGGAAACTAGAACATATTCATATTTAAGAAGCTGGAATTGGATTTTGTTTGACTTTTTTCCTCAAAGAATTACCAATAATCGATTATCACAATAGTTTACAATCATTTTGGTAGTTGATAATATCTTTTTGTAGCTCCAATGTGAGGCGAAATATTCTACATGAGGATGTCGCCTAAAAGAGTTATCGCAGTTTTGCTGTAAGTGGTTGCACTGGTTGCCATTCTTAAGATGGCGAGTTAGACACTTTTTTCAGAGGATTTCTGGGTGAAGATGCATTTGAGGAAGCAGCTGCGTGCAAGAGGAGAAAACAAACTAACCTCTAACAGAGCCTCTTTGTTTCTTTCAGCCATCTCACATGTCTCCTTCCGCCCCAACAAATAGTTCTGCAGCAGACGGAGCAGGAGAGATAGACAGACCACTTAGCAATAGAAAAGAACAACACATCTGTATCATTTAATTAAACAGTTGCCTTTTGGGAACCCTCCCATGTGTTCAAGCGTATGTGCATGGATCTCACCTGGGGGTTTTTGAAGACAGCATACTTCTCGATGCGTTCAGTGAACATCAAGAGATTCTGGCTGTCTCTGGTCCAGTTTAGCAGGTTCTCCACCAGGTTCTCATGATCCTCGAAGATCCGCTCTGGACAGAATGAATGAGATATTTTAGTTGATGTTCTGTTAATTGGGGTCAAAGCAGGGAAATCCTTACAAATTACAAAATTCAGCCTGTTACTTTTAACAAGAAAAACATAAAAGGATAAAACTTAATGTATAATCACACAATCAATATAAAGATTTTGGCACAAAACACAAACTTCTGTAATCCACAAATATGACTTTTGGCCTTTTTGGATTTACTCTAAGAATATTTGCTTGACCTTTTAGTGTGTGTCAACCTGCAGGCTTCTGTCTCTCTAAATTTTAAGTTTTCAATAGAGGAAAGAAGTGAATGTGGCCAGTATTCCATGACCATCAGTTAGATGTGTTTAAATCCCCCCCCCCACACACTGTCTTTTTTGGGCAAAAAATAACAGTAGTCATGAATACCATTAGCAATTTTTATAGAGACTGCAGCCACAGCAACAAAACACATTACCACAGTTCACAGAATTCATCCAAAAGTAGATTTTGGGAATGTGAAAACTGGAAAGTTAAGGAGACTGTTACTGCGAGGATGTTCCCCACTCACAATAACCCTGCTCTCCTCACTGCTCTACTGAGGAAATATGGCTAGTGGCAATCCGCTGCCCTCAATTCAAACAATGTGTTGCCCCAGCTGCTTTTCAGATGTTTCCTCGGAGGATAGAAATGGACAAACACCATGTCAGCTGTGACCCACATTGAATATGAGGACAACTGTGTTGACCTCACTTACAAAATGTGAGTTTTTTATTTCATGCCAGATGTGTTTAGTCAGTTGAATGTGGTTTCACTGTGACAGATTCTGGAAAATTGACACCTTGACATACTGTACCTCAGCAATTAAACATAGGTTTACTAATAATCCAAAGTTGCATATTGTTTTTGACAGTGTATGTTTAGTGTTATTTATGGCTGTGCAGAGGCTCCACACAGAGCTTTTGCCGTAGCCTCTTTAATTGGCCTGAAGTTTATACTTGTGCGTTGGTGTGTGTGTGTCAATCTCTTAATAGCAGGGCCTGCGTGTGTGTGTGTGTGTGAGTGTGTGAGCGCTTGTGAACAGACATCTGGGTATTTTGTATATGAACATATGAAGTAATAATATAGCAGATGACTAGCACTAAATAGAGTTATTACCAATATTACAGCTCTATTAAATTATTTTGTAAATGAAGCAAATATCTAAGACCTTTTGCAAACAAGTAATTTACTTCCTACATTGATTAATGTGATCATTAGTTTGGGAATCAATGTGAAATTGATGAATTGCATTAGTAAAATGTACAGTGCTTAGCAAAAGTGATACACCCATGCTAAGTTTGACCAAAAAGTGGAAGACAAATATCTTCTAGAAATTGATCTTAATGCCTTGTTAAAATAGAATTTGGATGAATTAAACCTTTAAGGACACCAATTTTATTTTTGGATGAATAAAGTTCCATTAGCATTTAAAATAGCCCCTCACCTCATCAAATACCCTTCACCATACCTAGAGATTGGCATGGTGCTGTATCAGTAAGCTTAATAGCTGGTTTGATTTGCATTGAGAGATGATCTTATGAAATGTACCCCATGCCTATCTCTATGTATGGTGAAGGGTATGTGATGATGTGGAGCTATTTCAATTTTAAAGGTCAAGGGAACTTTATCAGGATGCATAGTAACCTGGATCCAGGAAATAACTGGCCTTTCAAAATAAAAATATGCCTGCCTCTATGGGAATTTAACATAGGGGTGTATATACTACTATTTAAGGAAGAACATTTATTTATTCACCATATATTATTCATTCACAAAGAAATATTGCGTCCTTAAATTAAGGCACTAAGATCTATTTTCAAAAGATTATTTTTGAATCCTTTTTTTAGTCAACTTTAGCATGGGTGTATTCACTTCTGCTAAGCAATGTATTCTAACACTATTACTATTCAGAAACAGAAAATACTGCTGCTTCTCTTACTACTACTATCATATTACTACTAATAATGTAAATACATAGTCTTCTTATGATAATAATTATTTTTGCCACTTTGTTATTTCCTGTAGGGAAGCAGTAAAGGTCAGAGGTTAGGATCTGACAGGAAGTCATTGTTTTGCTAAAGGGCACCCAGCAGGGAGCTGGTGGTGCTGGTGTGTGTGTGTGTGTGTGTGTGTGTGTGTGTGTGTGTGTGTGTGTGTGTGTGTGTGTGTGCGCGCGCGCGCGCGCGCAGGGGGTGCTGTTAAAGAGTTATTTCCTTAATAAACAACAAGGCCAATTTAAATGATCCTAAGGCCAAATCCTGGCCCCCATGTGGAGTAGATTTGTTTAAATACAGAAAGTTTGAGGTTTGGCTGAACGTGGTGCTACACTTTACCTTCTCTATCTCTCTCTCATTACCATGCTGACTGGCTGTTCAGCAGAAGCCCTGAAGATGTAGGTTAGATCACACGAATCATTGCTCCGGACCTACATAAAGACTCTGTGTGTGTGTGTGTGTGTCAGTGTGTGTGTGTCTGTCAAAGAGTGTTAAGTGAAGTCGAAGCTCTTAGTACAGTGTGTGCGCTGACAAATACACATCACAACCCCCAAGGGAGGTGTGTGTGTGTGTGTGTGTGTGAGTGTGTGTATGTGTCTGTGTGTGTGAGTGTGTGTATGTGTGTGTGTGTGTGTGTGTGTGTGTGTGTGTGTGTGTGTGTGTTTATGTTTGTATGATCACATCTTTTGACTGAATATCTGTGCTGTCTGACAGTTACTGCTGGGTACAATGTTACTGAATAATGAACTCAACGCATACACACCGAGAAATCCTGAATAGGTTGTATTATCAGGCTGCACCACTCAAAAGCCTTTGGTTTAGTGTTGTGGCTGTAAGCAAATGGAGCAGCGAGGTACTTAACATAAAGAAAAAAACACGGACGCACAAAAAATCTAATTTCAATCATTCATCCATCCACACGTAAAATAAAGCTAGTACTGCAGTTATCAAATGCAAAATGACTTTGTGACGCTAATAAGTGCAGACCTTTCTGTCAAAGCCCAAACAACGGTGAACACACGCCACTACCCACAATATTAGTGAATAATGTAATAATCAGAGAATAATATAAGACCATACACGTAAACATACAGGAGAAACATGTGGGTCCTAAGATGTTAGAAATTACTTAAAGGCAAGGTCCGTGATGTTGAAAAATGAGCAAGATTTGAATGTAGCATCTCCTCGGGGCTCTGTCTGACCCCTTCCCCTTTACCGCACCAAATGTTTAAAACAGGGATGAAAACTGTTAGCAATGTGGGGATGACACATATTGAGCTCAGACTCATACATGGGCGGGGTTGAGTACTCGCAGGGGGTCAAGAAGGCATTTCATTGGTTCTTTTTCAAGCAGACAGGAATGCAGTGATTGGTGGGCGTTTCTACCCCTAAACATAACTTGCCATGACAAAACCTAATGACACTAACTTACTAAAGAAAGCATTATGTCATGAATGTTTATGACTTGTTTATAGTGTCATGTCACTCTTATAAAAATGTAAATGGACTGTTCTTATATAGTGCTTTTCTAGTCTTAATGACTACTTAAAGCACTTTTACCTAGTACAGGAACAATTCACCATGCTATGTAAGGTGCCACCTGCTCATCAGTTAACACTCACACACATTTACACACCGAGGACAATTGGACATGGGACTCGCACCACCAACCTTCCAATTGGCAGGCAACCGCTCTACCACTGATCTACAGCTGACATTGGACCAGAAGCTGCTGATCAAATTACCTTTATATTGGTGTCATGTAATCCTGTGTGGGATGGGCCACTTAGTGGTAAATAAAATATCATTCTATTATTCACACTGCTATCGGGTTGTAAAGACCACTGCAAACAAAATATAAAAAAAATGCATATTAGAAACAGTTACTAGCTCTGCTTTGCTTCAGCAACGTCAAACATAAAGCAATCCCTAATTGATCAAGCAGCCAGCTCTAACTCGGTACATGTAGGACAAAGAAGCAGTGTGTGTGTGTGTGTGTGTGTGTCTGTGTGTGTGTGTGTGTGTCTGTGTGTGTGTGTGTGTGCTCACCCATCTGCAGCTCGTTGATGGTTTCAACCAGTGACCAGTCTGGACTGTAACCACAGTGAGATTTCTCCAACAAACTGTCCAAAACCTGAACAACAGGAGACACTGTGAGCAATACACTACTACAATTAACGATGCTAGTACTACTAACGTTACTGTTAATCATGCTATTGCTACTTTTGCTAATGAAACTGCAAATAGTGACACTACTATTGATATTAGTTTAGCATTGGTTTCCAAAACCGGGTGCCATCTACAGTTACTAGACGGTATGGCAACGCAGATTCAGTCCGGTACCTTGGCCACTGTTCTGCCCTCAGACAAGCATCACTTTACAAGATGCTAATTAATATTAATACATTGCTTGGTTGAATACATGATTCTGACTTGTCAATCACTGCATTCTGCAGTCTGATAAGTCTGCATAACAGACTGTTGCCACGCATGTGGCAAAACGTGGGCAGAGTGGAACAACATCCTGTCCTCCCATCCGGGCAATGGCAGCATATTTGGTGAGTGCCTATCGCTGCATCTTTATATAAAGTCTATTGAAATGCTGTAACTTCATCTGTAGAGACTATAGTTACTTTGTACCATTGTGTTTCCATGTGTTAATTGCGTTTAACACATGTAGCAACACACTACAGTAGGCTACAGAGTTTACGTTGCTATGGATGAAGTGTTCCAGACGTAGAGACGTAACGGGCTGATTTCTGTTTTGAAAGCAATACAGTCGTTTTAAAATCAATACGATCCTTTTTAAATCAATAATTTGTAGCTGTGTAATAAGCGGGATAACATAAAGCAAGCCGGTCATTGAAGCAGTATCACCCTTCAGGGTGATACTGCAGC
The DNA here is from genome assembly GCF_013103735.1 of Etheostoma cragini. Taxonomy (NCBI): domain Eukaryota; kingdom Metazoa; phylum Chordata; class Actinopteri; order Perciformes; family Percidae; genus Etheostoma; species Etheostoma cragini. The sequence continues at coordinate 5,311,335 of NC_048417.1, forward strand.
CCTGTACACTGTACATGTGTAAAGTGAGACAGCGTCTTACCTGTCTGACCGTCTGTCTCTCGTCCACCATCATTGTCTTTGAGCTCTCGTCTGACAAATGAACGCGTATCACCAACTATGGAGAGAAAAAAAGAAAAAAGAGAAGATTATTATTTACATCTTTGTTGTTAATGTCTTGATTGTGGTTGCTAAATTCATTGCATTTTTTGTGTGCGTATTCTCTGACAATAATCCCGTTCTGCAGTTGACAAGACAATTGCATTTTGTTGTTTTCAAACGACATTAAATAGAGCTACACTCACCGGCCACTTTATTAGGTACCCCATGCTAGTAACGGGTTGGACCCCCTTTTGCCTTCAGAACTGCCT
>NC_048417.1:5311802-5314302 GCF_013103735.1 Etheostoma cragini
TTGGCTGCTTAGAAATTAAGTGTTAACGAGCAGTTGGACAGGTGTACCTAATAAAGTGGCCGGTGAGTGTATGTTGTGGCTAAAATGCATCACATCTCATCACGCATGCGATATTTAAACTAAATCCCTTTGACTAATTCAGAGAAAAAGAAAATCCAGATTGTTAGATGATGAACATGCATTTGCCATTGCCATGGCAGCAGTTATGCTCAACTAGTTTTGCTTTTAAAGAAAGTTAATTCATCTAATATACAGTATGATATATAGTATAATATATGATGATTTAGGTGCCACTGTTGCGGTCGCCCTGGTCTGCACCCTGCTACACCTTACTACGCTCTACAGTGCCCTGCTACACCCTGCAACGCCTGTAATGAGGTTTTTATGTAATTATCTCTTAAATGATGTTGCTTCATGTATGTGTTTGTGTGTGAGAGTCAGGGTGAGGACAGGGAGATTGAGACGATACAGACAACACGACTTAACAGAGACAGGTAGCTGGTGTTACATCTCTGTGTAAAATAAATCCAAGTTGTTAATCCCGTGTGTCTCTCTCTATCTCTCTATCTCTCTCTCGCACTCTCTCACTCTCTCACTCTCTCACTCTCTCTGGGATTTATTTTGCAATGGTCATTATGCTGAGTGCTGTGTGTGTGCTGACCCCAGCTGTTATTGACCAGAGCTTTATATGTGTAGTAACACTGACCTGACCCAGAAAACTGAGTCTGCTGGACACGTGCCAGATCTAGGCAGGCACATGCACACAGATACTGAAATCACACACACAAATATCCACAACGCATATTTCTGCAGCACCTTTCTTTCTCCTGTGTGTTAACCAAACCAGACTCACCTTTTTAACCTGGGCCTCCTTGATCTTTTCCAGGGCGACTCGTATATTCTCTGCCTTCAGCTTGGCAGCCTGCTCCTCCTGAACACACACACACACACACACACATACAGAAATTATACAACACACATTATACAACAGTAAAAGCGTAACTTAACAGCACTCGCAATCCGTATTAAGGACACACATGCACCACTCTCACCTACCTGATTCCTCCAACAGGAAGTCATTGTTTATTCTTAGTTGAACAACCAGCACTTCTGTGTCTGCTTAGAATCAAACGACTGCAAAATCTGATTCTTAAAAAAAGTACTGAAAATCCGTTTTTATCTGCAGAATTTGGACAAAATATGAGTATATTCCCAGGCTTGTCAACTGATTGTGCACATTGCACCCATCTCATTAGGCCTCTTCCAGATGGAAATTTATAAAGCTAACGAGTGAAGGAAGAGCTAAATTAATCTGACGTGAAAGCAGAGATTATTCCCCCAAAAACAGCAGCACCCGGTTAGTCCCAAAGAGACAGAGGCGCACTGCCAATAGAGCCCAAAGTATGAGGAATCATCAGACATGTCTGCTTCTCCTCCTCTTCATAATCGTCATCTCATCCATTACTGTGACGACAGCGGAGTGTGATTAGATTAATGCTCGGACGCTACATGATGGTAGATAGTCCTTGTCTCTCTAAAGGATTATCCAAATATCCCAAACACACACATACAGACACTCAAACTGGAGGAATTGCCGGTGTTTTTCTTCTGCCACAGCAGCCGACAAACTAGCCGGATGGAGAAGTGAGAAAGTGGAGAAAAAAAAGTCCAGTCTGTTTTCATCTGACAACTCCGCAGCGAGATGCTCTGATCTGCAATCAAAGCTTTGGGTTTGATTCTGCACAAACAACCGGCTCGTCAACCTTCAACAGAGCGATGGAGCCAAGATAATCAGCTGTGAGGGGAAATAAAGGAGGCGGGGGAGAAGGATGGATGGTGGATGGAGGAGCAGCAGTGTGTAAAGCCAGAACGCCTTAAATCCAGCAGAGCAGAGAGTGCAGGCGCTAACACAAGATCTGGAGGCAAAAACAGGAGTAGAAATAAAATAGAAACACTAGTAGAAAAAGCAAAAGAACGGGAGAATATAAAGTAGAAATACTGACTGACTCGGTATCTGACTGGCTGTTTACACTGACTGAGCTGCAGGTTGACTAATCCAGTTCTCCACTGATTACGGATCGCCTGGTTAGGGATGCCGCTGTCTGACTGATTGACAGACAAGCTGACTGACTCTTACCTAGACTACCTTCTACATTAAATCAAAGTGAGAGATGCTCCTGTCACATCCTTCCTGGCCGAGCGAGACAGAGGGAATGAGAGGAAGAGAGAGGGATGTAAAGATGGACGGTGTTGGGGGAGGGGCGTTTTTTTTTTTTTGCTGTGCCAACTTCCACGCAGAGGCACTGATCTCTTTATCTCAAGCTCCTATTGCCCCCTCCTCGCAGTCTCTCTCCATCCAAGCCACACAGGCGTCTCGTCTTTCCACTTCTCTCCCCTGATTTGTTTTTCCCTCTCGTCTCACTCTCAAACTCATTCGTAGTCTCTCTCTTGGTTTGAAGTCAATTTTAAGTGGAATCTTTCCAGCCACTTCACATGAGTG
>NC_048417.1:5316802-5333286 GCF_013103735.1 Etheostoma cragini
GTGTGTGCGTCCTTGAGAACTGTAAGTCGTATAACTTACCATATGTTGTCAGTTCATTTTATGGTCTATCGTTCTGGCAAAGTTAAAGTAAGCTGGTGTTTTTGTTGTTCTTCACCTATTTGCTAGGCTACAGATGGCTGTTGATTCCATTTAATGGCGATTGTTGAACGCCCTGTCTCACGCTTCTTATTTTAGGTGCATTATTTGCATGCTACATAGTTAAACTGCAGTAAGATAATGTAATTAATAGTGGGTTTATTGTTATTATTTATAACATATATGAATCCTATGCATGGTGTGTGGTAGCCTTTACAATGTTATTTATTTCTTTGCAGAACGACACACAGCCATAGCAGAGCTACCCACGCCTGTGGTTGTACTGTTGCTTGATTGTAATATCAAGAGAGAGAAGTTGCCTCCATCCGTGTTTTAACAGACACAGCTGGGGTGAAGTTGTAAACCAGAATCAGCTTTAAACACAGTCCTAATCTAGTCCTCACTAGCAACTCTGAAATAATTTCACTGGAGTTCCCGTTATTTTTTGACAGTCCCTGTCACAATAAATAAGATATATGTTGTAGGCCTATTGGCAGAGCCATTTAAAATGTAGGCAATGGCATGTAAAGAAAAAAAAAAAGAAAAAGCCTTTTTTTCCATGTACACTGTAGTTTCTCAGTGTGCTCTCTAGTAACATCTGTCTGGTCCAGGTAGCTTTGTCATTCACGAGGCTACTTTTACTTTTATACTTTAAGTAAATCTCCAAGCCTGTACTTTGTTACTTTTACTTGAGTAAAGAAGTTAAATCAGTACTTCTACTTTTACCAGAGTATATTTTAACAAGAATCGGTGCTTCAACTTGAGTAGGGAAAGTGAGTGCTTTTGCCGTTGGACAATATATTGATATTATATCGGCATCGATATATGAGACTAGATATCGTTTTAGATTTCGGATATGGTAATATCGTGATATGACGCAAGTTTAGTTTTTTTCTGGTTTTAAGGGCTTCATTGCAGTAATGTGTAGAGAATGTTAGAGCTCTTTTATTATTTACATTTACCCATTTAGTCATTTTATCCACATTGTTGGTGATTATTTAACAAAACTCTCATTGTGTTAATATTTTGTTAAACCACCAATTGTCAGCCCTACAATATTGCGTCAATATCAATGTATTTGGTCAATAATATCGAGATATTTGATTTTTTCCATATCGCCCTGCTCTACAGTACATACATTTACACACTTCACACACATCTGCGCTCTGGAAGCTGATTGCATGAATGTGATAATTACACGCTCAGCCTAATCACTGCTGCAGGAATTAGACTGGCCCTGTAGCTTGTAATCTACGTGGAATCTCAGGGCCCATCGTGGCCCATCCCGCTGCCATCTGGGACCACTATTTAAAATGGAAATCACGTTTCTTGCATTTAATCCAAGAATCAGTGAAGCCTGAATTACCCTAGGATGTAAACACTGTAAGACGATAAAATGGGTTATCTTGAATCCACAGCAGTAAAAGCTAGATTTTAAGCCAATGGCAGCTGCTCTGAAATAAATGGATCTTAAAAGTACAACATTAATCTGACTAAATGTACTTACTCCGGACCCATTAGGTCTGGACTGATGTCTGTTACTAAAATCTATTCAACACAATGGCACAACAGTTGGGAAAAAGTCCACAGAATACCCTTTGGTAATTCAGGGATGTATACTAGATTTTGTCAAACTATGAGCATTAAAAAAGTAGCCCACTGGAGTCTGCTTGACTCAATTAGACCCCTTGAGGATTAGGAAGATAATTATTTTTCTATCAAAAGTTGATGAAATGAGGACTTGGGGCAGATGTAAAGACAGACAAAGCCTCCAAAGAACTTAAAGCGAGACAGCGTGTTGCCGGCCAGCCAACGTGTTTGTGTGTGTGTGTGTGTGTGTGTGTGTGTGTGTGTGTGTGTGTGTGTGCACACAGATGATGATGCAGGGAATCACCTCTTCTCTGTACCAAAGAAGATTAATCAGGCAGATCCGGCACATTCCTCTAACATCCAATCAAACTACATAATCTGCTTTATCATCCAATCAAATCATGACATTGCCAAACCAATCAGAATAAAGCCTCCTTGCTTACTCTTTATCCAATGGCCATACTCACACACAGAAAAAAAACATTAAGAAGCCTACAGCAGAGTCTCTAACGGACATCAACGTCACATATTATAAAGAGCCATCTATCTTAGGACATTAATGTACAAAATGTAGTCCGGCATCAGGAATGCTAAACTGAAGTGACAAATTTTGGTTTATCCTCCTCTTAACACGGTAACATTAACATTGCATTGGGAATGGCTGATCTCCACTAGCATCCTCATCTGGGTGGAACAACAACACCAACAACAATTAGAGTATAGTAGCTAGTCCCATTATCTGCATTGATCGGTGTTAGCTAGCACCAGGCTCATATGCTACATTTAGCTCTATTACTGCAACTGGCTGAGCTCAAAACACTCATTACCAAGCAAAAAACCTGGGCTGCTTAAAGCGCCCACATTATGCTCATTTTCAGGTTCATAATTGTATTTTGAGGTTGTACCAGAATAAAAATAAGAACAAAAAACACCATATTTTTCTTGTAGCGTACATTGCTGCAGATCCTCTATTCACCCTGTGTGCTTAGGTCTCTGTTATAGCTACAGAGTGAGACATCTGACAAAGCTGTCCAAGTTCGTCTTTCGAGCGTAAAATATCATCAACTGGAGGAGCACTTATGATTCACTGCAGAAAACAATGTAGTTTCCCTACAATCTGCATAAAGTAGTTTCCAAACACAAAGCTTGTTCCAGTCCCACATAATTCTTGTAAGAATCCAGCAAACCTTCCAAAACTGTTCTTGAGTTTAAATGTTTGGATTTTGGCAGATAAAAGCAGACAGAGAAGCGCTGACTGTCCCACTTACCTGTTCTTAGTTTCGTAAAACATGAGTAATTCTTACATCCTCGTTAATATTACCATCCCAAACATTTCAATACAAGCAAACAGTGTTGTTGAAGCAGTCCTACAGTACGATCACACAGAATGCGTGTTTGCAGCCTTATGTGACTTATTAACACTTAATCCCTCTATCGTCCAATCAAAGGCAAGACAGCTGTGACAAACATCCTGTATGTACAATAGCCACAACAGATCAGTTTGTGATGTTATAAGCAAATCACACAAATGTTAAACCAGCATCACTTGATAAAATTCTCCGGGTCCAAGAAATGCTGACTGAACTTTTGCGTCTGCATCGACACTGACTCCTGTGTGATCGCATCCCTATAAGGCTCTTCAGTCCTGTCAGCCACTGGCACAACATCTACATCACACCGTGCATGTGAAGTAAAGTACAGTTTGCTTTCACTCATGTCCATTCTTATTCTTTTAAGGTCCCATGGCAAGAATATTTGACTTTTTTTAACATTAATATGCGTTCCCCCCAGCCTGCCTTTTGTCCCCCCGATGCTAGAAATGTTGATAGGTGTTAACCGAGCCCTGGGTATCCTGCTCTGCCTTTGAGAAAATGAAAGCTCAGATGGGCCAATCTGGAATCTTGGCCCTTATGAGATCATAAGGGGCAAGGTTACCTTCCCTTTCTTTGCTTTGCCCGTTTTGGCCTTTAGTTCTGCACCAAGGCTGAATTTGGGGAGAGAGACTTGTTAGGGGACCACTAAGATCTATGTAAAAGCATCCAAAAAGCACCATGTCATGGGACCTTTAAGAAAACCTTAATGCAAACCTTCATGCTAAAACATGCATTTCTGCCATCATGACAAACAAAATGATCATAGATTGGTTGATTTCATCAGGTCACAGTTACACTAGAGTTGCAGTTTACTGGCACAGAGAGTTACCACAAATGTAACAGTTTTGTGTGTATGTTGTACCACAGCCTCTGTAAAGCTTTCACATCACACAGCAACATACTGCTGCCAAACACACACCACTGCACTGTGTACTACCCTCACACACACAAACTGTTCTGGAGATGGCGAGAGAAGCATGCGGAAGGTAAAAGAGTTAACGTGCATTGTGACCATGGCCTGCTTCGTGCATATAGACACAGATAGAGCAGGGACAGGAGGATGTTGCCATGCAAGAGGAGAGGAGGAGCGTGCAGAAGTGAATGAGGCGTCACCTTGGTCAGCAGGTGGGAAGGTTTCCCTGCTATGTTTTTCAGAATCAGAAAGGTTTCCCTGTCCAGATAGGAGTGCTTTAAAGAGAGAGACAGAGAAAGGTCCTGGTGAATTAATCTGGTGTTTGATTTGGCTGCATGTGGCACTTTAGCAGAAAGCTGTGTGGTGAAGCAGAGATGGAAACCTGTGAAGGAGAGCTGTACACATAATAAACAGATCAGAGTAAAGATGTAGGTACACTGGGATGGCAAGTATTAAAACACACATTAAAAAACAACCATATAGACTAACTCAGATGTTTTTTTTTATACAAACTAGAAAACTAAGAACATGAGCTGAGGAGGAAATCCACCTGATGAACAGTCTTGTACATCATTAACACACCAGACCAGTTATTTTGTGATGCAGTGCGTTCCTCTCACGTCTTCATTTCACCTGGTCAGCTTGACAAAAAAGCCTGCAGACATGTGTAAGCCTTATTAGAGATGTTTGGAAAAGTGTTTTTTTGGAACAGGCATCTAGTAGCCAGGAGAACAACTGCATTAAACTATCTTGTCTTGATATATTGTAGACCACAAAGTGCACGTACACGCACATACACACACACACACACACACACACACACACACACACACACACACACACACACACACACACACACACACACACACACACACACACACACACACACACACACACACACACACACACACACACACACACACACACACACACACACACACACACACACACACACACACAACAGGTTTGTATTGATTATTTATTTGCTATATTACTCATACTCTATGAATTCCACAGACATGGGAGAAATCTTTGGCTCAGTAAGCTTCACATAATCCCACACGCATGCTCATGCTGTGAGTCAAAGGTTCCCTCTGAGCTGGTTCCTACTGGCACACAGGGGTCCAGCATACAGCCACACTGGGTTCTACCCGTGTCACTGGAGCAAGTGAGACCTTGAGAAACAAGGAGATGTTTGTGGTTCAAGGTAGTGCTGTGGCTGTTAGGGTGGCCAAGAGTCAGAAATATATTTCCTTCAATTTCATACGGGCTTGGTCCAAATCCAGTTTGCTTTTCTGATCTGATGTTTTAAATTTCCCTGTATTGTTGTTTTAATAACAACAATTACCACTTGAACATATTTAATAATATTTCAATTGAATCTAATCCATATTTTTTTCCCAACGAGAGATGTTGCCAACGAGAGATGTCGTATAACCATTAAGTGTTGTTTAAATGAAAAAATATAAATTCAAACACTCATGTTCTTGTCTTCAATAATCTCATGTGTGTGTTTCAATCACTAGAAACCATTTTATAGAAAGCATTAGCTCTCTTTTGATAACCCCAGATTACAAATAATATTTAGGTCAAAGGCGAACACAAGTGCACGCACGCACACACACACGCACACACACACACACACACACACACACGCACGCACGCACGCGCGATTATAGTCAGCTTTTCCCTTTGGCCAAGATCTGACTGACGACAAAGTGTGCGCACGTGTGTGTTGATCCGCTCTAGGACACATTAATAAGACGAGAAAGCTGCTATATGCAGTGTGACTTATGTTATGTTTAATATTCTGTGCAATCAAAATAGTCTTCTTCAGTATCTGCTGTATCTAATTTACCTGTTACCATGATTCGCACATAATTTGGTTTCAATTGCGGATTTTAGAGTACTACTGAAAAAGCTGACCCTATTATCATTTATGAATCATGAGTAAATACTTAGACTATATCATCAATGGGTGTATGTAATAGTAGGGCTGGATGTTATAGTTTACCTCTCAAATGATTCATCTTCCGTACACAATACTGTCAGTTTATCACAATATAATCAGTTTGATGCTCATCAGGCAGCAGAGGCCCTGTGCAGGCTCAAAGCCAAATCAGCTGAACTATCAGGCAAAAAATGAGTTGGACTTTAAACCGTGCTTGTTGAAGGTGTCTCATGTTGCTGCTTGCCTATCTGACCCCATCTCTTACCAATAACTGACAAAGATGGCGGCTGGCAGTAAACCCAGAGGCTTGTTCCCCAGAAGAGTCCAGAACGACTAATCTAACTAAACTAGAAGGTCTGTCTGTCTCTCTGTCTGTTTGACTGTCTGTCTGTCAGACAGTCCTTCTGACAGTCCGTCTGGTTGTCCCTCCGTCTGTCTGTCTGCCTGTCTGACATTCCGTTTGTCTGACAGTCCGTCTGTCAGACAGTTCGTCTATCTGTCTCTCTAATAGACAGTCCATCTGACAGTCCGTCTGTCTTTCTGTCTAACATTCTCTTTGTCTTTCCGTCTGATAGTCCGTCTGTCAGACAGTCGGCCTATCTGTCTGTCTGTTAGACAGTATGTCTGATAGTCTGTCTGTCTGTATGACAGTCCGTCTGGCTGTCATTCAGTCTGTCAGTCAGTCAGCCAGTCCGTCCGTCCATCCGTCTTTCTGTCCAGCAATACCGGTGGCCTCACAATTGTCCCATTCGCAACGGACACGTTTTGACTGGACACTGCACTAGAAGTTTAAATATGAACTGTACCTTGTGCCTGAACCTTCCTAATGCCCAACAATGAGCATGTCTTCGACCTTTTGTATATTCTTTTCTCATTCCTTGGAATTATGTTTAAAGGCAAAGTATATTGTGTACTAATGTGGCCTAAAAACATTAGACCTCCCTAGTGCCGTTTCAAGCTAGGGTTTGTGACAGAGTTACTCTGACAATCAGTCCTTAATTTAACCTTTCCTTCTCCAAACAATTCAATGGGGATGTTATTTTACTGAGGAAAAAAGAATGTCACACAGTAGGTAATTCTTTCGTGAACATGTTGCTAATTCAAAATACAGTATGTCCATGGGAACATTATCTAGTGTCTTTTAGGTACATGTTCTTCAGGCCAGCACCTCCAGTCCAGTATTCATCGTCTAGTTGTGAGAGCTTTTGTAAACCTTTTCGGATGATATTTTCTCTGCCCTTAATAAACACACAGAGTGAGTGTCTATTGGACAGAAAGACTGTGATTCAAATTTCAGTAGTCCCAGTTTCTAATGAGCTGGACTCATGGGAGCAACGCTCTAGGTAAAGAAGAGCACATACTCTCCTCTAATCACTCTCTTTGTTTTTTCCCCCTTCTCTTTCTCTGTATCAGTACTCTTTCTTGTCTCTGTTTCACTCTTTGCCTCCCTCTCTCTCTCTCTCTCTCTCTCTGTGGGTTTCCAGCATTGACTTTCCCTCATTTGTTTATCATCTTTGGCCATTTGCTGACTCACTCTGGCCTTTCATCTCATTATTCTAATTTTATTCTTTCCTTCACGCCCGGCCTCTGTGCTCTCTGGAGTATCTGTGTATGCACTGGAGGAATTTGGAGCAGTGACCTAGTTTCCTTGTCACCAAACAGGATTTGTGTTCCCAGTGCAGCTCATTTGGTTTCTTGCTTGGGTTGAACTTTGGCATTTACAAGGCTTTGGGCTAAATGCCTTCAGCAGCCACCAGGGTCAGAAACAAAAGAGGGATTGATTTATAAATAAGGTAGTCTATATCAACGACGGTCCACTGCCGTTATTGCTCTGTTGCTGCCGTAAATTCCGCCATTGTCCGTTACCTTCAGCTTTCTTGGTGTTGGAATTCTAAACTCCGCTGGATTTTCTGATGGTTAACTGCTCCTCAGGTCTCTGCAGGGTAAATCCAGACAGCTAGCTAGACTATCTGTCCAATCTGAGCTTTCTGTTGAAATTGCACTAAACCAGAGGATTTTTATCTCCCATCCCAGTATGTTTCCCATCCCGGTAAGCCAGACTCTCCTTTGGAGCAATGTGGAGGAAGGTCTGGCAAAGCGAGACTAAATTTAATTTAATTTAACTAACATTAAATTATTCCATTTCAATTAAACTGTATTTATAGGATCAAATCATAACAAGAGTTATCTCACGACACTTTACAAATAAAGATCGTCTAGACCACCATCCTACCTTACAATGCTCCAATGCTATGTTATCTAACAAGTCCAGTTTTAACCAATTGTGTTAAAGGTGCTCGAAGCGATGTTGCTCCCTCCTCCTCATCCCGTCCCCTCGCCCTCCCTTCGGTGTGTACGCACACTAACCCCCCCAACCTCCACCCCAAATCCATCTTGTCGGTTATTGGCTGGCGGGCACAGTTTGTTTTTGTTGGCGTTGTAGATCCTCTTAACTTTTTTTATAGCCAAATGTTTTATTGGTATTATTGTTATCTTCATGTCTTCTTTCTCTCTATTCTGTATTTTGCTGAAAACTGCTGCTGGAAATTTCAATTTCCTTGCATCCCAAAAGGATTAATAAAGAGAAGTCTAAGTCTAGTTCAAACACAAGCTTTTTTCTTGTGGCCAAGATCTGACTAACGACATCACAGTGTGTGTGCATGTGTGTGTTGATCCGCTCTAGGACACAATAAGAAGAGAAAGCGGCTAAATTTGCACATCCAACAATTCTTCTGTACAGGTGCGTGTGAAAATATCACAAACTTGAAAAAAAAAAAAAAAAAATAAGTCCTGCATTCTGCTCATGCTTTAGAATCACCATTTGGTAAAGAAAACTAACGTCTTGGTCCCTCTGGACCTTCATCAAAAGTATTTCTGCCAAGATGTTTTCTTCCAACATGGTGCCCATCTTAAACACATCTAAACAGAACTGTAATGTATTCATCATTAGTATCTGAACAAAAGGAAAGTGAGGATAAGCCAAACATACCCATCATTCTTTCATTCACTCATTCATTCATTCTGTCTATAAAAAGTGAGCATGTACCTCTGTGTGGGGATGACTCTGACCGGCTCCTTCAGCTGAGGGTATAACTGAAGGCTGCTGGCCGTCTGACTCATTGGAGCGAAGAACGCTGTCCAACGAGTCCATGGACGAGGCAGAGTTCACAGAAACCCCGGATGCCGAGGTGACGGAGGAGCGCGAAGAGTGAACGATTGAACGCGCCTGAAGAGAAAAACAGAGAAGAAAAGCCTCAGTTCAGACAACAAGAGACGTTTTGTCAAATCAGATACCAAAACAGTCAAATGGAGACAGGAAGGCAATTGAAAAGCTCAAACTATCAGCTTTATAAATCACGTGTGTAGCAGAGTTGTAGTCAAGACCACCTAAACCGAGACCAAGTCATCCGCAAGACCAGAGAGTATTGAGACCAAGTCAAGACCAAGACTTTGAGTGGTTAAGACCATGTCAAAACCAAGACCTTTAGGGGTTGAGACTGAGTCAAGGCCAATACCAAGGCAGGGCAATACCAAGGCAAGACCAAAATCAGACCAGTGCCATAGCCAGACCTTCTCCTGTCTCCTGCAATCCCTTTCTTGGGAGTGTGTGTTAAGGGGGCGGGGAGAGGAGGTCAAGAGTAACAAATTTCAAATTAGAAATAAATCAAGTTCGGGTTGTATTTGAAGCAGAAATTGTTACATCCAATGACAGTAATGATGACATACTGTACAATTAGACAATGAGCAGGATATTTAGAAGCATTCCTGCAGTTGTCGTGACCAGTCTTGAACTAACATCCAGAATCCTGTCTATCTGAGACCAAGACAAGATCAAGTTAAAATTGCAGTTGATTCCAAGAGACAAGACCTTTAAAAAGTAATGTTGAGAACAATCTTAAAGGAGAATTTCTGTCAATTCCACCAACACCGAACAGAGATACAACCATATTTTCAAAAATAACCTTATTTTTAAGAATGTGAATTAGAATTGAGGTAAGTTTGGAAACACTACCTTTTTTAATCATTAAGATGAGAGCCTACATATTTTTGTTTCATCTATTTTCTGTGTTGTAGTTTGTAGACGGTCCCTAAGCTCTCTAACTGCCGTCTCAACACCAGAACTAAACAGAGCTGAATTGGCACAACTTTCATGCATTTCTTTCACATCTACAGCAGTCAGATTCACTGTGTTCACTCGGAAGGAATCACTTCACATCGGTAGGCACCTTTAATGACATTATGAACATGTTATGAGGCTAAAAACACGTTTAAAACTTGCCCTGTTTAAGCCTGTTGGGTGCTAACCTCAACAGGAGGATAACACGGTGTAGGCAGCACCGATTGGTTTTGTTTTTCTCTCTACTGACAGCACTCTGAATATACAAACAAAAGAGCTACGTGTTGTAATCGACAGGAATTCTCCTTTAAGACCAAGACCGATCTCGAGTGCTACAACACTGGGCTGTAGTATACTGCACATTATTTTCAAACTCTGAGTCAAAACTTGTGATGTTGTGAAGACATTTTGACTAGGGCAGTCAAATTGATAAAAAAAAAGTGATATAATTAATTACATACTCTGTGATTAATTACTCTAAATTTATCGTATACATAATGTAGACTCAATTGAATCAATGAATGCTCAGCAGGATTGACATTAAAGTTCAAAAACTGTTTTATTATTATTTTCACTGTTGAAGCAATTCATTTTGTGGGTGATTAATTGTAAAAATCAACAATATGACCTAATATGCCGAGGAGATAAGTTCAAAAGTGCTTCAGGAAGGAGATTTTCCAATCAACTATCCAGGCAGCGCGTTCTCGTCTCCCTCCTACACTTTACGTTTTACAGTCAAGGGGTGGCAAGAACGGCTCCGGGTCAAAGGTCAATAGGGGATGCATTCATCTGCATTATTTGGACCGCCCAAATTTTGACACACTGTTATTGATGAACTGTGAAAAGGAATCAACACCAAATGAAAAGGCCAAAGGCAACTTTGAAGCTAAGTTTACCTCATGTTCGCTGACTGTGCCGACGGATCCTGTGCGCCGATGTTGGCGCTGAGACGATCCGGGTCGGCGCATCGTGGCTGATGTATAGGAGGAGGCGGAGCTAAGGGAGTGGGAGGAGGTCTGACGAGCAGCTTCGTCCATACTGAGAGACGCCTGACGGGCAAGCAGAGGCGAGAAAGGAAAGGTCGGGATCATACATCATACAAAAATATATATGATATAATATAACATCCTATATTGCACACACCTTCTCAAGCTGCGCAGTGATGTCGTCAAGACTGAAGTTAGAGGCCAGTGCTGGCCTCCCATGATGCCCGGTGGGAACTCTGATAGTGCCAGCAGGTGAAGCTCTGGTGCTGCTGCTGCTACTGCTCGCCCCGCTGCTGCCCCCTCCGCCGCTAACACTGTTACTACTACCGCCGCCGCCGCCGCTTCCACCGCTGCTACTCCCTGCTGGCTGCTGCCGGCTACTGCGCCCTGCTGGAGGTTTCTGACGGACCTGGAGACGGGAAGAGGAGGGCGTATCGACTCGGTGAGAGTTAGCGAGTCACACTATGAGAACCCGAGAAGACCCAAGATTAAGCCTTCTAATGTGGACTGTCGGATATCGTCGCTGTCGGGCAAAAAAAAAACCTGTGTCCTAAACCATTGCTTCTCTGGAAAATAAATACAAAGGCTTATTGGACATTTTTTGAGGTATTTACCTTCGACATAGTCAGCTGTAATCGGCTCGTCACGGTTGAAAAATATTTGCAAAACCAGACAGACAGATGTCAATCAGCATTGATTTATGAAAAAATAAAATAAAATGTGAAATTATGGAGATAGGGATATGTTAGATATGGGATAGAGATAGGTTTCTGCATGACAGCGACAATATGGAATTTTGTGGGTGATTAATTCTGCTTTCATTTTACTTGTTGTAACGTTGATTTGTATAGGGACAAGTGTGTAGCATGAGCCTCACACTACAGCAAAATAGACAAAACACAAACTCAACAATAGATGGGGTTATTTAAAAGCAAAACTCAAAACATGTACAGTACGTATGTGTGTACCTTGGTGTCGGTCAACCCCAGGCGAGCCATGCTGCCGGTGCTGTTGGGTTTTGTGTTGATGGTGCTGAGTTCCTGTTCGATCGAGCAGAGATCCGCCATGAGAGCATCGAGGTCCACGTTCTCCCCCTGATTCAACGCCTCTGCAGACGCAGAAACATCAGCACGTGAGACGTGGCGAAGAGAGAGACACATTTCCAGGATAAAGCCCGACATTACGTCCGTGTGTTTCCGTCCTTAAAATCCCTTCGCTTTTGGGATACAACAACAAACTTCTAGCTATGCCCTGAAACTGGCAAGTTTTGAGGAAAATATGGACTGGCTTGTTTTTTCAGAGATAGATTGTAAAAATTTTTACATATTGTAAATATGTTTACAACATTTACTCTCTAAATGGGACGTTTTGGCAGTGTTGGGCAAGTTACTTCCCAAGTGTAATACATCATAGATTACAAGTTACTGTCAGTTGAGAGTAATTAGTTAGATTACATTATTACCGTCTCTGAATTGTGATGGGTTACATTACTTTGGAGTTACTTTCACCAAAATAACAGCGGACGATTGACTTGGCGGCTAGCGTGTGAATTTCACCACCGGATCAGTCTCCTCTTTCTCCACTTTACTATACATCATAGATTACTCATCATATTTTGTAAAATTTAAATGAATATACAAAGTAACTAAAGCTATAAAAATAGATATGTAAAACGTACAACAGCCAAGTAGGGGGAAACTAAAATACTCAATTAAAGTACCTTTGAGTTGTATGTATGTATGTAGGTATGGCATTGTTGTAAAATGTTGTTTTAAAGCACCTGAATAAGAAATCCAGATTTAATACTCAAGGTAGTATTAAGGAAATGGTCAATGCCTGGGATTTCGCCCTTTCTAATTGGGATCTGGCTACAGGCACTGCCAGATGACACTCACTTCAGGTGCCATGGTAGTTTTGTTGAGCAAGAAAAAGTGAGCGTCATGCGGCGACGACACTTACGTTTAAACACCAAAGCGACTATGTTTAGTTTAGGTAAAAGATCGGATTTGGATTCAAACACTCCAGATGAAGGAACGAGATAGTGAACTCCGCTCTCCGGCTTGATAGCGCTGTGCTTTATGTTGACAACATGTTGTGCTATTTCATTTTAAGATTATTTTCCACTGGATGTTGAAGTGCATAAGTGTTTTGGCATGGCTGGCCAAGTGGAACTATATGTATGGTATTGGAAGGGGGATTTCATTCTTGCATGTTTTGCTTTGTTGCTCATGATCAAAAAACACAAATTACACCCTGCGCACGGCCTAGAATATATGATTTAGCCAGACCTTCCTCCCCAGTGCTGTGGAGGAAGGTCTGGCCAGGGGAGACTAGATGACTCCTCGGAGGCGGAGAGGAAACATGCGTTCAAAAATTAAATCAAACTGCAATGGAATGAAATTGTCGGAACCATTGATGTTGTAGATGGAGAATCTGTACGAGAAGTTGGCCATGTTGGTCTCTTGTCTGAGGGGAGCTTTCTGCTGAGGCGGTTGCTCCGGGCGACCATCATCCAGACTCTGAATAGACACAATATTATAACTTTTGTATTACAATAGATGAAAATCCGTGACAATTACATGCACAGTCGACAGTGCAGCATGGGATACAGTTCATGCAGATCAGCTGTGGCGCTCCCTTACTTTGTGTACCTGCGTGAGTTTGTCCAGCTCTCCCAACCAGGCTCCAAACATCTTATCCAGGTCCTGGTCGTCCTTATCGCTGTCCTCCTCTTCCTCCTCCTCATCCCGGACCTCCACCTCCTCGTCTGACAACTGATCCATCTACGGAGAGGAGAGAAGAAGGAAGAGAGGAAAACAGAAGAGGGGAAGAGAAAGAAAGAGACACTGGTTAATTCTTCAATTCAACTACATTTTATTTAGAGTCATATCATAACAGAAGTTACGATGAGATAAGAAACAACGTCATTGTCTGTTCACACAGAACATTGTCTTGCACGTTCTGCTCCAACAAACAACAGATAACATTAAAAAACAAACATATGTTCACCCATAAAGTGTCTCTTTCACACACACACACACACACACACACACACACACACACACACACACACACACACACACACACACACACACACACACACACACACACACACACACACACACACACACACACACACACACACACACACAGTTTCTAACAACAATGTGTTCAATTTGTTGGGACAAAGCAGAAGCTTATTATTCCCACTCCTCATTCAACTATAATTAGTATATATTGTTTATTTTGTATATGTACTGTATGTATCATATATTTTATAGAATACATTCACAGCAAGATAACAAATATACTGTCTATAAGGTATATTTCATTTTAAACACCTACCAAACATTTGTATTATTTTCCACCAAACAACCCATTCTCACTAATCACCCAATCCCGTAAAATCAGTGTAATAACTAGGGATGAACAGATCTGACTTTTTCATTCCCGATACCAATTCTTAGGCTTTGTTTATCTGTTAATACCCAATACCGATACGGTTATTGAATTAATAATTTAACTGTATACCTTCCACCTCATACCTTCCTTCCACATGGAAGAGACTAACTGCACCAAAAACTACAGTTACTTTCCTAACTTAGACAAAATAACATAGATGTAATGTGTTGAATAACATGGTGCTTTTGGATGTCCTTGATTATATTGGTAGCATTGTACTTTGCAGTACTACCACCACCCCTTGAGACATTTACTTTGCAGATATTGCAAACAGTTGACAAACTGGTTGGCATGGCAAGCGTGATATATCTCCACCCACAGACAGCTTTTTGGCTCGCTCCATGTTGCTTAATGGTTAACTCAACTCTTCCAACATGTGACACATGTGCTGCTGAAGAATGACAAAGGATGTTCTGCGACAAAAAAAAAAAAAAAACTGGATCGGCCCTGGATCAATCTTTGTGGTCAATGACCGTGCCGACATTTGATCTTAATATTGGATTGGTGCACCCCAAGTAATAACCCACCCTAACAATCATCTCTCTTTATCCTCATATCCTAGTGTTTTTATACAACTTTTTCAACTTTATATTGTTTGTACAATGTTTTAGCACTCAACAGAGAGAGCAGGTCTAGACACCACTCTATAATTTACAAAGACCCGACATTTCCCCCGAGAGCAAGCATTTGGCGCGAGAGTGGTGAAGAAAAACTTCTTCAGACCCGGCTTATGGCGGGCGGCCATATGCCACTGCTGGTTGGGACACAGAGACACAGATGTACAGATATAGGATTCATAATAATTATAGCCGTTAATATGATAAACAATGGCCATAGTAACAAAAAAAACAACTGAACTATGACTACTTTTTTAATGCTTCTAATGTTTCAAGACAGAGTGTGACTTTACTGCTCCATCTAGTGGCCAATAGTCTGCACTACACTCCAACCAGTCATCTTCAACTCCTGGGTCACCATCATCAGGGCAGTAAAACGAGAAATCTACATAAGATGCCTACATAAGCTTTCTTTGGAAACTGAAGTCAAGAAGATAGTCATCTGACCCTCTTGTTTTTAATGTAATAAAAATTCAAAGATGACAATAAAAGCTTGTTTGAGACAGATCACAGCTGGGGAAAGTCATTTCAATATAATGAATGGACAGAATCAGGATATGACAGCTGGGATTCAGCTGTTAAAGAGACAAAGTCCAGCTGTTTTCAGTGAATCCAATGAGATGCAGATTGAATTGCTTTCCCTGAAAATGACTTGACCCATTAAAGCACGCAAAACTTCTAAATTTGACTTGAAGTACTTTTTAATAGCTCTTCAAAAGAGAAAGGGGAAGAAATAAGAGCTAAGCAGAGACATTGGTCCATTCTTCAACGCAACATATTGTTCCAGTAAAATAAATATTAAAAAACCTCCCCAGATTCCACAAAAAGGTCTCGACATTCATGATCCACAGTTCCAAGTTCCAAGTAGTTTTGGTGGCCCTCTGATCTGAGCACCATTGGCAGGTGTCCTTTTTCACAATGAATGCCTACATCAAAAGACCACTTTACTGAGTGCATGCAAGCCTCAAGGACGTAAACCAGCATACCAGCAGACTATCAGGCTCATCATTCTGCATATTTCTGGAATTTTGTGGCCATTTTGGTTTTGTACTGAGCAAAAAAAAAAAAAGGATGTTGAACACATAAAGACATGAATGGAAATTCCTGATGTCACACAGGGTCAAGAAATCTATTTGACTTATTGACTCTATATGCATAAAGACAGAGTGGTCTGTTCTATAGTCTAAAAATAATAATCATAATAATATTTTTTTTAAACAAAAGAATACAAGAAGCATGACAAGGAAATACAGGGCAAAGGTTAGGGGAGACTAAGACAGGCTGTGTGTGTGAATAAAGTGATTATGTAGTTAGTCAACACACTTCAACAGTGCAGCTGTGATTAATGATGGCAACAATGAACCTTCACTGGGTACACA
>NC_048417.1:5333386-5338627 GCF_013103735.1 Etheostoma cragini
CACACACACACACACACACACACACACACACACACACACACACACACACACACACACACAGCTACAATTAGATCCCTGTGGTTAGCAAGGTCTGTCATTTAGACTGGAGTATAGGGTGAGTGTGTGTGTGGTTCGGGGACTGCTGAGGGATTAGAGGACCGTTGTGAAAATTCTCACAGCTGCCCTGTTGTATAACAATCTGATGGTTCTACCCAGGCGAAGGTTTGACACAGGCCTTTTTCACTTTGTAGGAAATTCACTTCACGTTGCGTCTGAACTCAGCTGCTTCCTTGAATGGCGCCTTATCTCTCCGATAAAATCTGCTCAGCACAAATCTGCTTCCAACCACATACATCAATAAAACTGTCATGAAATGTATGCATTTTTCCAGCTCCACAATCCATTCAGCGGTGTATGTTATACGTGATCATTTAAATCTCTCACAGTTGCCATGTCTTAATTAATGATATGACCATATCATAACCCTCGTGTTGTCCTCGGGTCAAATTTGACCCATTCCTAAAGTTTCTATATCAGTTACTTGACTTTCTTTCAACCAAATTTTCCAAAAATAAAGTGGATGGTTCAAACGCTTATGGATGATCACTGTTTCATGATCTAACCATGTCAAAATCTGTGATCATCCATCCACATATGCTCCTCTGGGCCTAACTATTTGTCAAAACAAATTCCTAATTTCTGCTCAAAAAATAGGCATAATTCCCAAAAAATAAGTGTAAAACTAGTGCTATATGAGTAAATAAGTTATAAAGTTGGCTAAGAAGATGCAACATAGAATTGATTGATAATTTATAGGCTACTTTATGCTTTATAAACAGGCAAAGAAAACAGGGGACAAGTGCAGGGTTGTCGACAGGAAGACAATACGAGGGTTAAAGCTGCACTGATAAATAAGTTCATGCTGATAAGAGATCAAATGGAAAGGGTTTGCTCATAGCAATGAACCCTGCAGAGAACTACAAACAACTCTGCAGCTCCCCACAACTACATACCTACAAATAAATACATACAAATAAACCAGACAGGCACTGGGAGAGCATAGACCTATACCAAGGTATCTCTCAATGTTAATGCAGAGTGACTTTTCCCACTAGGGAACTCATTTTTGAGTTTATTCCGACACCACATGAATGCAGCACAAACGTCCTATCTTGCAATGTGTAACAAACAAAAGTGAAAACGAATTTGAGTATCCCCTCCCATGAATCGGGTCCATTTCAAACTGGAATTTTAATTTTTTATTTTCTCGGCCCATGCTACTCTCTTCCAACAAGTTGTATGAAAAAAAGAAAAGAAAAAGCAATTGAGTTGCAAAGAGAGTCAACGCCATGCAGCAGATAGACCATTTATCACAGCAAACTCACGGTCATTTCCATCTTGAGACTTCTTGGTACATTCATGGACGCTCTGCAGAAAAGCATTGTACGGATGAACGTTACTGTCAGAGAATCATATCACCAGAAAAAAAACTCTGAAGTTAAACAAGGACACTTTAAAGAGGATCACACACATGTTGCCATCTCTGTATTATGGTTAATATCAAACAGCAGCAACGCCAGATGAGTCTCAAAAACAGAACTCTGTTCTCTTTCTGCTGAGACACTATGCATAGTGGTGGGGTCTAAGTGCTGTGTACGTGCGTGCGTGCGTGTGTACGTGCGTGCGTGCGTGCGTGCGTGTCTCCAAAGTAAACAGTAATTACTTTGCTGCTGTAGCCACACTCCTCCTGTCTGTCACACTGAAACCATGCAATCATACTCCCATCCTTCATTCCTCCTACTTTCTTTCCACTCATTTATCTCCCTTCTTCCTTGTCTATTACTTCCTTGTCTGAGTTTCTTTTCCTCCCACTTTCTCTTCTCCCTTACTCTCTTATTTTACCTTTCTCTCTCCTCTCCCTTACTTAACCTCGCCTCTGTTTTAATTAGAGGGAGTAAGAAATACCAAGTGTAATTCTTGTAGCAAGGACAGAGCATGGAACTTGAAAGGAGAAGAAACAAGAGGAGAGTAGATAGGAGAGGAGAAGAGATGAAAGGAAAGAAGAAGAGACAAGAGGAGATAAGAGGTGAGGAAAGGAAATGAGGAGACAAGTGAAGAGGAGACAGAAAAGGGAAAAGACAATAGGAGTGTAGAAGAGCAAAGGAGACAATATGATTGAATTGGAGTCCGGTTGATCTTTGCTCTCAAAGTACAACACTCACTTAACATATAAGAATAAAAACAGAAAGCACAGGGAGAAATATTAAAAACTACTACCAAAAACAATACTGTTAAGTGGAATGGAAAGAGGACAGACAAGAAGAGAGGAGAAAGGAGACAAGAAACAAGAGAAAATTGCGCTGATCCCAACAGTTTCTCCTCCCTCTTGACTCCACCAACAGCTGCTGCTTTAGTGCCAATGAGCAACACACTCCATGTGTACTGGGCAGCTCCCAGTTTCCCACAGCCCAACACGTAGCCTCAACTGGTCCACTGCCACAACAAAACGACAACAGAAAAGGCTTTAAAGTTCCTTCATTCAATGTGGCCCGTTCCCACGGCTCTATATCAGGACACACACACACACACACACACACAGACACACGCATGCACACACACAATGGTATTTTTAGGGTTGTTGGGTTTTTGTGAAGTGAAGCTATAAATCAGATCTGCAGAAAAAAGAAGCAATAAGTGAATCCAGACAGTAAGTTGAGATGTTTCTGTCTTTCTTTCACACGCATGAACAGTGACGGACCATGCAAAGGCTTTCTAAAATTATGAAAAAAATATTTCCTTTCAATTCCTCGGTTCTTCAGTTTATCTCAAGGGAAGCACAATTCTGTCTTTTGAAGAAATAAACTCCCCATGCTAGCAATGAAGAAATGAATTAAGAAAATCCCATCCGACATTAGAGAGCAAACAAAGTAAACAGAATAAATGGCTTTACTACAACCGGTATAATTTCATTCCCACACAGACATTTAACTTTTAGGGCCCAATTTTAACGATCTAAGTGCACGGCACGAAGCGCATGGCACAGGTGCGTTTAGGGCGTGAACAAATCCACTATTAGTTTGACGGTGGGAAAAAGGGTCAGTGCGCCTGGTACCTTGTGTACCTAGTGTCTTCACGCGTAACATGCAGAGAGTCCTCTCCTATTCCCTTTAACAGCCGGGAGCGTTTGTACCTTGGCGCATTGCAATTATAATGGCAGATTTGCACCGTAATATTTAGACGTGTCCCTGTGTGTGTGTGACAAGCATAGTCTGCGCGCGCTGCGCATATGCTATGCTACATATAATATATACCATGTACGTGCTGTTGAAATACAAATAAAATGACGGCCCATTGACTTTAGACCAGGTTTTTGTTGGTCAATGGCGCAATCACTTACCGCTGCCTCAACAAAGTAACACACCAAGAATTCACCTGAACACACTGCCCTGTAGGACCAGCACGCCCATGGGCGCGAAGATGGGAGCAGGTGCATTTGCTAATTAAACAACATGCGTGCTGGACGGTCTTATAATAGCAGAGCCACTCGGTCGGGACTTGTGCCGGGAGAAAGATGGGGTCCTTAATGTCATTACTCACGCTCAACTAGATGCTGTTAATAAACAACACACAGTGCCTGTGTATGTGTGTCTCACTGTATATAATTAGCCCACGGAGTCACACTGCGCCATCAATTACAGGAGCTGGCCTGGCCAGACAGTGATGCTGCAGTGGAACTGTTTTATGCTTGCTGTTCCTCTCTTTCATACAGGAGACACGCATGTTGTGGGAGACTCTCTGCTCGGCTCATGTCCTACTCTAGTCTGGATATCAGCCAATGCGCTGAGCGTGTCTTTGTAAGCTAGAAAACATAAAAGCAGACTTTAAAGGTGCCCTACCACACGTACGTCATGTCATTACTTTGTGGTAATGTCTGAAGTTCTACCATGGACTAATATTTTTTTGTGGGAAAAATGCATTGGTCACCTTGATTGAAGCAATTCTAGCAGGGTATAGAAAGCCTACAAGAAGACTAGGCTCAATTTTTGCCAGTTCTCATTGATATTCAACGAGCTAAGCTGCTTGACTCTGATTGGCATACAGCTAGCCAATGAGAGCCTGGCTATCAGCATCCTTTACCCAGCGCAACTGGGCGAGCTCATGAATAGTAATGAGCTCAGGCAGCATGACATCAGACTGACCAGCTGTTGTAATTGGCCCGATTTCTCCTCTTATTTCTGTACAGTGGCGAGAGCTGACAGAGGAGGTGGCAGTTCATTTTTATATTCACCACATAACACTTTTAGAACAAGAATAACCACGCTTTTGAAATTACAAATCTAACTTACATCTTTTATGCACCGTCAATCCTAACAATTTTGCCTTGAAATATATTTTGGTATATTCCTACCCTTGTTTTGGAAAATTTTTCATCACTTCTCCCTAATTCCATCACAGCTACTGTAGGTTGACAGGTATGTCATTTTAAAGCGGATAAGTTTTGCCTGAGACTCTGACATTTCCCTTGCCTTTCTTGCGGATTTAAACATATTTCAGGGGACAGCTCTGTTACAGCTGTCAGATTTGCCACATTTGTTGACCTCTTCGACCCCAAAAGGACCAAAGTGCTCTCGTTACATACGATTCTAAAGAATCTACCAATTGCTCTATTGTAGGAGGGAAAATTACACTGAAAAGTACAACGTTTCAGCAAATTAGCGAAAACATCAGCAACGGATTTAGTGTATGTGTGCAGCATGAATGTAATCAAATGATTCTTACTATGTTAATTCAGGTCATAATGGAACAGAAATGTTTGTATCACACAGGAAGCAGAAGGGAGAGGGGGAGAGGAAGCCGAGGACCAGCAAGGAGCTGCTGCTGATGCAGCAACAATGATATCACTTCCCCTGAGACCTGCAGGAGGGATCACATCATTTCCTTTTCTTTTCACTGCTTCATATCAACATCTGCCTCCGTCTCTCAATACAAGGAAGAGAGATTAGTACAGAGAAAGAGTGGGAGGTTGAACAAACTGTACGCACTTAATATCACTCTAGTCAGCTACACTGTGCTGGATTTTAATCTAAAATACTTCTATATTAATATATCCTGCCCTGCAACCCAGTGTGTTTCTCTTCAACACACACACACACACACACACACACACACACACACACACACACACACACGTTGTAAAACCGGTTTTTATTTTCATTTCTTTTTGTGTGTTTTGTGCACTGC
>NC_048417.1:5338727-5394804 GCF_013103735.1 Etheostoma cragini
CACACACACACACACACACACACACACACACACACACACACACACACACACACACACACACACACACACACACTGGTGTGTTCTAGATTTAGGAACAGAACAAATGAGTTCTATTTTTGCCCCAGAAGAAACAAACGAGGCCGGAAGTTGATTCTCCTGTAGTTGAATGCGTTTACCATGGATATGTTAAAGTGACATGAGTCACTCATGCCGATTTGCTCCTGTGGACCAAAACATTTGACTTCACACAAGCAGGCTGTGTGTTTGTAGCAGATCTATATGTACAGTGCAGTCCCACATGATTGATGGAAAGTAGAGGCCTAACTTAGCTATTGTCAGATCCTTCCCAACACTGGGGCCAAGATGTCTGGCCTCAGGGTGGGGCCAGAGAATAGGTTAAGCTGTCGTAAGAATCAAAAGGGTTTATTTTATGGTTAGCAAGAATTGTTCAAAGACTTACATTATAAAGGCACCCTTATGTTTTGGTCTAAATACCTGGTCAAACGAACATTTTAAAAAAAAAAGGCAAAACTTCCTGCAAAATCAGTGGATTTCAAATGAATGGCCACGACCAGTGGATTCTGGTTGAATTTTCAGGTCAAGTTATTTCTTTGGCGAACTTTGAAATGTGAATGTGCGGCATTGATAAATGGCAAACTGTCTTGACGGTGCTGACCTTTGAGTCAACAGAGAGTCCAAAATTGAGGAAGCATTCATAGTTTATTAGCTGTGCTGTCCACTTGTATTTAACCACCTCCGTTGGGAGTATAAACTGCTCCACATAAAGGAGGAACGGTTTGCAAAAAAATAGACATGAATCTCTGATACAAATAGGTCTCCTGAATGAACCGCGTGAACGTATTGTCTCAATAGCAACCAAGCTATTGAGCAGGCATGTTCCCTGTTTGCAAGTGTGCTAGCGTTTAGCTCACCGGCTACAGTAGTTCACCGACTAGCCCTGCAAGTAGTCATGACATCACTAAGCGCCGAGTACCGCCTTAGGAGGACGAATGGATGAACTTTGCTTTTATCATAATTAAAAATGACTACTTATTTTTCCCGAGCCGTATGTTGCCAATCCTTTACAGCTACTCATATTAAATGCAAGAATATGAGCCACTCCTTCACAAATACCCACAACCTCACACTCTGTGTATATTTATATGTATACACAGCACTTTGATATGATCATCAGTGCTGTGTAGGCGGTGCAGCTGTGTGTGTGTGCAGCTTAACCCACTCCAAAACGGAATGATAACAGACACACACACGTTTATGGGTTGTTAGTCCATGCTCCCTATAAGTTTCTGAAGACACTTGACAGAAAAAAAAACAGCATTCCCGACTAAGTGTTCCCAAACCTCACTCACTCGCACGAATGCGGCGGCTTTGGCTCAGTGGGAGAGCGGTTCCCTGCCAATTGGAAGGTTGGTGGTTCAATCTCTGTCCCTGCAGTCCCATGTCGAAATGTCCTTGGGCAAGACACTAAACCCCGAATTGCCCCCGATGCTGTGCATCGGAGTGTGAATGTGTGTGAGTGTTTACCTGATGAGCAGGTGGCACCTTGTACGGCAGCCTCGGCCACAGTGTATGCATGTGTGTGAATGGTGAAGGGTTCCTGTATGTAAAAGCACTTTGAAATAGTCATTAAGACTACCATACCATAGCCTGCACAGACCCCTGACCTCAACCCCATCCAACAGCTTTAGGATGAATTGCAACTGAAGCCAGGCTTTAACACCCAGCAGCCCCCCCACCCCCTCCTCTTCTTCCTCCATGCAGTTGCTAGCAGCCAAGGAGGACACAAGGATGAAATAAACAAACTCAGAAGAGGTAATTATCTTCACTCGAGTTTCTGTGCCCAATCTTCTGAACATAGTCATGCTGAGAAATCCAGAGAGTTATGTGGAGCTGATAGTCTTAAGTAGCTTTGGTGCAACTCATTTGGCAATGGCTTGAATGTATAAGACATTCATTAATATCATAAAGTTCTGCAGAGCTTAAACAAACATGTAAAGTATGGGCAATGGGCATAGTGGTCAAGTGTCTGCATACTTTTGACATACATTTATCTATATTTGGTAATGTTTCCAAAATGTTACGATTGCTCCTGATGTTACTATCACTACTACTGTATTCACTGCTGGCTTCTGGCTCATAACATAACATAAGTGTTTATGAGGCGTACCCAAAGTACAGCATATTTTTCTATTAACATCCTGTATAACACTTATTCACTTTCAGTCCAACAAAGCAGAGAAAGAAAACAGGCCAGTACTCAGCGGACGGTTAAAAAGATACGTAGAGGTTTCCAAAATAAATGTTCTTGTATAGTAGCTTTCATGACAATTAATCACCCAGCCTCTTATGGGCTTCTGAGTTCTTTTCACTCGTGTTCCTTCCCTGTTGAGATCTGTGGAAAACTACATGTCTCTGTGGCAAGAGGCTCCAACGTTTACCCACAGCCAACTCCTGAGAGCCAGAATTATAAATCTGTGGTCAGCGCGCACTAATTCCCGGATAGTTAAAACATGTCTTTTTAAATAACTGCCTGACGGAGATTGGTATAAATAGTGGAAAGTGATATTGATACCCATTTTGTGTTGGATTTGTTTTTTCTTTTTCTGGACTGTCTCCTAAAACACCATGAGTAAATAAAGTCTAACAGTGACCAAAAAATTTTGCAAATATAAAGTGCATTATGTAAGGGATGATGTAGAGCGAGGCGGTTATTATTGCAAATATAACCTCGACAGGGTGATCGGGACCCCGACGCAAAGCCATGTAATAAATATGTTTGTTATATGGCTTGATTGATATCTAATTTAGACTGTGGTCTTTTATTTTCTTGATAACAGACCGTTTCCATAGACACAGTTCTGTTCACTATGGAGGACAGCTAGCAATCAATCCTTGGAAAAAAGTTCGGATAATTTATCAGTCGTGGCAAAAAGTATACAACTCGGTAAAGTAAACACTATACAATCAACTAGAACACACAGAACTGACATTTTTTGCATGTGACAATTGCGTTTACCTTTGGTCTGCTAACACTGCTCAGTCCAGCTCCAACACAGAACACAGGACGACTTCAATCACCCTGCGGAGACACGTAGAAATAGAGAAAATGTATTATTATACATGATCATATTTCCTTTCCAGAGAAGCAGACGCACATCTTCCTGTTGACAGCACTATATGAAAACCGCACTTCACAGTTGGCTTTAGTTAAGCTGATTCCTACATGTAGGAGGATTGTAAGGCTGCAGCTAACAATTATTTTCATTGTTGATTATTCTGTCGGTTGTTTTCTAGATAAATGGATTAGTTGTTTGGTCTATCAAATGTCAGAAAATGGTGAAAAATGGGGATCAGAGCTTCCCAAAGCCCAAGATGACGGCCGCAAAGGTCTTGTTTTGTCCAAAACTCAAATTCAATTCAGTTTACTGTCACAGAGGAGAGAAGAAACTATATTCACATTTAAGAAGCTGGAATTGTTTTACCTTTAAAAAAATGACAACATTTAATACATTATCAAAATAGTTGGCAATTCATTTACTCGTTTACAACTAATTGATTAATCTTTGCTTCTCTAGATGTAAATAGGCAGCCATATATATATATATATATTTTTTTTTTTAAAGGACACTGAAACATGCATGTTTGTCAAGTGTACAATATTACTGATAAATAAACAGATTTTAAAGTGGACCATGGACAGTATTCTGCTAAAATACAACCAATTGCTTGTTGAATTTAAAAAAAGGAAATCATTTCCAACATTATTTTCCTGAACAAACTGAACATTGGATTAACATGAACATTATAAAATGCAGTTTTCTGCTAACTAACAAAAAAAACGAGGTGTTTCGCGATGTGTCGCAGCCTTTTCCCCATGAGTTTATTTTGTGCCGCCTTATGTTGAAAACACACAATGTTTGCTGTTTTACAGATGAAAAGGTACACACAGTAAAGGCTCCATCTTTGTGGGTCCAGAATCCATTGCCGGGTGAAACTGTTAGCCTAGCCCATCAAAAAAGCTCAAACCTACACTAACACCTAGGAGCTGCCTACACAGCAAACGTACTGTCGGCAGGTGGCACTGGTGTGTGTTTCCACCATGCTGAGCAGGCTGGATGTGTGTGACCTAAAAATAACTGACAGGCAACAGCATTTAAATACACTGCTGTAGTCTCTCTCTCCCTCTTTCACTCACTCCATCTTTTCTTCGCTCAATTTCTTTTCTCTTGATCTGCGTTTGCTGATTCAGCAGAACTTGGTGACATTTCACTAAATCATCGCAAGTCATAATGTCAAGACGTCATCTAGTCAGATTCAATCATGCTGCAGTCACGTCTGACCTTTATCGGGAATTCATGCACAAACACAGCGAGTGAAGGTGTGTGTGTGGTTTGGAAGTTGCTAACCATACAAAGTCATACCATATAAACACAGAAATCTCCACCTGAAGCATTGCACACACACACACACACACACACACACACACACACACACACACACACACACACACACACACACACACACACACACACACACACACACACACACACACACACACACACACACACACACACACACACACACACACACACACACACACACACACACACACACACACACACACACACACGATCATTAGCAGCTCTCATATGATCAGTAGCTGATGGGTAAAACAACAAGAACAGCGTTGTTGGGACATAAACCCACTTATCTTCTCTCTACCAGTTTCCAGTGTATTGCTCATGGGTACATCAGTACATCAATGTTACTCGTTGACTTCCCAGCTCAGACCATCTAAATCAGTCTGCAGTATTCAAACCAGCAACTGTCCCGTGACGTGTCCCGACATCCCGAACCTGAACACCAGCTGACTCCAACATGCATGCTTCTTTTAGAAACAAAGCTGGTGTTATTTAACTTTTTTTTTTTTTTTGCAAACAAATCTCATTAAAAAGACCCGATGTAGCCCCGTGACATTGTCCTCCAGAAACTATTGCGTATTAAAAGTGCCCACTTCACAGCCTGAAGGGCTTCATAGTTAAAGCTCATAAAAGGATTCAAAGAATGGCTCTTAGCAGCCCACACAATATAGAGATGGTTGAAGAGGGGGGCCGGGCGTTGAAGGTTTTTTCTCAAAGCAACTGTGGAAACAGTACTGGAGCTAAGACTACACATTCAACAACAATGACCATAGATCAGAATAAGCTGAGTTACCACAAACACAAGTTTGAAAAAATTTACTGGAAAGATTTAATTAGCACAGTAACGAAAAACTTGATTCCTAAAACTTTAGACTGCTGCAATGATTTGAATGCTGACTGAATGACTGCTATTCGATTTGATCGGTTGGAGTCAATAGTTATGTTTCCATCAATGTTTTTTTTAAAGCACATTTTGAAGTATTGCATTAGAAAATGTTTGCGCATTAAAGAGTTAATGCGCAAAATGGGAGGTAGAAACAGCTTTGTTGAATAAGTTGTGACCAAGCGAACATGTAACTCACTTGCCTTTAGTCCCGGTAGCCATTGGATTGGACAAGAAGCATTACGGGTCCCATCTCGTGCGCAGTACGCTTGTGGCACAAGGTGCGTAGTGGAGTTGTGGTGCGCTGTAGCCTGTGCCTCAGCCCCGTTGGGTAAACTGACAAATAGTCTAGTTTATTTGACTGAATTCTAATTCACATTCTTTTCAATCTCTTTTTTGCAACATTTTAAAATTTGCTTGACAATTAGATGGAAACCTTATACGTTTTTATAAAAAAAAGACAAAAAAGATTCAAGCTTCTATAAATGTAATTATTTCTTTGAGTTGTGGACAAAACAGGACATTTGAGGAGGTCATCTTGGGCTTTTGGAAACATTGATCAATTAATCGAGAAAACAATTGACAGATTAATCAACAATGAAAATAATCGTTAGTTGCAGCCCTACTTTAAGTGCACTGCATTTGGCCAAAATTCAAAATAGAATTGCAAAATAGACAAACTAAATAGTATTTGTAGGTACAGAAGTGTGCAATTTGAGACATAGCACTAATACGACTAGCCCGGTACGGTAGCTCAAAACAACACATCAATGTCTAAAAAACGGTTACGGAATACCTGTAAGAAATGGCGTATCTACAGCTAACAGTCCAACAAGAGTCTTCATAAACTGAATGAAAGGTGCTTGTCTTGTTCACAGATCTGACCAAACGCTGGACGTAACAATGTCCGTTGAACGGCAATGGAACTGTGTCAGTTGGGGCTGCTATAGGAACAGCGTGATTAAATGAAAACAGCAGAACAATTTGCTTTCTCCGCAAACCATAAAAACAAACCGTTGTCCCTAATGTGTCCTTCCTCTTACTGTGTGTGGTTCAGTTGGACTTATTGGGACATACTATATAACTTTATACAGCCATGTCATTGCGTGAACACAAAAATGATGAGTCATTTAAATTAGTTCCTCATCCCAATGTGTTGCAACCAATTTCTGCACTGGAAAGTATGAAGGAAGTATTGGTTAATAACGCTGTTTCAAAACAGCTCGTGGTTGACCATAGGCCCTCTATAAATAACTCCGGGGATGGTGTGATGAATGCCCTAATAGTGACATTCTTCTAGTGCCAAAAATATTCTTTTACGGTTGGTGTCTCACAATGAGTGTTATTGATTCAGTTTCCCGGCATGTTTTGGATCATCTTTCCTGCAAGTAGGCCTATTCATTTTTAGGCTCATTAGTTTGGGATTATTCTTTGTCTTTTGTAATCCAGGATTTAGAGTTGACAGCTGGATAATTTGATCTCTCCATTGGTCTTCAGAGAAAAAGAAATAAGAAGTGCAGCTTAATTTGAAATATCTTAACAATTAAGATTGGCAACTTAGGACCCAATATTACCTCGATCTGGTACCTTTTACAAGTTCAAATGGCATTCAAACCCAGGAACAACCCTGATATTCCACTTCATAGCAACATTTTTTCAGACAATTCCAGCTGTGTAAGTGCTTAGATAACACATCTCTAGTAATTACATACAGACTAATATTTTAATATCTAATACCAGTGAAACAGTGAAACAGCTCACATTTCAGTGACCTAGCTCTTGACCAACTGTCATTGGAAACAGTGCCGGGGACTTTGGTCTACCTGAGTCTCTGTACTGAAAGTCCAGGCGGTGGTTCAAAACTGGACTGTGCTGGTTTCATTTAGCAACGATTTAGGAGGTGCAGCAGAGGTAGTTTGCCCCAAACACTCAACACTGTAAACTAAAATAATACAGCACCAAGCAATAGATTAGATATTTTGCACACACACACACAGGTAATCTTCTCCTGGTGAATACTAATATGTTTATGGAGGCTTTAGGATGCTGAAGCTCTGGCTCCTACTTCCCATCCGATTTATGACTCGACCATTGCCTAATAGGTCGCATTAAAGGGTATTATGAAACAACATGACCTGCCAAAACAGAGGCTTTAAAAACTCAGATTGAAAACAATAGCTTTACCTCTCCATTATTTCACTCATAATGAGATTTGAAAATCTAATTTAAGGGGGCTGCTCAGTTAATAGTGTGTATAATGCCATGATTATAGTTTCCAAGACAAGTTGTCAGAATAATTGGCTAAGTGGGAAACATTTCATATAAACAATAATGACATTGTTACATTTTTAATGCTGTACCAATTCATTTTGATTCCTCAAATTATTCGAAAGTGAAAGGAAAACCCAAGTTATGTATCCAACTCCAAAACTATTTGGGAATTGTGTTTTTTAAACAATAATACTGAAACTCAAAGTATGAGTGCAAGTTTAAACTAGTTACGTTGTAGTCTGGTGCTCATACTGGGAATGTTCACACCACATAACTGGGACATATGAGTTTATTTGAGCCTGGAGGATAGACTGTGTGTGTGTGTGTGTGTGTGTGTGTGTGTGTGTGTGTGTGTTTTTCTTTCTTCTTTTTTTTTTTCTTGCTAAACGGATGCTGGAAATTTTAATTTCCTTGCGGGAGTCACCCCAAAATGAGTAATAAAGAGAAGTCTATATTGTGGCCAGGTTGGTTCAGTGGTAGCGCAGGCGCACATGTACTGAGAGGTCTATGCCTCAACGCAGAAGTCCAGGGTTGGAATTTGACCTCTGACCATTTCCTGCGTGTCTTCCCCCTCTCTCTCCCTTTTCTCACCTAACTGTCCTATCAAAAATGAAATGCGAAAAAGATTATCTTAAAAAAAAAACACTACATCTTAGAAATTCTGTGTTTTGTTCACCAGATTATGGCTCTCTCCTGGGTCCGTAACATTATGTTTTTCCCACAATGGCCTTAAAAACACTGTCGTAGAAGAAGCAACTTGCGTTTGCCAACAAACAAGCTGACAAGACAATCTTTCTGGAGAGGTTCACTGGTCTCGCCCACTGAAAAATCCAATTAAGGGTACATGTCTGAGTTAGTAACTAGGGAATGCATTATGCCGAAAGACAATATGAGTGTGTGAGTGTGAACGTGTGTGCGAGATACTTGCAACTGAGAAGCTTGAGGCACTGGGGTGGTAGATAACCCCCCGAACACACCTATTTAGAACAGCTTGTCTCCTTACGGCCGACAGTTAAGTCTACAGCAGCTGAAGGCCGCAGACATATAGAGACATTTTAAATATAGCACCACTTACAGCGTGACTCTGATGCTGGAAACCACTGAACAGCATTTAAAAAACATCAGCTGTAGATACTGTAGCAGGTTTTACGAAATCACCAGGTCCCCACGGTGGGAAATTGCACCGGTTCCTAAACGACCGGTATCAACCGGACCGAATGATGATGACCACACAGATTTCGATGCCTCATGGGGGTGTCTGTGCTGCTTTTTGCTGCTCTGAAACGGACCTTACAGGAAACAGAAGCATCACTGCATGTGAGGCTGGTTACCAGTACTCTGCAGCAGAAAAGTTAGCTTACTGTTAGCAAGTGGCTAGCTTAAACACACGATTATGCTTCACGCTAAACAATCTGAAGTGTGCATGTTTTTCACTGGAAAGGATTCCAACAGCGGGACACACAACGGTCTGCAGCTTTAGACACGGTGTAGCCAAGCTGCACTTTTTGAGAAAACATGGCCACTGTCAGAGATGTCTAAGAAACATGGTGCATTCAATTGCACCTTGTAAACTCATGGTGTATTCAAGTGCTAGACAATATAGCCTTAGCATTAAGCAAGCCGTTCTTTAATGTTGCAGACTGCTGTTTTGTTCTCTTATCATTTTAGCACCTGTATTGGAAAAAGATTATTATTTGGGCGTTTTAGGCCTTTATTTATAGGACACCTGTAGACATGAAAGGGGAGAGCGAGCGGGGGAATGACATGCAGCAAAGGGCCACAGGTCAGAGATGAACCTGCGGCTGCTGTGTCGAGGACTAAACCTCTGTATATGGGAGCGTGCGCTCTAACAGGTGAGCTACCCAGGTGCCCTACTCCCTCATTCTTCCCATTCTTCACTGCTCATGTATACAGGGAGAACAGGCATAACCCAGTTTTTTCTTGGTTACTGCTGTGCATGTAAATTAACTGATTTACTCACAACGCAGCATTGCCTACTGCAATGACACACACACACACACACACACTCACACACCCACCCACACCCCTCGGGTAAAATCTGCAGGCTGCTTGATTTATCAAATGGGGCACAAGCTGACAGCCTTGGAGGGAAGAAAAAAAATAGAATAAAGTAGAAGTTCTGGTACTCATCTGTAGGCATCGCAGTGTGACATTCAGTGTTAAAAAGGTGCCTGTGTGCAAGATGTCTTGCATTTTTTAGGCTACATTTTTTTTGTCAATGGTAACCCCTCCTGCTGGAAGGATGGAGCCAAGTTGCACAGTAAAAGCCTGCAACACCACTTCGGTGTGCTTCTCCAAACTGAAATCTGGTGGGTGGCTTCTGATTGGGAAAACCTTTCAGAATCGGGCAGTAACACGTCCTGGTTTCAGAAAGACCAGCATGGCAGCGAGTGAGCCTACACAGAAGCCTTCAGAACTAGGACAAGTATTTAGATGTTTCCATATAATCGCTGTTTGGAAGTGCTACTATGAAAGGAAGCACGCACTCACTCACTCACTGGGTTAACATTGTTGCAGAGGAGTCGGTCGCACTGCAGAACTGTCAGGAAGAATCACAGCACTCTGCTTTGCTGCTTTAAGAGACACACACACACACACACACACACACACACACACACACACACACACACACACACACACACACACAATACACACAATACAAGGTCACTAAGCTAATGGGTTAAACTGCTGCTGACGGGAAGATGAGAAGAGGGTGACTACATCCGTGTTTGTCCGACCACACACATTAACAAGGGGTATTGTCTTGACTTTCGGGGCCCTCGTGTCCCTCGGGTCAAATTGACCCGTGACTTATTTTGGGTTTTAAAAACAATTCTGAATTAAATTTTACTTCATAATCGATTAACAAATATTGTCTTTATCTCAATTTCGAACAATGGAGAGAACATACAGTATCTGTTTAGGGAATGAAATCAGTCTTTACTAAAACTCAATTAAAATTAAAGTGTGGTTCCTTTTTGTCATAGGGTTATAATTCTTGTTATAAATCCACTATGGAAAAAACACACAGGTAAATAGTCATATCCAGAATAAATTCTGAATTAAGTCAGGAATACATGTTTATCACAGAAAATAAGGTAAGGCCATTGATTTTCAGCCAGATAAAATGTAAATGTAATGTACTATTTTTCTTCTGGTAAAAATTTGAAATGGGTCAATTTGACCTGAATACCATACAAGGGTTAAGCCCCATTTTTAGGATGCACGTTTTTAGAATTTGTGATTTTTAACAACATTTTTGAACCAGATGAAGGATTTTAGTCATTGGGCGTCTGGATCTCAAGTTACCAGAGAAACAAACTAAGTAAAAGTTAGCAGAAGCTCGGTTCATAGAAACACCTATTTTAAAAGATTTTTGGGGCATTTCAGCCTTTAATTGATAGGACGGTTGTAGACAGGACAGGGGGGGGGGGGAGACATGCAACAAAGGGCCGTAGATTGGATCAAAACCTGTGCTGCGGCGGTAAGGACTGAGGCTTGGTACATAGAGCACACGCTCTACCATGTGAGCTATCAGGGCGGCCAAAACTTTTTATTTTTTTATGTAAACTGTTTATTCAGTTTTTTTATCGGACTTAAAGTGCCCATAGTATGAAAAAAAAGAAAATCACCTTTTCCGGGATTTGGGGTGTTATTTTGTGTCTCTGGTGCTTCCACACGCATACAAACTTGGGAAAAAAATATCCATTTTGAGTGAGATACAGGTTTCTGAATGTCCTCTGCCTTCAGTCTCCGGGTGAGCTGTTCAACATCTGCACGGCTTTCTACGTCACTAGCCGAGACGACGTAGCTAACCGCAGCATGCGCTGGTGAGATGTTTCACTCTGTAGCTAAAACATACACCTAAACACACAGGGTGAAAAATCACATTATCAAATCTGGCAGTCTTTAGCCTTCCTTTTTCCAAAGGAATCACAATCTTCCTTTTTCAGAAATTCACATGAAACTTGCACAACAATTTGATGGAAACACAGCTTTTGGCTCCATCAGTCAGGTCACCGCAAGTTATCCGCACCTTGTTCCAAACACCCACTACACTGCTGACATTTACCAAACCACACCAAAAGTATTTTAGCTGCCATTACACGACAGCGGTTCAACAGTCGAATTTTCCTTCAACATACACACAGTGATACCCAGACTGAGTGCCTTACAGTACGTCTGTCCTCGGTTGAAATGGTTCCTGCCAGAAACAACATCTGCAGAAGGAACCAACGACAACCTTTTCAACAGGAGAGAAACAGGAAAATAGTGAACGAATAAAGACAGTGTGTTCTATGGGTGTTTTTGTGTAGCTTTTCATACACATGTGCATGTCCACTTTCGTATGTCCACATTGTTCAGTAAGTGATTTGCTAAGACCTCCTGCCAGTAGAGCAAGACAAGAAGGAAGAGTCTCCACTACTAAAAAAAACAAAAAAAACCTGCTCAGACACATATACCCATCCATAGAAATGGCACACACTTTTACAGAGTTATGGAGCTAATCAGATAATGACAGAAAATGAGTGACTGAGTCTGACTCAGCTAAAAACCCTCAAACCTGCTCCAGTTCCAACAAGTCCTCGGCTAACAAAGACTGTCCCCGGCCCAGGATTCACCTGCCATAAAGAATTAGTCCAACCCAACTTTTGCAATTAAAAGCTAACACCCCTCATTAGTCTGTTGACAGTTTATTTCATAACATATGGGACGCTACGCTCCTCGGTTGTTGTTGCATGAATTTGGATTTATCCAATAAGCTCATACTTGAGCACTGTGGTGCTCGTATTGCAAGGATTGGATGCTGGAAAACTCATAAAAAGTTGCACAAATGTTGGATCACAAAGTACTGTCTTTTGTACAAAATTACTCTTTTGTATGGTGCAAACGTTGCACAAAAACAAGCTCCTTCAAAAGACTAGGGGGGGGGGATCAATGCAGCATAGTATCGCGATATTTTCAGTGGGAATAATGTATCGATTCACAGGCGCCGAAGTATCGATCTTTTATTGTATGTGTTGGTCAGTTTCTCTAATTGACAATCCCATTTTCAGCAAAAAAAATTGAGGTGATATGAACAAAAAGAAATGTAGCATTTTAGATGAAACAGATGCTGTCGAAGTTTCCTTTTGGGGACATCATTTGCAATTGGGAAAAATTAGGAGTTGAAAAAAAGGTGATAAATTGCAGTATATCACAGAATATTGCAATATGTTTAAAAATCGCAATAATATCCTCTTGTGACAGTATCGTGATGATATTGTCTCGGTAGGCGTCTGGTGATTCCCACCCCTACCAAAGACCATTTTACAGATCCGCCGTCTTTGGGACTGGAGATTGGCACCCTCCGAGAAGATATACAAAAAAAAGAAAACGTGTGCTTAGATGTAAAAGGACCAGACCTTACTCCACAGCGCTGTGGAGACAGGTCTGGCAATTCGAGACTACACTCTACTGGAAATGTCTGAATGTGGATCATCAGCCCTGCTCTTGTCCACAAGAAGAAAAGATTTACACTGAAGACATCTGTTTTTTTTTTTTTAACAGAGTTGAGAAGTTTTGGGCGGACTGTTCCTTGTTTATAGACACCTACACATTCATTGCTGAAGTAGGCAAACTTAATTCTAGTTCACTTTCCATCCACACATTTTTCCAAACCAGCCTGGAGGCCAAAGCTGTGTAGTCAAATTCCAAAAAATAAGATGTTAAATAATATCCAGCCATTTCTGTATATAAGTGGGCTACAGTACAGCTGCAATAAGTGGTGTAGGTCTGAGCCATGACCTCGGTCACAGCCTGATCCAGTCCCGCACTCTCTCCACGCAGACGTAGCCTCACCGTGTTCCTCTACAGGCACACTGTTTTGATTCACACGGAGACAAATGTCGGCAGACGCTCACATACTTTCCATCTGTGTTGGAGAGCTGTCTGGATATAGGAGGCCGGCGTGGTTTGGTCTGGACTTGCAAGTTTTTTCACGTATGAAAGGAGCCAGCACAGGAAAACAGTAGCTGTTCCGGGCATACGCCGAGCCATAAAACACACACACACACACACACACACACACACATTCAAGTGCTGTAGTTTAGAACAGGCTCACAGTATCAACAGTTTCTTCAAGCCACTGGACACCCACACGCGCACACACTCACAACTTACTGTGTCAACAGTTCCTTCAAACCAGGCCGACCAACCAACCGACAAACCGCAAACCCACTCTCTCTCTCACACACACACACACACACACACACACACACACACACACACACACACACACACACACACACACACACACACACACACACACACACACACACACACACACACACACACCTACCTACCTCAGGGTATAATTGGGACTATTTTCTGTGACTTGTTTTACTACTTGGTACTATGAAGTTAAGCTAACATGCTAGCAAACAGCAGACTTCGTTCTTTCCATTTGTAATGCTGTTGCATGTTTGGCTGTGTCCATGTCGGGCTCTTCTTTTCTCACTCTGCCTTTGACAGTTTTTTTTTTTTTTTTTACATGTTTTGTGATTTTAAGAAACCAACCAGACAGGTTTTTTACTCTGTGTGATTTCTGTATTTAGTTTTAATTGTGAGCCACGTCAAATACAAATTTGGACAATAAAGATGAAATGATTTTGAATATGAATGCTTCTTCCACCACTTCTAAATCTGAATGTTTTTTAAAACAAAGACGGCGTTCAACACAGTCAAAGGGACAGCCCTGATTCCCAGCTGCACAGCCTGCCCCTGGACCTCCACAAGGATCGAGGGACATAGACACACAGAGACAGAGAGTGAGAAAGAGAAAGAGAGAGAGAGAGAGAGAAAGAAATAAGAGGCTTGGCAAGTTAAATGCAGTGGAAGAAAAACACAAAAAAGGAAAAATAAGGTTTTTCCTCTTTTTTTTTTTTTAAATGGAAAAAAAAAACAAGAAGAAGAAATGAGATTACATTTTCCAAGAACGAGGGCTGTGCAGTAACACAGCAACAGCGGCCAGAAGACTCTACATCTGCCTGGAATTAAAGAGAGACAGAGAGACAGACAGCGCTGCTGCTGCTGGTTTAAAACTGTATTTGAAAACGCTTTTCTTCAAGCTGGAGATGAAGGGAGTTTGAATAGAGTCCTGTCCAAAGCTTCCAAAGCCACAACAGATCCGCACAAACATTTCACTCCATACAAACAAGAATCCTAGCGGAGAGCATAAAAACAAAGGCTAAATCCATGATGTCGTTATATTCTGACCAAAATTACTTTACTCACCAAATACACTTTTGTTTTTGCCCCCATTTTTTATGAGCTGAACTCAAAGATCTAAGACATAAAAGGCTTATTACAATCAAATATTCACAAATCTGTGTTAGTGAGCACTTCTCCTTTGCCGAGATAATCCATCCACCTCACAGGTGTGAGATATCAAGATGCTGATTAGACAGCGCGATTATTGCACAGGTGTGCTTTAGGCTGGCCACAATCAAAGACCACTCTAAAATGTGCAGTTTTACTGTATTGGGGGGAAGGGAGTGGGTACCTGTCAGTGTCTGGGTTGACCATCATTTGGCTTTTTAATTTTGTTCAGTGATGCAGCTATATTTATTCATTGGAGGTGGGAATCACCAGACGCCTCCCGATACGATATCATCACAATACTTATGCCACAATACCATATTATTGTGATTTCAAACATACTGCAATATATTGCAATTTATAACCTTTTTTTCCCCAAAAGGAAACTTTGTCAACATCTGTTTCACCTAAAAGATACATTTCTCTGTTTGTTCATCTCACTTCAATTTTATTGCTGCAAAATGGGATTGTCAAGCACATAAACTGACCAACACATCTATAATGAAAGATAGATACTTGGCACCTGTGTATTGACTTTTTCCCCCACCCTTAATAGTTTAATTAATTCCTGTCAAATATATATTTTCTACATTTGGATTGTTTCTAACAATTGGACTGTATCTGAAGATAATTAAATGAAAGTTCAGGCTGGGTACTGAATCTCAATACTTAACCAAAATGCGTCCAGTACTTTGAGCATCAAAGCTTTACATTAAAAACTTTACTGCTACTTCCTTCTTGTACAGCAGCAACATTTAACAAATCTGTCTTCTTCTGTTGAATACATTTTTTTTTAATCACAGGAAAACAAGTTTATTCACAAATTACTGAAGTTTTATTTCTCAAAATAAAAGCACTGAATGTAGTCTGTTTGAGTCACAGAATTCTTTTTTTCTGTCTATAATGTAAAAACAGCTGACTGGATTTGTAAGTCATTACTTCTTGTTTGTTTTCCCACAATTCCTTGTTCTTTGACCACCTCACTGGGACTATGCGAGGAATGTCTTTAGGACCAATCACAGCCTTCTTAAAGGCATCCCTGACCTCTGAACCCTGAGGGGTTTGCAAGGGTTTCCCTGCTGCACCACAGAATGTGTAAGAGAAATCCAGATTTGTTTTTGAAAGATACTAACATTTTAAGATACTCCCAACACACCATAAAGCCCTTTTACTGATTTGCAGTTCACTATGGGTACTTTGTGTTTACTTTACAGAGCTGTTAACTAAGGGGAGACAGAGGAAACTGGAGTACGGTCACCTCATCTGGATACTCCATTAATGCTACGTGTTTGTGTCTCTCTTTGTGTGTAAGTGTGTGTGTAACAATAAATGTTTGTTTTTTTCAATTTCAATTTGTTTTTGAAACAGGCATTTGACAGCTGAATGAAATGATGACTCAGCGTGTGTGACTTTGATTGTGTATGACCCCCTCACTCACCCACCCACACACACCCACACAATGTTACTGTGTCCTTAAATGTATTTGAACAAGGGTTATCACTTAATATATTCATTTTTGAGCCTCAATAGTTTGCAACTAAACACCTCCCACTGGAGTCCTGATTGATGTTTAAGTTAAGTCTATAATCATTTTTTTATTGAAGGTCTTTGATTTTTATATGATAGTAAATCAGTTTTCCTGCATTCACAATAAGCACCTAGGATTTAGTTCAGCTTCTACAGCTGGGCTTTGCTTAAAAATTTAATCCAATGTCTAATGTCAACCCGACTGAAACTAGGCCATTTTATCACTATACATGTGAACACGGCTGTTAAGCTACCAAGCGGGCGAGTAGTTTCAGGCTTGCTTTGGTTATTACCTGTGCCACCCAGAGGCCCATGGCTCTGAAACTCTGAGCCAGAACCAAACGCTTAACAGCACAAAGCGCCCTGAACACCCTAAAAAACAAGGTGAAATGCCATGATTGACTCGTGATTGATCGAGGGGGTGTATGGGCGGGACTTGGATACCTCGCCGATCACTACTCTGTCGACTCTGGCTTCGCATTAACAAGGCGTTAGTCACGTTGGGCGGTATCCAAATTTTGATCCTTGCAAACCTCTTCCCTATTTTACTGCGGTATACGGTCTTACCGTTACTAATTAAAAATGATGACGTAAGGCTCAGACGGCGTCACCAAACTGTTGGCTCTTGCCTCCACCGTACAAAACTGAATACCCAACACTAACACTGAAACACCTCTCCCTTCTCATTAGGTCAGACCGCCAAATGTTGGAAAACTGCAGAAGTCGTGTTCTTCTTCTAGACCAGGTCACTCGGTGTGCAACTTGGCATCTTCCCCCACCCCCCCTCTCTTACTCCTCCACACT
The DNA here is from genome assembly GCF_013103735.1 of Etheostoma cragini. Classification (NCBI taxonomy): domain Eukaryota; kingdom Metazoa; phylum Chordata; class Actinopteri; order Perciformes; family Percidae; genus Etheostoma; species Etheostoma cragini. The sequence goes on from NC_048417.1 coordinate 5,356,035, forward strand.
GTCACATGATGACAACCAGCATAAGTATTTTAGGCATTACCTAAATACCTAATACACCTTATGAAGTCATAAGGGGCGAGGTTACCTCCCCTTTCTCTGCTTTGCCCATCCAGAGAATTTGGCCCACCCATGAGAGAGAGACATCATGGCTTTCAAACGAGCAAAGTAACAGTTGGTCGAGGCCACACCCACAGCCTCCACGCTGCCCCCCGCGACCCCCCCTCCTCCTCCCCAAAAGCTAGAGACTCAGAAAGGGCACATCCTAAGGAAAGCTCATTGTGGGACTGGCTCTAGTCGCTGTAATTCTGCACCAAGGCTGAATTTTGGGAAAGAGACTTCAGATACAGTATTAGGGGACCACTATTGATATAAAAGCATCCAAACAGCGCCATGTCATGGGACCTTTAATATTTAATCCTTGTCTCCTATATAACACACACACACACACACACACACACACACACACACACACACACTGCTCTGGACCTGATGCTGTTTAATGTGCGAGTGTCTCTGCAGGTTCAGCACTGACACAGCAAAACAGCAAAGCACTGTAGAGTGGAGTAGACTACTATACAGGAGTACTGCATTACACTTTACACTACAGCGCTAAGCACTGCACTATAGGTTAGTGCTATTGAGTTCACATGTAGGCCCTTGTTCTGAATCCAATGGTAATGGACACGGGAAATATGATTAATAATGAATGATTTTCTTGCATTAAACTGATGGTTTTGTAGGGGCCTGATGTTTAATCTCAAATGACTGAGCTTTTCTTGAATGAACCGAGGATGAAAAGAGTCAAAATAGTCCTTATTCATAACTGCCATAACATAAGGGCTGCAAATAACCACTACTTTCATTGTCGATTATTTTGAATGGATTAGATAGCTAGGTTAGCCTAATTGTTTGGTGGATTTGCAAGATCTTGCTAATAAAACTTAATATCTCACAAAACAAAGTTAAGATCTCATAAAAGTGTTTGTCACCAGTACATTTTTTTTCCTTCATGTCACCTCCGGGGCTCCGTGTGTTTGTAACATTACATTTGTTTTTTTCTCTATGGTTTATACCCGACTTCATGAACTGAGTTCTCTTTTGGCTGTGGAAACAGGTGATGTCCCTTGGCCTACGTTCTAAAACCAGCCTCTGCGTCATGACCAGCTGAGTCTCAGCAAAACCACCAGCTCGCTCGGGTCGAGCCGAGATGAGCCGGTTCATGCCGCTCGAACTTTTTCCCGCAACTTTCCCAAATGGTTTTGTGTCGTCGCAAATTTTTGTTGTAAACTGTAGTAAACACTAAATAAGAAGCCTGGTTTATCCCTCCATAACAGCTCTGCTGCTCCATCACACCCTCTCTGTCTATCCGTCTTACCCCTGGGACCAGGAGGAATTTCCTGATAGGAGGAGGGAGGACTTTTTCATACACTTGGCAAGAAAGAGAGAGACACAAAAAAAAATGGACAGAAAGGAAGAGGAAAACAAGAGGATGGTGACCTGGTTTGACCTCTCGGAGCCACCAGTGAGAATACTCGCCCAAACGGCACCGGAGCAGCTGATAAAGACGTAACCAGCAGAGTACACAGAGTACGATGTTGACAAGATGACTGCAGCCGAGCCAGAGGACCCGCACATGCAGGCTTCCCAGGAGCCTGGAAATGCAGATGTTTGCAAATTCCCACAACACTTGTGTACTAAAATGCCCCTAAGCAAGAAACTGTATGAACTGTGGATTAGAGGGTAATGCAAACTTATTACATCCATATTACTTTAACCACGTACATCTGTAATGGTTTGGTACAGCTAGCTCTGTGGGTGGTGGTGGTGGTGGTATAAGAGAGCTCATGTACTGAATCATCCTCTGGGAAGAAGGAATGTGCTCATTGATTTCCCAGATATCTGACTCTTAGGTTTTTGATATTTCAAGTTTACAAATGGATCTGTTTTTACTCAATGGTGCGAGGGGAAAGGCCTGAAGGTACCAACAAAAGGAGTCATCCACTGGAGACTATTGATGTGTCCTGATTCCATACAACATACTGTACATATCCTGAGTAGGTTTTCATGTATGTGTATGCCGTATCAGTATTCATCCTTCTAAACACTTGATTTGTATGCAATATTTTCTTTTAACTTAATTTTTTTATTTAACTTTTTGGTAGTAGAATAATGAAATCAATTGCTGATGAGAACATTTTCCTTTTGGGGACATCATTTGAAGTTGGCAGAAAGGTAATAAATTGCATTGTATCGCAGAATATTGCGAGTATGCGTTTACAACTGCAAAAATATTGTATTGTGACACAAGTATCGTTATAATGTTGTATCGTGGTGTTACCCTGCTGATTCACTTCCATAATGGTGATAACCAGGTGTTCAAATGGGATCAAAGTGAAGGAAAGAACACCAACTAACAAAACTCAATCAACAGATAATCCAGAGATAATGCCACGCTGTTTGATTTAGAGATGGACTCATTGGGAAAATACGGAGCACAAACAGTAACCGACAAGGAAGGATACAAATCAGGAAGCCAGGACCCTGCAGGTCTCAGATGTGAAGCCCTGTCAGAGCAGCCTTTAGTTGAAGTAGGGCAGTCAGGATTTTTTATACTCCAGTTAACCCTCAACACTACCGGGAGATGCTGAAATCTGCCCCACTTTGCTGCACGCGAGATGGGATGTCTCAATTCTGTCTGAATGGTTACAATCAGCTCTGATGGGCCTGCTTCCAGACTACAGAATCTCCCATTACTAGTGATTGTAGGTCAAATTAGTTCAAAGAACATATTCAAATTTTCTGTTTTGTTAAAAAAAAAAAAATCACACATGAAATCGCCCTGCAATTCAGTGTGATGAACATCAATGCATGAGTAGAACGAATTACAGACCTCTTGGCGAAATCCAAGGTATTTTACCTTCTAGATTCTTGGCTAATTTTTATTATTTAGGGCAACAGTGACCTTGAAGCCTATCCCGGTTGGCTTTGGACAACAGGCAGGGAAAGATGGTCCCTGCCCATTTTCAATGCAAAGGGCCAAAGTTCTCACCAAACGGCCTTTGAAATTGATAGATTTCCGTTAAGATGGGTCAGTGGGACACTATTCTCTTTGGAAATCTTACATTTGAGAACTCTGTCAGTAAAATAAAATAAAAAATAAGGACAATCATTTTATATTTGTCATGGTAAGACTTGAACAAGTACTGTTTTAGTATTGGATAACAAAACTAAGGTTTTGTATTGTATTACAGTTCTTTAAACAATACCCAGAGAGGGCTATGCCACATTCAGGCGGATGATATCGCTGCATCAAAATCAGCATCCTTATTTATTTATGAGACCCAGAGAGAAAATGCAATCCTGTTTGCAACTTTTGCCAGCCCAACATCATCTGGCAAAGAAAATGATTGACCAATCAATCTTCAAAAAGGACTTCCTGGTTCGCCAGCACACTGCTGCAGTAGCGCTGTCTTTCAACTAGAACGTTGAAACTAGTTCTGATACCAGTATCGGTGTAGCCTCTGGTATCAGGACGTTCTGGAGTTTGTGCAGCGATCCGATATCACATAATGAAGCCCTAAAGAAAATCTACGTTAAAAGTAGTTTATTTATGTACTTTTCCGTTATAACTGACTGCCAAACTAGATAAAAAAGAAAGTTCTGTGGCATTCATTGTATGAGAGTTTAACCTGAGCCAGACTGACAACAAATACAGAAACCATATCACATCCATACAGGGATAGTAGTATACAGCTGTTAGAAAATAATAAAATATATGACACGCTGGTATCGGATCAGTACTCAGTATCAGGAAGCAAAAAATGGTATTGGATCATCTTTACTGTCAATGGATTAAATAGTTTTACTATTCATCTTGTACTTAAAGGATCTGCAGCGGGACTGCTGTACTCCATGGGAACACATTTTCATACATGACCCTGTGCATGAAAAAAAACATCAAACTTCATCAGTGTCATCATAAACTGCTTCATTTTAATCTTTAAATAAAAGCTGACTTTTTGTGATTTTGACAAGTGAAACGTAACAATAAACAGCGGAACAATCCGCCCAGAGAAGGTAAACCAAAAAAAACATCAGCCATGAAAACACTGTGCTCCCCAAACCAACATCTAGACCCCACAGCCATCTTTAATGCTCCCTTAACAAAAACAACTTTACACCCAAACGTATCCCTTCCACCTACACACAACACTTCCTGAAGTGATCCAATACACACTCATGTTCAGTGTGGCTGATCACAATGTTTCTACCAATAAGCCAAACATCTAATTTCGACATGAGACAGCTACTAAGACGTGACACACGTGGTTTACTTGCAAAACATCAGACAGTGAGACAGCATACAATTTATTGGTGACAGACAGATAGACATATGTGCATGTCTAATGATGCTGAATTTTAAATGGGACATGGGGCAAACCCTGATCAGGCTGTTATTACTGAAAATTGAATTAAAAAGTCCCCATAATAATGTTACGTGTGATATATATATCTTATACATTGCCCCTTTTTTTTTTTTTTTTTTAATAAACTCCACATTTTAAGAGTCAGTTGTGCGGCTGGCAGCTGCGGGGGGACACGCCCATGACTGTGTAATGCTTTATGAATGCCACGCCTTGCTTGTGTCAGCTCAGCACGCCTGGCCTTCGAGCTGCAGCACTAAACGCAAATATCCCGGCTGGAGAGGCGCTGTCAGCCGGCTGCGGCTCCCCGGCGGACCTGCGCATCCAGGCCGGCAGTCTGCGCTCTGCAGGCCCTGCGGCGTTTAATACAGCACGGGAAAACCGACACAAATAACACACACATGCACAACGAATGACGGCGCTTAAAGCCACGGATCAGCCCTTTGTGTGTGTATGCAGTCAACACGAAATGCATTTAACCGGCTGATGTGAATCAAAGACATTTTTCTGTGTAGCTAGTCGTTTTCCCTGTCACCCCCTCCCACCACCACCACCACCAACCCTTATCCTTTCTCTGCAAACACATGCAGCCACTAACGGGATTAATTGGCTTTTATTACAGCGGACGCTAATTTAAGGATCCGTTCTCCGTTTGTCCCACAAAAAAGGTCCAAATATGCCAGGGTTTTAACTGGCGATAGGTTTATTCTAAACCCCCAGCATAATAATCATCATAACAGGGAAGAAAAAGGAGAAAGCAGGGTGAATGTCATAGGACAGAGATGCGTTTAGGTGAAGGGGAATACGGCTACTTACTGTGTGGATCCAGGGAGATTTCTTGGAGAAAAAGCTCCGCCACCGACGGGGAGACCGAGAAGAAGTGTCCGGTGGGAGACCCCGCGGTGTGACGGTCAAGGCTTCGTCGGGATTTCTGCCGGTTTAGTCCCGGTTTTCACCGACTCCCCTTTCCCAGATATCCCAGATTTCCCCTGCTGCCACACTGAATCCCCAAACCGCTTACACCAGCATCAAGTTAGAGGCAGGCAAAACGGACGACTTCCGGGCGTGACTTTCACAATAAACCTGCTGCTGTGTGAAAAAATTATAATACGAAAAAGAAATATTACAGGCTGTGATTTTTATTTTAGTTTTTTACAAATTGCCTATTCATCAGCATGACTTATACGCAAAATGGTCCCCAAACGTAAACGCAATTTTCATGTATTTAATATTTTTGTATTTATTGTAGGCCTACATTCTCACATTAGTCTTCCTAAATTCTGATATCATGAACATTGTGTTGCAATGCATTTCTTTTCCCTTTCTCATCACCAAGGCAATTCTATTTCTTTTATTTTGCACACTGCCATAAAAACAGTCTTAGATTACAAATTCAAATTCAAAGTGTCAATAATATTCTGCATTGTCATCTGAATTCCCATGTGAACAGAGCTTGACGCAGCCAGGGGAAATACTCAATGATTCCCAATTTTTTTTTCTTGTGCCCCCTTAAAACCGAGTAATGTCTAGTTGGAGCCGCTAGTGTATGACTTGGCCTACATTTCTCTACGGGTTACAACCAGGTTGACCTTCATATTGTTTTATTTTAATCAATTCAAAAGACTGAAGAGCAATTGTGTAATTCTCTAGATAACAGAAAACCCAAACCTTAAAAAAAACACCTTGTTTGTAGCAAAAACATGTTTGTTTTATACTTCCCATTCTGTTCATTAGGTGGAGAAATTAACTAACTAATAACTATTTTATGTTGTTTAGAGTGAGCTAGACCTACTCTTTCTGTAAAGTGTCTCAAGATAACTCTTGTTACTCATTGATGCTGTAAATAAATTTTAATTGAACTATTTTGAAAATTGTACAAAGTGTAGCCTAAGTTATGCAAGTAGTCAACCGGAAATGTCGTTTTCAACTGGGTTGCTATTTTATCCTGAAACTCAAAAGTATCTCACTTCCGGTATTCTATAGTCTAACTTGACGCAGCATTAGCGCAACACCGGATCCCGAAAAACTCAGCGGGAGCGCGTATCCGTGTCCTGCGCGTTCCGGTGCCTTGTTTCCTGTCCTGCCCAACCCAGAAATCAGCCTCAACCAATCAGTCCGGATGAGGTCATTCTATTCTAATATGTAGTCGTCTTATATTATATTTGTCTCTCTATATTAAATTTAAGATTTATTTCTCCTCCTTCTCTCACAAACACACACACACACACACACACACACACACACACACACACACACACACACACACACACACACACACACACACACACACACATACACAAGCGCAGTGAAGTGATTTTGTGATTTGGTTTTTCCAGTGTGACCAAATGATGGGGAATGCAGTTTTAGTGTGATTGATCACACACACACACACACACACACACACACACACACACACACACACACACACACACTTTAATAAAGGCACCTTGTTCAGTTTTTAAACGGATGTTTACAGTAACCAAAGTGTGACCTCTAGTGGTTGTTAAGACATCAGTGATGCAAACATAAAGCTTAGTGTTCCCATGGATAGACCACCAAAATGCAACAGTAGCAGGATCTGTTCAAATCTAAGCATTACAGTATAAAATAAAAAGATCATGACATGTAAATCCGGAAATTAAAATACAAGCAAATACTTACAATACAATACATTACATACAGAGTGCATTTGACTTCTGAGGAAACTGACTAGTAGACAGCTAGATATTCAGACAAGTAGCCTACCTAGCCTACTTTATTTTGGTTCTGCTGCTTCTCTTCTTTTTGTATCCCTGCTGTGTGTTTAGCTGGACCTTCTGTGTTTTTTGGAAAGATTTTAGTGGTTTTCCTCAAAGTGACTGAAACCGGTTAGGGTAATCAACTTAGTGTGAAGTGTGAAGTTGGGGAGTGGTGCTCAACCAGGTGCTTTATTGAGGGAGTGGCTAGGATGGGGCCTCCGCACCTTTAGCCACCTCCCTGTATTTAGGCATCTGTGTGAAGCGGCAGCTACAAAGAACGAAGACTCGGAGGATAAAGACAAAGGAGTCTTTGCAAGAGTTTTTTGTGGGAGGCTAAGTGGGAAGTTAAGTGGGCTGGTTATCTTATATCTTACTTACATTGCTCTGTGTCTTTATATGAAATGTGTAACTTCTGCTTTCATGTCTGTGTATCCTCTCGAAGATACTACAAACCTCACATAAGTTCGCAATTTTCCACAACCCGACCCCTCTTACCTATCCCACCCGTTCCACACACACTCAACACCAGGGACTCACTGTCCATGTGTGCATTCGGGAAAAGTGACAACAAATGGCCGTCGGCAGAAAAAAAGTCTAATAAAGCTAAATTAACAGCCAATAGCGCTAATACGTTCATGTTCATGCTACATGTAAAAAAAATGAAAACAGAGGAAGAAGAGCAGGCCTACTGCAGAGCAAAATCAAATTTCTATAGACCTACATCATCAGAGGGTCGGGTGCGCTGCCCGATGGGTGGCAGCGCAGAGAGAGACACCCTCATGTCCCTTGACAATGACCTTATAATAGACATAGTTGCTGAGAATAGTGCCCCTCTCAAAAAACCTTTACTTCTCCAACATTACATTGGCTTACATTATAGTTGGATAGTTGTGAGTTATAGTATATAGTAGCTCACCCCCTCACTAACTCTCAGTGTAGTGTTGGTTTAGGCCCACGATATCTAATCCCCATGTTCAGGTACAGCAAGTAGCCTACTTGATCTCTGTGAGTGTAATACTCTGTACTGTAATTTGGGGTTTCTGTAGCCAGTGACATTTCCTTATTTAAATGTCATTTTCAATCCAGATGCAATGGCATTTAAAAAAAAGGTATTTAAAGGCTGAGGCATCATTAATAAACACAACCCCATTTATAATCATTGGTTTTGAGATGCTATCCTTGCTGTGAATACCCTGTGTGATAGGCTACAGTATTGTGACATAGCATCAGGACATCTTGGCTACTGTCTGTCCTGCACGGCTAAGGGCGAATGGCCGGATGATGGGCCTATTTGGGAGAAAGTCCAGGGCTGTTTTTTAGCCCCAGTCCATTCCTGCTGAATACCTTGTTGCAGGTGGCCTGTGGAACTGCTGGTCTGCCACACACAAGACTGAGTTCATGTATGGCTGTGTCAGCCAGAAATCCCTTGAATTCCTTCCTCTCACTGAGACCTGGACTACACCAAGCAACACATCCACCCCTGATGAGCTCTCTTCCGCCTATTCTTTCACCCACACAGCCAGACCTATTTGTAGAGGTGGGGGTACAGGTCTACTCATTAATCCAAAGTGACAATTTCCTCCCTACCCACTGCCACAATTCACTCCACTCCCTTTTGAACTTCATGCTGTTACCTTAATGCAGCAGGTGCAGCTCATCATTGTTGTCATCCACAGCCCACCGGGACCTCTGGGAAAGTTTTTGGAGGCGCTGGATGTCCTTCTTTAAAACATCCCTAAAACTTCAACATCCAGACAAAAAAGTCAACTGCCTTTCACGCCTGCTCTCTTCTCTCTCTCTCTTGACCCTCTCACTCTCTCCTTCCCCACTCACTCACAAAGCTGGCAACCACCTAGATTTCCTAGCCTATTCACCAGAAACTGGTCTACATCCAACCTCACTGTTGCTCCACTCCATACCTCAGACCATTTCCTCATCTCTTGCTCCCTCCCACTCTCCCAAGCTCACAACCATATGTCAAGAGACATCATACCTGTCAGTCGTAACATCCGTTCACAAATCCAGTCCCAGTCTCCCCCTTCACTGGTTACCGCTTGCTGCTTGCATCCTCTTCAAGACACTCATCATATCACCATACATCCAGGACATGGTCAAAGCCTTTACCCCAACCCACCCACTCCGCTCTGCATCAGCCATCCTGCTTGGTGCCCCCTCACAGTAAGGGACAACTAGTCACTCAACAAAATCCTGACTGTTTGCCGTTCTGGATCATAAATGGTGGAATGAGCTCCCTATTGACATCAGGATGGGCGAAAGCCTACACATCTTCCGTAAAAGGCTAAAAATACATCTATTCAGACTACACCTCAGACAAGCATTCAAAAAAAAAGTATATATATATACAAATATCTTGAAGCTGCAATTTCAAATGTCTCTTTGTCGTTTTGCCTATTTAAAGCTAATGTAGCACTTGTACTTACTATTTGTCTGGAATTTGCCCCCTCAGGGTTAAAAGTACTTAACTGGAAGTTGCTTTAGATGAAAGCTTATGCTATGTGATGGCTAAATGAATGGATTGTAAAATATTAAGGATTTTTTAATGGATTGTCTCTACAGTTAGAGATAATTTTAATAAATAAATGTAATACATAGGCTGTTTGGTTCCTTCTTCATCAAGTGGTGGGGGAATTATTTTACTTTAATTATACACAAGTCCTTAAAATCTTAAGTAAAACATATTATTGGCATGAAAATATAAGTACCAAAAGTAGAACTGCTCAGTATACAGAATGGCTTTTACTGGATTATAATTTCAAGCACCAATCACTAATGTTACAGCTGGTAAAAGTGGAGTTTATTCAATTGCTTTTTGCTGTGTTGCCTAAACTATAATAGTCAATTTAACAGTGGACTTACATTAATCTGCATCTGCAAACAAGTAACTAAATATGTCTGATAAATGTTGAGTAAAAAGTACAATTTGCCTCAAAAAGTAAAGAATGAGTAAAATACAATTACCTCAAATTACAGTACTTGAGAAAATATACTTAGTAAGTAAGACGTTATACATCCCACATTGGGCCAGGATAGAGGACACTTTTTTTTTTTTTATCAGAAAAGACAAAGAAATATTGTACACAGCCGAACATTCAGGCCAACAGCAGAGAGGAAGGAAGAGGAGGTGATATGTGCTGCAGCTGTTAACCACTGTAACACCCTGTGTGTGTGTGTGTGTGTGTGTGTGTGTGTGCGTGGCGTGTTGCTTGTGTAGGTGGGGACAATAGTCACTGTCACCAAAACCTCACAGGGTTCACATTTTCACTTTGGATTTACATATATGTAAGCGACTGTAATTTAAAAACTTAACCTTTCTATCACCTTGATGTTGCAGTACAAAGAGACTCCACGTCAGTCAAAAACGCCATTTTTCCGTTTTTGCAGAAAGATTCTGTGAGGAGCCACAGATTATACAAACAGAGAGACAGGCGGTGTGCAGTCGGTTGAAGCGGGACGTCCCCGGTTGGCTCGCAATAGATAGGTGACTGAAATAGGAATTAAAACGTTCCACCCAGTCCTCTGTGGAACACAAAACCTTTAAATCACAAAGAATCACAAAGATCTTTTTTTATTTTTTATTATTTTTTTTTTTTACAGTATGTCAGTGCCTTGATAAACTTTCCAGAGCACAGCCACAGATCTCAGCATTTCAGGACATGCATTTGCTTGAGCAAAGCAGTGTGTCAGGTGACCTTTGGCTCTGGACCAGGGTGGTCCAGATCTGGATAGAGTGGCAGGTAAACCCTGGTGAACTCAGTTTATACAACTTTTCCCTTCATGAGGTTTTTTAACATTAACATGAGTTGCCCGAGCCTGTCAATGGTCCCCCAGGGACTAGAAATGGTGATAAGTGTAAACCAAGCCCTGGGTATTCTGCTCTGCCTTTGAGAAAAGTAAAGCTCAGATGGGCAGATCTGGAATCTTGCTCCTTATGAGGTCATAAAAGGCAAGTTTACCTCTCCTTTCTCTGCTTTGCCCACCCAGAGAATTTGGCCAACCATGAGAGAGAAACATCATGGCTTTCAGATAAGCAACCTGGCAGTTGGTCAAGACCACACCACCAGCCTCCACCTTGACCCATCGCTCCCTCTCCTTCTCAAAAGCTACAGACTCAGAAATGGCACATCCTGAGGAAAGCTCATTGTGGGACTGGCTCTAATCGCTGTAATTCTGCACCAAGGCTGAATTTTGGGAAAGAGATTTCAGATACAGTTTCAGGGGACAACATAGGTCTGTATAAAAGCATCCGGAGAGCACCATGTCATGGGACCTTTAATACTCTATTTTATTTCACCATACCTACACAAAAAGGATAAAAACACCACCCTCAGTATGGAAAAAAATATGAGACAGCCTAAACTTTCCTCCTCCTACCAATTCCCCTCTAACTCTGTACCGAACAAGTCTTTTTTAAACTGTTAAAGCTGTCTGCAAGATGACTCTTTTTTTAAAAGGGACACATAAACACAGACTATGTGTGTGTGTGTGTGTGTGTGTGTGTGTGTGTGTGTGTGTGTGTGTGTGTGTGTGTGTGGGACTGTTTTTGTGTTTGTCTTTGTGTTTAAGGTGAGGCTGCAGTGGTATATCTTGCATATGAATACTAATATTGGAATGCATGCATACATTTTTACTTGCATATAGAAATGTATAATTGTTTGTGTGCAGGCTCATCTGTAGGCATGTGTCCTTTGTGTGTGTGTGTGTGTGTGTGTGTGTGTGTGGGTTCATCATGTTTGGTTCTGGTTTCACAGCTTGGCACAGGAAGTGCTCCTAGCTGATACACATACATTCACACATTTCTCTTCAGGTGTTGAAAGTCTCTGTAATATCAAACAGAGATGGCATTTGTGGGTCCACTAGTCTTTTTGCAGAGAGAGAGAGAAAGAGAGAGAGAGAGAGAGAGAGAGAGAGAGAGAGAGGGAGGTTACTGACAATCCCAGTGCTCTATGCAGGAGAAGAAAATCTTCCTTTGTGTAGAATAAACCAAATCAGCCAAGTAGGAGGACAAGATGAGAGCAGGGGTTTTGTGGATGGTGATGGTGTGTTTGAGTGATGGAAAGGTCCCACAATGCTCAGGTAAGAAGACGTTGGTTCCTCAGAATTAAACCTCAGCCTAGCTCAATGAAGTGGAAATTGCTCAGACAGAGATTTTTTTAACCAACATCAGTACTTTCAGAATGACTGTGAGGGCTTTCATATGCTCTATTAAAAGAGATCCTGATCAGATCCTGATGTCAGGGAGGAAAAAGGAGTATGGTAGAATGAATCCTAAAGCTATGATCGTTTCTCTGTTCACTCGTATGAAATGGAGGGCTTTTCCTTGCATCACAGTGCTCTAAAAACCACAGTTCATAAACGTCAGTGATAATCAGAAAATATTAGAATGACAAAACTAAATTAAATTGTAACACTTTACTTGACATTTTCTACATAAGAGTGGCATGACAGTGTCATGAACACATGAACCCTAACTCTAACCCTGACTCTAACTTGTCATGACAAAACCACATGACACTTAATAAAAGAACTATTATGTCATAAACGTTATAATGTTTGTGACATGTTCATGACAGTGTCATGTCACTCTATGTAGACACCATCACGTGAAGTGTAACCAATTAAACAGATGATACTCGAAAGGTTAGAGGACACACTGGCTCAAAGTACACACACATGCAAACAGGACCTGCACTGCACAGGCAATAGATGGAGAGATGTCAGAGCGAGGGGACTGCTCATGGACTGGCGCCCTGAGCAGTTGGAGGTTCGGGGTTGCTAAACGACCCCTCGACAGTGAACCAGGAGGTGAACAACCATCTCTCCAGCTACCAGTCCACACTTTGTACCTTAAATTGTTTGTATGCTGTAATATGTAAATTCCCCCACGTTTCAAGAAAAGGACAAACACAACGCTACATTATTCTTGCTTCTCTTCCAGTGTTGCCAGTTTGAGCAGTTTTCCACCCGAGTGAGCTACTTTTTATTTTGCTTGGCCAATAAACTGAGCCGGCCTTGGTGCCCAATGAAAAGTTTTTCAACAACTCTACCCCCCTTGCTTAGGGTTAAATATACTCTGTTATCCCTATGGAGGAGGGAGGCAATTATTTTTACAGCCAGCAGAAAACAAAAAAACAATAGTTCATACACAGGATACACAGCAGTAGCCTACATACAGATGTACTCAAACTAATATTCATGTTCGTAGGGGTTAAATCACATCACGCTATTAATGAGACGAAGCATAACAGGGACAAATGACCTCTTAAATATTTTAGTATTAAACCTCGGTACAATTTACCTGTGAATTTACCTAGAGCAATATGGACTAGGTCAATACCCAAATCGCATGGGGGGGCAATATCTGTTAAAGGCAAAATATTTGTTGAACCAGTTCTGAATTAAGTATTGTGTTGCTGCAGTATACAAAAGAATAATGATACAAAATGTATCATTTTCTCTAATCTCGTGAATCATATTGCAATATTATTAGCCAAAATAATCGCAATTAGATATTCACAAGGGGTGGATGGGGTCAGCGAGGATAGAGTGGGCTTCCCTCATGGCTCTAGCTCTGTATGGGTGGGACAAGTCTTCTAATTGTATCCCTGCAATTGTGCCACACATTTGCACTATGCTGTTTAGTCTGTGCTTAATTTCAAAGTAATTTCAAAGTAAGGGACCTAAACTAGCAAAACCGTGTCGATAAAACTAGAATAAAAAATTTTCATAAGTGATGCATCAACATTAAAGCTTCTCAACTTCCGATAACAGTACATACGCTGGTGGGCCTTAGCATAAACTACATCTGTAATGGCATCAAATATCAGGTTATGGACTATAATTGTAACCAGATATTTGTACTGCTGTATAACTTCAACAGCTTGTCCATGAATGAAAACAGGAGAACTTGGCAGAGGCTTCTTTCTGACAGCCGTTATCATTTCTATGTTTAGGAACGAGCGCTCACACCAGTCAATAAAATCATTTACAACCAGACCGTAGCGTCCTTGTGGTTACAGCAGCAACACAACACCTGAGTCATCTGCAAAGTTAACAATAATAGCTAAAATGACAATTCATTTATCCATTAAGTTTGATTTAGATGCTGAGTTCAGTAGACTCGACACACAATAACAAATAAATAGTGACCGACTCAGGGCACCGGGATAGCCCAGTTGGTGGAGCGGGCGCCCATATGTAGAGGTTCAGTCCTCGACACAGCGGGCCAGGGTTCAACTCCCACTTTTGGCCCTTTGCTGCATGTCATTCCCCTTTTCTCTTCTCTTTTATGTCTTCAGTTGTCCTGTTTAATAAAGGCCTAAAAAAGAATCTTTAAGTTAAATATAAAAACTGTGACTTACCCCAAACCCTATGGTCCTTCAGTTTATTAAAACCAGGCTGCTTGTTGTCTCTTTGTCTGTCAGTTGGGCCGACCGTCATAGTGTCTAAACTCAGTAAAGTATCCGTGCCCTGTCCATCTGCCATGGCCAGCTCAGAGTTCAAGTATCAGCTACTTTTCAATGGCAGCTGCATCAGCCAAATACGTCATGAGGTCAGTGTCTATGTGTGTGTTTGTGTGCGCATACGTATTTCTGTATTTATAACATGCTACACACAGGTCCGTGGCCTGTGGTTTTCAGTGGTGACCATTAGTTGTTTTATTTTATTTGATGTGACTATTACACATGAATCATCTCACTTTAAAAAGCAATCCCGTTTTGTAATGCTAAAGCCACAGAAAAGGCCCTTCTTCTTCTCTGTTTTGTCCTCATTTAGCTCAAGGAAATTATGAACCAACCAATATTTGATGTCTTAGTTTGTAGTTGGGCTTAGTCTAAGGCCTGATTATGTTCACAAATCACATCAACACGTTTTTTTTGTGTTTATTTTGTACTTATTGGGGTTCACTTTGCATTGTCTTCTTTGAAGGAATGTCTGAGTCATTTATTTTACCCAAGGAGACTTTTCTGAGCTTGACTGACAAGTTACAAGAAGAGTTACTCTGTTAGGAAGCCACAGTATCTCACCTCTGCTCCAGGACTGCACTGCACTGAAATGTAATGCAACAGGGCGGGGGGCCTGTGGCCAAAGAAACCACACACATATCATTCACAGTTGCACTTCACAACGCATGAATGCATGGAGGGACTGCCCGCTAGATGGCAGCACAAACTGGATTTTAAGGCAAGGTGTAGATGCTCTTCAAAGCTTTAATGCGTAACCTTTTGATATTATTGAACGTTTGCTACATTCAAGCCGTTGCCAAATGAGTTGCTACAGAGCTTATTAAGACTATCAGCTCCACACAGCTCTCTCTGCATTTCTCAATATGGCTGTGTTCAGAAGATTGTGGTATCCAGCAACTTTCCCATTTATAAAAAAAAAAAAAGATTATTATCTCTCATGAGGAGTCCATCATGTTGTTTTTATCCTTCGTGTCCTCCTTGGTTACTAGCAACAGTGTGGAGTAGGGGTGGGGGTGGTGCGCGATCACTGAAGGCTTGTCATTGTCACTGTTGTCATTAGAATTCCTCATGGGGGAGACAAAAACTACGCACTATAGCTTTAACTTACGATGTGTTGTGCAAATTGTGTCTGCGCTTGAAATTAGTTTACCAAATTCTTAGGTCATGTTTATGATTAAAATAGTAATAGTATGTCTGAAATGAAATTTTGTAATTTTTTAAAAATGTTTATAATATTGTCATTATTTAGAATTCCTCATGGGCTCAACAGAAAGTACACACTATTGCATTAAAGAGCAAATCTATTTTTTGCTGACTTCTGGTGTTTGTTGTTTAAATGTGAAAATGAGCTGTAAACCTTGACATATTGTAGTTCAGTGTTGTTACTTGGTATCTGAGCAACAAGTGAAACTTGACCACATGTGACCACATGATTTAATCCACTGCAGCACATAACACTACACCACACACCACTGTAACAAGATGAGAGAACCGCAGCGGTTTGTTTTGGTCACTTTCTTCCTCATTGGCAGAATCATTTCCCCAGTGCTGTGGAGTAAGATCTGGCTCTACCACAGATACATTTTGTGAGATAGAAGTAAGAAACGCATTCCACGAAAAATTACAATATTAAATGAAGTTAAATGTTCACACAATAGAGTAACGGGAGCTATGTATATTAGCTTCATACATGGTTAAATGGCATTTGCTCTTACCAGTATATCACCATGTGTAGTTTCATCCATGGAAATCCCACCAATCTGTCCAAATACGTCCCAGTTAGAAAGGAAATGCCTTAAACATTTTCTTTGTAAATCTTCAGAATTATTTCGCGAAAGAACCAAGCAGGTCTGTCTTGTTGCGGCATCATAATTGTCTTCAAAACTTGTCATTTTCACAGAGAGCAGATGTCATGTCAGGCTTTATCCTGGAAATGTTCTTCCATTGATCCAGACTACCTTCTTCTTAACCAGCTCATAATGCTGCAGTGTTTTTCCTCCGTTCGTCAAAGACCTATGTGTACATATTTGGCGGAAGGGTTTTAGGGTCCCCCTCAAGAAAATGTGATGTATTTCAATTTTAAAAAAGAACGCATATTGACATCATGTTGGACCATTATTGTTACCAAATACATATGTCTAAAAACGTTGGAAAAGCTGGAGCAGATTATAAATATCAAGTAGTCAGCATTTGCTAAAGAAGTCCACAGGGGACCGACTACAACCATTAGATCTGAGTGTCATTTAGTTAGTTTTAATGCTCACGTTGATTTTATTTATCTTAGGTGGTGCCAAAACGGCTTGGGTGCTGCACCCAAGTCTAATGATGGTATGCAGACGGACTGTGTTGTTTATGTGATCTCAATGAAATTGAAAGTAAATTTTGTTTTGGTTTGAATTTTTCATATTATTGTGATTTAAATTTGCAATTATTCAACAAAGTTGAAGTAAAAGGCAAGGCAAGGCAAGGCAGCTTTATTTGTATAGCACATTTCAGCAACAGGGCAATTCAAAGTGCTTTACACAAAATCAGTTAAAAAATAAAAACAGTTAAAAAAATAAAGAGAGGAAGCAGGACATAGATTTGTTAGTTTGGTTGGTCGTACATAAAACGTTTAACTTGCAGACTTTTTAGAACAAGCACGGGCTAAAAGGAAGACTGCTTCGTATAAATTGTAATCCGTCTGGAAATAACATTCCACGTTATTTTTACTCTTATTTGTTGTCTGTGGTTTTGTTTTGTGTATAAGGCATTTGGTTCTAGTTGGACACTTTATGGATTGCAATGTTGTGTTTTGGTTGTTGTGGTATGTTTTGTTTGTTCTTTGTTTTGTGCAAATTGAAGAATGTCGCGTGTGGACGTTGGACTGGAAGCTGTGGAATGAATTACTGTTGTGTTAGCGTCATGTAATTCTGTGTGGGATGGGCCACTTAGTGGCATGCCACGTAAATAAAAAACATCAATAAATCAATCAATCAAAAAATGGTAGGGAAAACCCTGAGGCTGTACGTATTTATTGCAGTATTTATCCTGCAACTTCTTGTAATCTCCCTGAATAAAAGTGACATCACTTGTCTTTTCTTCACATTGCAGTTGGACAATGTAGAAAATGTGTTCTCTGGTCAGTTTAAAGTCACAGCCAACGACAGCGGAGAGTACATCTGCATGACGGTGTTGATTTATCCTCCACCACGCAGAAAGTACTGTCACATCACTGAAGTCAGGGTGGCAGGTAAAATGCTTTCTATTTTTGGATACATCTAATACATTGAAAAAAATAATATGATAATACATAAGTTCCGTCCTGATCATTTCATAGAAAAGCAGTCTTTTGCAGTCAATGACGCTGTCCTGGTAGCCAATCAGAGCTCTGCAGCTGTCCCGTCAGGCTGTTCTCCATCCATCCCAGAGGTGGTGATGTGGGTGGGATGTGGTGTTTTATTTCTCTACGGCCTGTCAATCACCTGCATTACCATTGCTATCTGGGTAAATATGAACACATGGATTTACTTTTTCACTTCTACTGTGCTGTACACATCGCATCAAATCCGAATATTGTCTCTCTTTCTCTGTGTTGCATTCCTTCAGAGGAAGATGAAGAGAGATGAAGAGGATACAAACGTGTATGTTAACCTCCGACCCGGAGAGGTCAGGAAACCCAAACAAAGTTTAACAACAGTTTGTGCCAATTATAAAGACAAGTCGGTTATTAAAGCCACGGATGTTTTGTGAGAGCTCTCAGATGTGCAAATCACAAGCCTGCAGTTTATGTACATAGTTTTTTAAAATACAAAACAACATGAAAAAGTGGAAAAACAGCAGGTAGCAAAGTGATGCACCAAACAGAGAGCATTCATCTGTTGCACAAAACATGCCAAAACACTTAAACACAATAAAAATACAAGATTCGTTTTTCTTTTAATTGTGTTGCTGCACAACACTGTCAAAATAAAACAAAATGTTCTATTATGTCTTGTTATTATTTTGCTAATGGTTAATGTCCTGAACCTGTATTGAATTATTTAGTTACAGGGATACGTGAGTATTTTTCCGAGAAGTTTATTAAAAGGACATCTTGAATAGTTTAGAAATGTCACACGCATGAGGCAATTTACTTAGAAGTTTGTATGAAAACAATGCAGATTGGGGATGTTTTTTTTCAGCTTTTATGTGATTTTGGAAATGTTCAAATGATTAAATTCTTATTTATTTTGTAGATGCGTGTGTGTGTGTGTGTGTGTGTGTGTGCTACTTCGCTTCCTGTATTCCTATGTTTGGAGTTCATGCTATTTGTGCTCTCATGTTCATGATGCATTTACATTTTGTCTTTCAATGTAAAGCATTATTAAATGGTGTGTATTGAAATGCGCTATGAAAATAAAATTGCCATTTATTTGACTTTAACTGTCTTTGGTTGGGCTGTGGGAGAGTCCGATCTTTCTTAATACACATTCAATCTAGTTCACTGCAACTGCAACAGCAAGAACAGAATTCAACAATTTTTAACATCAGACAAGCACATGCGTTGGCCATTCTTTTATTTCTTTTTTATTTCTTTTTTATTTTTATTTTTGCAGACAGGCTGACTTCCAGCTTCAGATTTTTTCTTTTGCACGTCATGCTAAACTGAAACAATGACAGCAGGAGAAATCAAACACAAAAAAGCACAGGACCAATCATAAAAGGCCACCTTGGAGTTCAGGGTTTCTACAGGTTGCAATACGCTTTTAATTCCTTTTTAAGAACATTATGAATTAAATTTAAGACCTTAATCATGACATTAAAACCCAAATCAGATGTCAGAGTCTGGAAACATCTGAAACAAGCACAATTTCCTTGTTGGCATTATAAGACTGGTGTCTGGGTTGGCTGCAAAATAAGTTGCATGTTGGTCCCATTTCTAGTTCTGGTAAAGCAAATTGTATTTGGACTGGTGACAGAATGAACTACAACACATGGAATTGAAAAAAAAATACTCTATAGTGCTATAGGAACATTTCAATTAGCATCAGAGGCAGCATTACATTGACATAAGGAAATCAAGACCTTTTGAAAATTATTTAGGAGCTAGAACAAAATACTTCAGGGACTTTTATGTTAGATTGGGATTTTGAAAATGTAGACTTCTTTAGACTTTTTGAGAGCCCGCTGAAACCCTCTAGTTGTGTTACACGTAGCCGAGAGTAGAAAAACAACTGTCGAAACCGGAGCGTACAGTTGGAAATCTGAACCTTTTAACTTGGAATTATCTAAAATACATTTACTTCATTATTATATTTAGTTTTGGTCGTGTTTACCATGAATATCCAAACTATTAACATTTCAGACATGACTGAAAAAACGTTATATCGTTTAAGCTTAATCAGCTTCATGTGATTAGTGCAGACAGACTGACTTCCAGCAAGCAGTTTTTCTTTTACACATCATGCATAACCGTATAGGCCTACTGAAACAATGACAGCAGCAGAAATAAACCACTGCTTTCCGTGTGACTGAAGACCGTAGTGGTGACTGTAACTTCAGCAAGAATGGGGCTTAACCCCACAGAGTGTTTCCAGGCAAAAACCTGATGTGACGTCAGGAGGACACAGAATGTCATAACATCAGCACTTTCACAATCTATGTGAAAAAACACAGTGAGTAGAATTAGCTATTTTCCACCGTTTGCACCTCTTCATTGCATATGAAGTGTGTAGGACAAAAAAAATGCAAACGCAGCAAAAAAACTGCCTAATATTCCACAGAAGAAACTGAACTGATGAAATCACAGAAGCTGTCCCACGTGATTTACCGTCACATTCAAACTACAGCTGCAAACATTACACAGTTGGTTAGTTCTCAACTGTTACATTAATCAACAACTATTTTGGTAATAGATTAATCAGTTTGTTCTCTGAATCCGGCTTTTAATAGTGTGAATATTTCTAGTTTCTTTACTCCTGTGACAGTAAACTGAATATCTTTGAGTTGCGGACAACTCAAGACTCAACTTGAGGACGTAATCTTGGGCTTTTGGGAAACAGTTTCCTCTTTTGACAACATGCAGTTTTAAAAAACAATCATATTCAGGTTAAGGCAATACCCTGACTTCTCAAACACCATGTAAACACCTTACCCCGGGTTAAAATTGGAGTCCTCAAAACCCGGTTAACAGACCTAGAAAACTCCTTCAATTACCGGGATATTTCTTAACAGGGCTATTATTGGTTTAAGCATCTGCACATGCTTCAGCTGATCCTCCCAACTCTCCTGGGGGGGGGGGGGGGGGGGGTTGAATCGGATATAACCTCTCAGCACTCTGTGACTTTAACACATCCATGGCTGTGAGTTTACCCGTTGCTATGACACCATCCAACAAAACAACCTTACCTGAATCAGCCGGGTCATCAGCAGCAAAGAGGCTGGGGTCTATCTGTTTTACTCCCTGCCGAGGCAGCAGCGTACGCAGGGAGGCAATTTTACGAATCCCACTGGTGTCTATGTCAAGACCAGCCCTTCAATAACATTCACACACTGCCTACATGAACAGGTCCTATCCCCTGTCCTATTGGCTATCCTAGCCTTAAACACTCAAGGTGGCCATGGTAGGATTCGTAAATTCGCTACTAGCCCCCTCTGCAGCGGCAGGCTAACGTTGATGTTAGCTATTTAGCTAACAAAGTTAGCTTGCTAATTCCACCTGACACTGGTTACAGACAACGTTATAGTGAGTCAAACACGTTTTCAGTTATCCAGCGGGAAACTAAAAATTAACTAAACTAAAATTAACTATCTATTAATTTTCTACTACTTAAAAATGAAATAATCAGATGACCAGTAGCCTAAAAGTGGTGTGCTGTGGTGGCACAATCAGTGCAGACTTCAGATGGATTGTGTACTTTTATATGAGACTCCAAGGATTGAACTTATGGAGTTATTCAGTTGAGTGAAAATGTATCTTATTGGCCTACATGTAGGGACATTCATGAAGTTAGCAGGAATCTGAAGTAAGCAGTCAAGCCTGCCACAGTTTCCACATCAACAAGTAAATACAAAACCTTCCATGAGATTTACAGTTGAATGTTCAGAGAAATAGCAGTGTGTTTAAAAAAGTCAGTAATGCTCACAATCCTTAGAATAGCTTTTAATTCCATAACATCAATGCATTGGGAACACTGCACATTCAATTCCAAATCAAAACATGACCAAAATTGATCATGTGTGTGTTCTGCCTTTACAGAAAGTGAAGAAGAGGAACATTGGGCTGTTCAAAATATAGCAGTACTTGCAATTGTCTTTACAAACTCAAACATGTACTGTATAAACTGAAAAATGTCTCTAGGGTTTGTTTTAATTTGAATTACTGCACTAATTGTGAGGGGGTAGGGAACTGAGGACCAAAAGACGAATATTTAGCTGCATAACCACTATTTCTGCTTCACATCTGCGTTTCATGGAGTCGACCAACTTCTGGCACCTGTGAACAGGTATTCCGGCCCAGGACGATTGAAACACATCCCACAATTCCTCTTCATTATTGGGTTTTGCCTCAGAAACAGAATGTTTGATGTCACCTCACAAGTGTTCATTGGAATTCAGGTCTGGGAGTCAGGCTGGCCAGTTCATAACATCAATCTGGAACCAAGACTTTGCTCACTTACTGGTGTGTTTTGGGTAATTGTCTTGTTGAAAGACCCATTTCAAAAGGCAATGTCTCTTCAGCATAAGGCAACATGACCTCTTTAAGTATTTTTATGTATTGAAACTGATTCATAACTCTTCATTTGAATACAACACTGACATTCCATTACACAGAATGAGCAGCATGCATGTCGTGACTGTTGGTTTCCTATGACTCTGCAACACTTACTAGTAAATTCTTTGCCATGTAGAAATATCACTTCTACCAAAAGAAATTTGATTAAATATGAGGTTAGTAATGTTGGACTGCTATTATTTCGAACCTGACTGTATGTGCAAAAAGGTTATATAGAATCCTTTTGATTCTGAGGCATGCCAACCCTGTTTTAAAAATGTTCTTGGCTCAAATGGCTATCATTTTGTATTAGTTTCTTGTTTGATGTTCTACATGCTTCAGTCTTGGCAATTAAAGACCGTGGTAATCATAGCTTAGAAAAAAGTCCATTGTGACTTTGTATATAATCACACTAATACATTATAGTTTCATTGCTTGCTTGCATACTGAATTTTGTTCTTCTCAGCTATCCTGCAGAACCACAGCCGGTTTAACTTGTCTCTCTTTACCGGCAAAACCCCAGCATCACTTCCTGTGCTGGCACACTTTTTCCATGACAGCAGAGGAAAATGCATTGCTATAAAAGGTAACTTTCACAGTTTTGCTGTATTTTAATGACATTATTCAGTGTGAAGGTGTGCGCTCACCAGTAATTTCAGAGTGTTTACTGGCTGTGTCGTTCTGTTTACAGTAACCGAGATACTGCAGGATGCTCCTGACTCACAGTGGGATGCCATGGATTGTGTTGACAGTCCTCAGCCTCTGCCCGGCTGCGTGGAGTGGTGAGTAGAAACAGACTTTTAGTGATGTGATGATCCAGATGTTCAGTACATGGATTGGTAACACTTGGTAACTAAATGATTTTGACAAACTTTTGTTTTGGCAAATTTTGGCTGGAGATCTCTAGGCAACTTAAACCCTGCAGGACCTTAGCCTATGCTCCATAGCTTCTCCTTCTCCAAACAATACATCAGGAAGTGACCTGAACAACTTGTTATTATCATTAATGTTAATTATTATTATTTTTTTATTATTTTTTTATTATTATTATTTTTTAATGATTAACACTGAGTACACACCATTTTCACACCACTTCAGTCTGAGTTGAAAGCCAGACCTTCTAACCTTCTAGCAAGATAATAACTAATAGCAACCAATAATGTGTGGAATATCTGAATTTAGTTTTTATATTTTTTTTTAAAAGACATGTGACAGTAATGGAAAAAGCAACGTTGTCATACTGAGGGTGTGGAGCAGACCAGTTATATTAAGACAGAATTGTGTTGAACTGGCTGAGCTGACTGGCTGCTGGCTGTGTTATAGTTAGCACACAGATGTTGGAGTGGTACAAATCTTCTCATCTAACTTAGCAAATAAGCAAAAAAAGCACATTTTCCCGAGATGTAAACTGTTCTTTTGAGGTTTTCCATCTAAAAGTGGAATTCTGATTAAAAAAGCGTATGCAACTTTTCTCTCTGTTGTCAACATCAATTTAATATTTTTTTTAACTTTTTATCATTGATGGTCCTGCCCTTGTTTGAAGATGAAAGTTGAATGAAATTTGTTTGTTCTAAACGGATGTGTGTCATACAGCTTTTTCTTTTCTTTTTACCATTACATTTGTAATTTTGTCGTATTCATTAATATAATATAGTAATATAATGACAGTAAAAGCTTCTTATCTTATCTGTGGCTATAAAATGATTACGCTGTGGCACTGAAACTGCAATGTAGTGCCCCTCAGTCATTATCTGTACATATATAGTTAAAAAAAACAAATATTTTGAGGTTGGCTTGTCTACTGTCTTATGAGGAGTTGGATGTGAGGGATGATATCCATTTTTCTCGGTGCTCAGTGGAACTACTCAATGGAAACTGAATTGCTTAGCTTATGAGCAAGCTTCAGCCACTATCCTTCATCAAGGAGTGTGTTTGAAGCTCACAGTTTTAATGTGAGGACGGGACTCATGCACAGCTGCTGTGTGCACTCACACCACAATGTTTAAGTGTTTTAATGTCAAACACAGGAAGTGACATGTGGGTGTGGAGAGTTTTCGGGATCTTGTAGGCCACCTCTGCGCTTTGAGTAACAAAAAGTGATGTGACAAGTAGTCAGTAGCTCACTCCTTCGCAGAAAGCTGCCGTAAGTTTGTTAAGTTGTTATTTATTCTATCCCTAAATAAAGCAAAATCTTCACGGGAGTTGTCCGGGAAAATTATGAGCCTCAAACACTTAATTTTCTTCATTCTGGTTCATTTCTGCATCAATTCATGGTGTAAATGTCTTGATTTATGTAAAGAAAATTCTTCTTCTTCTGTATTTTTCAAAACTGTCTGCATATTCAAATTCATCACGTGTTTGGAAAATGTTATTTTTATTAATCATCTCAGACAAAACATCTCAACAACAAATCTTTAAGAAAACTGGACATAAATCTACCTAAACAACAAAAAATTACAAGAGATGTTACCTTATTTTTTGGTCGCTCTTGTTTTGTTCCTCAATTAGACACAGTTCTTGTTTTCAGGGCACGTTCCGAGCCCCATGAACAGTCATTTAAACCTCTTTTGTGAAGTGGTTTCTCTTTTATATTTTTTTGAAGTGGACAAAGCTACCTCTTCTAAATATTGGGGGGCACACATATTATTATAAGATCCAAACTTGAAAAAGCAACGCGCACTTGTCCATATCTTAACCGTCTCCACCCAACCTTCCCTTTTTCTCTGCCAGCTTTGAACGTGACCCAACCCTACAAAGTGGTTAGCACCAATGGTACAGCACGGGTCCAGTGCTTTGTCGAACCCAGACCCTCCTTCCACCAAATCCAACCCTCCAACGAACATATCCCACCGTACCCATACCCTGACCCTGAGGAACTCCGCGTGACTCTGCTGAAAGGCCTCCAAGGCACCCAGGAACTCTGCTCGTCCACCCTTAGCTTGACAGAGCAGACACAGCCAGGAGTAGAGAAAGACAGAGAGGTATGTCGGTTAAAAAGAATGAAAACTAACATGCAAGGCCCTGAGAACACATTTTCATGAGTATAATACTGCAAAGAGGCAGGCACCTTACAGTAATAAAAAAACTAGGTTCATCTTCAATAATGATACCATTACAAATCTAAGTGGTTCATCCACTAGGAAGCATGAATGTGTTAGCAAAATGCATGGCAGTATGTCCTAAAGTAGGGATCTTCAACAGGGGGTCCAGGACCCTTGAGAGGTCACCAGAGACACTGCAGGGGGGCCTCCAAATTATTGTTCCTTTGTGAAAGTTTTGAATCCCACATATTATTAGGAAATGTAAATCGCCACAGATTATAGGCTTACTGGCCTAAGGGGGTCACTAAGATACAGTTAAGCCACATGTCCTGTATGTGTAACATTAAAAGATGGTTTGTAAAATAATACCAACAATTAGTATTTAATAGCTTAGTATTCTAAATAAAGATTTATTTATAATGACTTCAGGCCGCCCTACACATTATTGTAGGCCCAGTTTAATATGTAACTTACTTTTATACAATATATGTAGCAGGGGGTCCCTGCTCCATCTCTCTTTCAATTAATGGCTCCTTGGTGTAAAAATCCTTGAAAAAAGACCCTTGAGCTACTGAAATTTTGTGTTGATGAACTGACAGTTTGGCCTGAGGGTGGTGCCAGACTTCACACTGTCCAACAGGTGGAAGGAGTATAAATGTGCTCAGTAAATCTGCTTTTTAGGATTTTAAATAGTATTTCTTGTGAGCAAAATGTAATTTCAAGGAAGAATAAATGCATCCTTAAAAAGATGGCAAAAACATTTTGCACTCATGTGGATGGTTGGGAATACATGTTTAATCAATATGGATTACTAAATTAGAAAGATTCAATGCATATGAGCGCACAAGCTTTTCTTCATGTTCTTCACACAGAAAGTACCCCAAAAAGGGGAACTATTAGATGCCGCATCCCATCCATGGAGCAGGACATTTACACAATTTCCTCTTTTGTCCATGGGTATTTAGCAACTACTATTACCTTCCTTTTATCCATGTCCAAGGTCATTTTAGCCTCGTTGTGAATGATGGAAATGAAATGCATGAAAAAATTAAACCATGAATAAATATGTTTAGGGGGAATAAATAGAAAAAGGAAAATACGAAGGGAAAATAATTAATAAATGAATAAATTTAAACTACGTTTATGACTAGATTTATAGGAAATAAAACATAAATGCAAAACATAAATATTAATTTAAAAGTAAATAAGAAAAATATAAATCAATAGGGAAATGTCATAGGAAAGTAAATAGATAACGGAATTAATACCAAGGAAAGTAAATTAAAAAGAAAATTAAAAAAATATCAATTTTCTAACAATTTTAATAAATAAGTAAGTGCCTACATCGATTATTTAATATTATTTTTGTTGCATTTAATGGAATAATAATCAATTCATCGAGTCATATATTTAGTTTTAGTTTAGTTTATTTCTGGCAGCTTCCATCCTCCGGTGTGAACTGCAGTCCAACTCAGGTTTGATGTGTGTTTTAGGTGCAGTGCTCTGCTCGGCTGAGAGAGGGTGCTGTGGAAGTGACAGTGTCCGGACTGAAAGCCACAGACACAGACCTGTATCGTTGTGGGATAGAGATCTTCTACCCACCACCATATCTGCAGCTCACTGGCAACGGCACACTCATTCATGTCTTAGGTAAGACGTCCACACGGAACCTGCAGTTTATCCACTGGTCCCACAGTTCAAACATCTGTCTGTCTTCCATTCAGTCTTCCTTTGTCTTCAGCCATTTCCTTTGTTCACAGGCAGCTCCGACTGTCCTGGGCCGGAGACTCACAGACAGACCGCAAAGCAGGGCGATGAAGAAGAGGAGGACGAGGAGAGGATAACATCAGACACATCTGTTCCTGTGGTTGTACTGGTGATACTGGTCATATGTGTCCTCATCATCATAATCTACTTCCAGGTCAGAGCATTATACAATTATACATACTGTATATACAATTATATATACATATGTACAGGCCAAAAGTTTGGACACACCATCTCATTCAATGCTTTTTCTTTATTTTCATGACTATTTACATTGTGGATTATCACTGAAGGTCTCAGAACTATAAATGAACACATATGGAATTATGTACTTAAAAAAAAGTGTGAAGTAACTGAAAACACGTCTTGTATTCTAGTTTCTTCAAAGTAGCCACCCTTTGCTCGGATTACTTCTTTGCACACTCTTGGCATTCTCTTGATGAGCTTCAAGAGGTTGTCACCTGAAATGGTTTCCCAACAGTCTTGAAAGAGTTCCCAGAATGCTTTGCACTTGTTGGCCCTTTTGCTTTCACTCTGCGGTCCAACTCACCCCAAACCATCTTGATTGGGTTCAGGTACGGTGGCTGTTGAGGCGCAGCACTCCATCACTCTCCCTCTTGGTCAAAAAGCCCTTACAGGGCCTGGAGGTGTGTTTGGGGTCATTGTCATGTTGAAAAATAAATGATGGTCCAACTAAACGCAAACCGGATGGGATGGAATGCCGCTGCAGGATGCTGTGGTAGCCATGCTGGTTCAGTATGCCTTCAATTTGAATAAATCCCCAACATTGTCACCAGCAAAGCACCCCAACACCATCAGACCTCCTCCTCCGTGCTTCACGGTGGGAACCAGGCATGTAGAATCCATCTGGTCACCTTTTCTCCGTCACACAAAGACACGGTGGTTGGAACCAAAGATCTCTATTTGGACTCATCATACCAAAGCCCAGATTTGTCCATTCCTTATGATACTTGGCCCACATAAATCTCTTCTGCTTGTTGCCTCTCCTTAGTAGTGGTTTCCTAGCTAACATTTGACCATGAAGGCCAGATTCGTGCAGTCTTCTTAACAGTTGTTCTAGAGATGTGTCTGCTGCTAGAACTCTGTGTGGTGTTCATCTGGTCTCTAATCTGAGCCCTTTGTTAACTCGTGATTTCTGAGGCTGGTGACTCAGATGATCTTATCCTCAGCAGCAGAGGTGACTCTTGGTCTTCCTTTCCTGGGGCGGTCCTCATGTGAGCCAGTTTCGTTGTAGTGCATGATGGTTTTTGCGACTGCACTTGGTGACACATTCAAAGTTTTTGCAATTTTCCGGAACGACTGACCGTCATTTCTTAAAGTAATAATGGCCACTCGTTTCTCCTTACTTGGCTGATTGGTTCTTGACATAACATGAAATCTAACAGTTGTCCAATAGGGCTGTTGGCCCTGTATAAACCTGACTTCTACACAACACAACTGATGGTCCCAACTCCATTAATAAGGCAAGAAATCCCACTAATTAACCCTGACAAGGCCCACCTGTGAAGTGAAAACCATTTCAGGGACTACCTCATGAAGCTCACTGAGAGAACACCAAGGGTTTGCAGCAATATCAAAAAAGTAAAGGATGGCTACTTTTAGTGGAATCTAAAATACAAGACGTATTTAAGAGTTATTACACACTTTTTGTTAAGTACATCATTCCACATGTGACACACACACACACACACACACACACACACACACACACACTATATATATGCCCCACAATGATGTTATTATATAATAATGTTATTGCGATTTTAAACATTCTGCGATATTCTGCAATTCATTACCTTATGTCCAACTTAAAATTGTGTCCCAAAAAGAAAACGCCGATGAATAAAAATGTACAATGTAAATATTTATTTGATCTTTTTGGTACTTTGGCAGAAGTTGGATGCCGCATGTTTGATGCCAAAGTTAAACTTTCAAATAGCCCTGAAACACTTGCCAACTGTTTGGCTCCCACCTCTTACTCTCTACTGAATGGAATGCTAATAATGATCATCTGTTTGCTGCATTCAAGTTGTGCTCTCTATTTGCAGGCTAAACAGTGTGAGCGAGGGAGGAGAGAGATCAGAGTCCAACCAGTGCCTGATGTGTTTCTCAAGGTGGACGCTGCTGCAATTTCCTGTTAAAACTGACAAACACGCGGGGGACTCTAGCTCACCCAATAAGAGCGTGCGCCCCATGTAGGCTGAGTTCTTTGCAGCCGCCCGGGTTCAGACCTGTGGCCCTTTTGCTACGTGTCATCCGACCCCCTCTCTCTCTCTCTCTCTCTCTCTCTCTCTCTCTATCTCTCCCCCTACTTTACTGTCTATCCACTGTTACTATCTAATAAATAAAAAAACAACTTAAAAAAACAACTTAAAAAAACAACTTAAAAAAACAACTTAAAAAAACAACTTAAAAAAACACTGGAGAGTCACAAAGCTGTGTCCTAGTATCTGCTTCAAAGCAGTAGAGCACGGAGGGTTAGAGGATTATTGGGTCGGTATTGACTGTTTATTGAATATCACCTCTGGTGATGATTGAGATTCTTTTTTTTACCACAGCTATACAAAAGAAAACACCAGAATGACATTTTTGGTGTGTGTACATATTTTACTTTAAGCATAAAAATAATGTTTACATTGTTGTGAACACACAATAGTTTATTAAAAGATGTAGCTTTGATGAAGTTTCCATTTATTTGAGTTGTTGAGACACCTGTAGGAGCTCTCACATAACTGCAGCTAGAAGGCGTGGTGGCTAACACTGTGTACAAACTACTTGTTTGATTAAAAACTGACTCACTGTGGCTAAGGAAGCTATAAGAAAATGCACGGCTTTGAATCAGTATGGGTGCATCATGGCTATGGAAGGGATTTGCATTGTTACCTCATGTCAGAATATATTTTGTTGCCATTGCAATGTTCAGAACATATTCATGTTGGATATTTCCTTACAATAAAGTTTCTTAACTTTAAATTTGAACGTTTTGTGTAATTATTATCTTGAAAAACATGAATATGCATCACCTTTTTGTTATATTTGTCACGTCAAGGGAAGCAGGATTGGCGCCAAAATGCAGAGATGAAGAGGCTGGGGAAGATTTAGAAGATGTATTAAAGAAGATGACTTCCAACAAAGCAAGTCCTGAGGCAGGCAGGCAGGCAGAAGGAGTTAATATTAATAATAATAATAATAATGGATAATTAATTATTATTTAATATATTTATTGATCCCCGGTGGGGAAATTACATTTTTTCCACTCTGTTGTTAGAACACACTACACACAGGCCTGAAGTACACATACACACACACACTCGCTTAGGTCCTGTTCATGCACAAATGGAGAAATGTCAGGGGGGGGGGGGGGGGGGGGGGGGGGGGGGGGGGGGGGGGGGGGGCTGCAATTGCTGGACAGGTGCAGCCACAGAAAAATCCTGAATTGTATTTGTTTCATTGAACACTTACATTGTTATAGAACCCTGCAGACTCTAGAGGCTGCTAGTGGCGCTTTCAACGATCACTTTTGAGGAATGTCCCAACATGTTGCTTATATCTCCGCGGCTGTGGCTCAGTGGCAGAGGGGTTGCCTGCCAATTGGAAGGTTGGTGGTTCAATCCCTGGCCCTGCAGTCCCATGTTGGCAAGAACCCCAAGTTGCGCCCCAAGTTGCGCCATCGGAGTGTAAATGTGTCTGAGCGTTCATCTGATGAGCAGGTGAATGCTTCTCATACTAAGTAAAAGAGCTTTGAGTAGCCTAGTTGTTAAGATGAATAATATATATATAAAGTATAAATACAGCACCTCTCACAAGCGGTGAAAACATCTACCTCAGAAACATAAACCACAGAGACATTCACAGACAAACATAAATCGGCTTCACTATCAGTGATCTTGTTTGATCAAGATATGGAAAGTATGTAGAAGCACCCTCAACAGATCTGCACACAGAGCTAAAACATTACAGTGGCTGGTGAGGGCTAAGACTGTAGCTAAGTAGTGCTGTACAAAATAACCTTTATATATAAAGTTTATTTTGTATAGCACCGGGAGCCAGTGAAGGGATTTCAGTTGCGGACTTATGTGTTGGGCTTTGCATGTACACGGGAGGGCTGCTGAAATTTTCTGAGCTGGAGCCATCCTTTTGTTTGTCTACATAGAAAAGACCATTACATATAATGTAGTCTAATGTGGTCTAGTAGTATGTAACTTGCCTGAGATGAAAGTAGTCCACTTACTCAGAATCAGCTGGAGATGTGATTTATTATCTGATATTTTTGTCAACGAAACACCGCCGATGCATTACCAACGTGACTTTCAGGCAAAGGTGGGAAGTAACGATACGACGTACAAATACTTCGTTACTGTACTCAAGTAGATTTTTCTGATATTTTCACTTTACTTTACTATTTATTTTTGTGGCGACTTTTTATTTCTACTCCTTACATTTTTACACAAATATCGGTACTTTCTACTCCTGACATCTACAAAATTGGCTCGTTACTTTAGTTTTGTACAATAGCGCGGACACGCGCCTCACACCGCAAGCGGGTGCGAGCGCCACACGGAGAAAAAACTGAGAGAAAAGAATAAAAGACTAGCTGTTTGGAGGATAATCAGCTGAGACTGTGTGTGTACGTCTTTGAGAACTGTAAATCGGATAACTCATGTTGTCAGTTCACTTAAGCCTGTTATTGGTTCATAGTTACAGTGGTTTTGGTGTGTTCTTCACCTGTTCACCAACTTCAGATACTGTTTAACAAGTGGATGGAAACTTAGCTAGAGAGAGGTTGTCTCCGTGGCGAAGCTGGAAACCAGAATCAGCTTTAATCCAGTCCTAATCTAGTCCTCAACTTCCACATCATTTCATTGGAGTTATCCTTATTAGTGTTTACGTCATCAATACCATATTCAATCTAAATGGATGGGATCTAATGTACGTTTCATTTGACGCACGAGCGGCACAACTAAGACAACTCAACAAATCGGCATTCTGCATTTATTCACAGCAAATCATTGCGGCTTGATGCCGCTAACGTCAGCACATAGTAGTATGGAGGGCGCTAACGTTAATACATATCCTAGTAGTAAGGATGGCGACATGATTGAAAATGAAGAAAACAGAGATCCGGCAGATAAGCAGCAAGACATTTCCAATCATCCTCAGCCTTCTCTGAGAGAGATGTTTGAGACAGTAGGCATTAAGATGACTCCTGGCCAATGTGCTGGGAAACTTCTTAATTAATGTCCGTTTAGTATTTCATATTTTAATATTTCCAGAAGCAATATTTGAGCACACGCAAGCACAATAGATGCGTTTAAATGTCAAGGGGAAGATTAAAAATAGAAACTGGATCTGTGAATTCTCACAGAATCACAACTGAATTCATAACTTGCTAATGAGTCAGAATCTTAACAACCTGGAGGCCCAGTCTCATTCATTCATAATAATCATATATGTGATGTTTTAGGCCTGTTGGCAGACATCCATTTAAAATGTAGCCTTTGCCATATAAAGACGTGCTCTCCATGTCCACTGAAGTTTTTCAGCGTCTCTCTAGTAACATTTGTGTGCTCCAGGTAGCTTTGCATAAAAAAATGGTTGTCATTAGCAAGGCTACGTTTACTTTTATACTTTAAGTAAATTTCCAAGCTTGTACTAATACCAGAGTATTTTTTAACACAAGTATCTGTACTTCTACTTAAGTACAGAAAGTGAGTACTTTTGCCATCTCCGCTTTCAGGCTCCTGTCTTGCTGTATTTCAACCACAGTGACTTAGTGTGGACACAGACTTCCTGTTTCTGTTTAAGGGCCTGCCATAAATATGTCAAGCCACAGGGTCGAGTTGTGCTCGGTTAGAAGCCAAATACAAAAAATGTGTAAGATGACATATTTTAATTTTCTGCCACTTAACAGAGGTAGGGTAGGAATTTGGTGTAAACAGTACTAATGATCCTAAAACAATTTATACTGTATGTTGGAGTAGAGGTCACAGAACAAATGGAGATATTTACCCTGTATTAGAACTTTTGCTGCACTGATTTGCCGTTTGAGTCAGTAACTGAGGGGGACATGACACAAATTAGTAATTATTTTTTCAAAAACCTAAAAGACCTGGGGTTTTTGAGAAATAAATGCTGCTGGAGCCCTAAAAGCTAATATCTTTTATCTGCAAATGGCAATTCATTCAGAAGGTGTCGAGATATGTTTCAGTCTGGACTTTGTGTGTGTTCAGGTGTGTGTGTGTCCATGTTTCAGTGGACTTTCTAATACTGACCCCTGTAATACAAACTGTAAAGCAGGATTAAAAGGATGATGATTTGGTTATACGGCCACAAATAAAATGGAAATAAGAAGTAAATGACCCAGTGGTATTGACAGAAGGACACGGAATATAATCTTTATCTCAGCATTACTCAGATGGACCAATCTAAGAACAGATGTAATGTTTCTAGTACGGATTGTGTCTGTGGTTTCTACTTGTGTCAAAGACACACGCACAACGATTTCACAGAAGCACAAACTTTGAAAAACAGGATGTGAAGTAAAAGTGCCGACTAGTTCAAAGGATTGATTTTCCTTAGAAAGAAATGTCTTGCTGTCAACAGGGACAGACGCATGTGGCTCGATAGCAATAACTGGTTGAATAAGGTGCAAATTAGATAAAGATTTATTTTCTAAAACCTTATTGAAAATCAGCTTCTTCATAGAAAATAAGTGCGGACAAGTTTCTTTCCCTATCCTACTATATATAATAATAATCCTTACTGAGGTCTGAGTTTCCAGTCCTTTACTGTGATTAAATACTTGCACTCCACAATTCAGAGGCAAGTATTGTACTTTTTAATCCTTTACATTTATTTGAAAGCAATAAATACTGGTTATATTGTTCTATTGGGCCGTACAGTTTGCAGAAAGCAATGTTTAAAATAGTTAAAGATCTCTTCCTGACATGTTTAAAGGACTACTTAACCCCCTAAATGAACATTCGCATATCAATTACACTACCTCATCGCTCCTAAAGTTTCATGATATTAACGAATGTCGGTTACATTCAAGGCGTTGCCAAATGAGTTGGTACAAAGCTGATTAAGACTATCAGCTCCACACAGCTCTCTGTGTGTTTCTCAGTATGACTGTGTTCAGAAGATTTTGGCGCCATAATTACCTCTTTGGAAGAGTCCATCATGTTTTTTTTAATCCTCCTTGCCCTTCTTGGCTACTAGCAACTGTGTGGAGGAGGGGTGGGGGTGGTGGTGGAGGGTGCGCTATCACGTAAGGCTTGTCTCATGTGGATCCGTCAACAGTTTTGTTATGATTACTTAGAGTTCCTTATGGTGGCAACAGAAACTACACACTATAGCTTCCTTTGAATAATTTTTCTTCTTGTATGCCTACACGGTGAACGGACAATTCAAAAAGCATAGTAACACTTTGACTTTAATTTGTATTATTATTTAAAAACACTTCCACACAAACAGTCTCAGACACAGGTAGCGACACTGTGCAAGCGTGAGACGTGTTTGATGTGTAAGTGTTTTGCTAAATTGTCAAATCCACTTCTCTGTAATCCGGGATCTAGAAATATGCAAAAATATTCAATTTCAAAGGTTTATCTGCAGGACCAAAGATGTTTCCTACTTCACTGCAAAGTCCATACTCAGTATCTGTCAGTTAAATACTAAACTCCAAATGATTTCCGCATTTGATGTGAACACAGATAAACGTTCCTCCGTCAGCAGATCAATCTCCAGGTTTCAAAACTGCATCATTCTGCTGATGGAATGAATCAGCTAACACATCTTTGAGTGGAGCAGGACTTTAAAATTAGCTACATCTGCATATCAGTTTGATGTGCATCAGCAACAATGATCCAGTATTATGATACATATTTTTTTTACATTAAAACAATACTGATTATAGCCGTGTTGACTGTAATGACCATTTTAATTGATACTTTCTTTACATTTTGTTGACAATATTTCTGTACTTTTATCTAAGTTCAGCTTGTACTTGTAGGGGAATAGTTTTACACTGTGGTATTGATGCTTCTACTTACAGTAAGTAAAGGATCTGATACTGGACTAGCTGTAGTCATGCGCTGAAGTCCCTTGGTAATTCAGTTGTTGCAGGAAACAGCACTTCATTGCTAATACTGTGCAAGCTACCGGCACCATTCAGTAACACAGTCACAGATATGGTCATAACCACTACAGTGCTCAACTACCTATTTTTGACGGGGAAATAAACTTCAAGTTTTTGTTGCAAAGGCGTGACCTGCGTGATCAACCCCTCTGGGCTTTCAGTGCAGCACCCTATGAAAAAAGAAGTAGGTGACAGGACAAACTTTGAATTTAAACGGTTTCTTCACGGTTGAAAATGCATCTTGTTGTCACGCAAAGGCCCTGTTCGTGGTCATTTTAATTGCATTTTTTTGTCAATTCTAACATGTAGGTCTGTTGTTTGTATATTTGGAGTGCTGTAAGTAGAGAGAAAAACAAAACCAATCGGTGCTGCCTACACCGTGTTATCCTCCTGCTAGCGTTAGCAACCAACAGGCTCAAAAGCACTCTTTAGAATATGCCACCACAAATGGCATTTTAGCTAACTGGGAGCTCTGGATCGGTTCACAGCCGAGTGTGAAGCAGCTGGGATGAGGATCAGCACCTCTAAATCTTAGGCCATGGTTCTCAGCAGGAAACTGATGGAAGGCCTTCTTTGGGTAGGGAAGGAGTCCTTACCCCAAGTGAAGGAGTTTAAATGCCTTGGGGTTGTGTCATGACCGAAAGAACGAGATCCAGGGTACAAGCGGCCGAAATGGGTTTCCTCAGGAAGGTGGCTAGCTTCTCCCTTAGAGATAGGGTGAGAAGCTCAGTCATCCGAGAGGAGCTCGGAGTAGAGCCGCTGCTCCTTCGCGTCGAAAGGAGCCAGTTGAGGTGGTTCGGGCATCTGGTAAGGATGCCTCCTGGGCGCTCCAGGCACGTCCAGCTAGGAGGAGGCCTCGGGGAAGACCCAGGACTAGGTGGAGAGATTATATCTCCAACCTGGCCTGGGAATGGCTTGGGATCCCCCAGTCAGAGCTGGATGATGTGGAATGGGGAAGGGAAGTTTGGGATCCCCTACTGGAGCTGCTGCCCCTGCGACCCGATACCGGATAAGCGTATGAAGATGTATGGATGGAAGCTCTGGCCATTAGCTACAGCAACTCCAGTTTTGCTTGCATTGATTTTGGTCATTTTTTTCCCCTAACGACAGTGCTCAGTGAAATCTAGCAATCGAGACTCAGGCAGAAATTGACGTGATTTCTCCTTTGATCTTTTTTTCAACTCATTTAATAACATAACACACACTGGACCCTATTCAAAAAGGGACAGGAAAAAGCATAGGCTTGTCAAGTCCAAATAGGTCAATATACCACTGTTAGCATACTCAGCTACAAACAGTCAAACACCAGAGTTGTACCCCTAACTGGTAAATTCTTAAAATGTTGTACTGAATCAAACTAAATGTATTTTACTACTGTACAAGAAGTGGTGTCATTTACACTCTTTGGTCTATAAAAACTTAAGAAATTAATGTTAGTTACAGGAAAGAGTGCCGCCCACAGAAACTACACTAACTACTGTTTCAGTGACAGTTTATAACTGAGTTTGGCGTCACCACAGAAACACAGATTCTTTTTAGCTCAGCATTAAGTCCAACCTCCAAATTTCCTTTTTCCTGTCTGATAAACAGACCAGTATCAGAATGAGGTTTTTGTTGTATTGCCATCTTTTCACTGTGATACATACAGATGGTGATACAGACACGCTGAGATGACAGCTTGCAGCTTCAACATCTTCCTCAAAGTCACAATTTATCTGGGCTTCATCTTACAATTGAGCCATGGTAGGACTCGCTATTTCCCCTTTGAGTGTCTATAGGAACTATCGTAGTTGATTTTAATTCTTATATTTGTTATATTATAATAATAACAACAACAATACAACTCACAATAATAATAATAATTTAACAATGCTTTTTTCATACAGGCTGAGATATTTCTACGGTGGTCGTTGAACAATTTGTAGTTATTCGTATTTCTGACACATAACAGCCATGGTCACTGCTGTAATACACTAACGGTCAAAAGTTTGGAGTACCATTTTTATTTTTAACCAGGGCAGCGGTTTTCAGATTACATTATGTGCTTGCAAAAGGGTTCTCCAATGTGTTCTCAGTTAGTTTTATGGCATCAGATTAGTAAACAGAATGTGCCTTTGAAACGATGGATGAATGGTTGCTGATGATGAGCAATGTAGATATTGCATTAAGGATCAGCCACCCACTCAGATCAGCTGGTATTCTGTCTATAATAGAGAGGTATGGACATTTGACGGGTAGTGTCCATCTGTACACGGTTTATTGATCTATTGAAATTAAAAGAAGTGCTGACTGAAAACATTCACTTTTGAAATGAAAATCCAAATAAAAGTGAAAATGAACCCTGAAAAGAAAAGCTTCCCATATCACAAGTGATAAACTCGATTGTGTTTTCCATTGATCAGGCTTTGAGGTGATTCAGCCAAAGAATCGGACCGTAAACCCCGACGGGTCAGTCTCAGTCCCCTGTGAACACACCGCAGATGTCAAGACTGTCGAAGATGTTGGACTCAAAGCCGTATCACTGTGAGTCTCCTGCTGGTCTCCTTTAATTAGTTGCATTTCATTTCATTATCTTTAACTGGGTAAACGTATGACAAACATAGTAGAAATATCCTCAGTTGCAGCATGAAATGTTAATAAGTAGCCAAGCAGACAGATGTTTATGTCTGTATTTGTGGTGGTTTGACCAACTGGCAACTCAATTGTATGCCAAATTAAATACATGTCCAAACACATTTTGTTTTAAAAAGATAGAAACACAGTGCTAATAATAACCTGAGCTTATGTTGAATAATTTGTAGTATGTGTATAAAAATTGTTGTTTATGGGTAAACATATGAATGTGAAAAGAACTTTTGAATATATATTTTCATTGCTTATGATCTCTGTAGACTTATTTTGGAGCTAATTCATTTAATATGGTGTAAACTAAGGGTATGAAGGGGTAAGAGTACATGAGTTTGACTTCTTCCTACTCCTTCTTGCATGTGTAAATAGAAGTTTTTAAGTACTGGAAAGTATGGAGTTTTATTTTTTTTTACCACTAAGTTCAAAATAAAAGATTTCAATTGAAATAACCGGCATCACCTTATCTGTATAAACACGCTCACAAGTTTTTAAATAAACCCTAACCCAAACAGGTGTCAAGAACAAAACAAAAAGCACTGTGACTGTATTATCGTTGAACCACATCACTAAATGTTAGAATAATGGTCCAACATTTTGGGAACTGCGGAGTGTTTAGATGAGAGGATTGATGTGATCCGAGTATCCGGTTGAAACGAGTATCCGGTACGGATAAAGCACTTTTGCAGAGTAAAATATTTTACGATTAATATGAGTCAATATCTGGGCTCGGATTGAATACAACTCCTCAACTGGCCGCGCAGCGTTCTGTGATAATCACAGCGCCCCCCCCCC
>NC_048417.1:5394904-5450417 GCF_013103735.1 Etheostoma cragini
TCCGGATACAGATAATTCATGTGGTAAACAGATACAGATACAGATACAGATAATGCTGTACTC
Source organism: Etheostoma cragini (assembly GCF_013103735.1). Lineage (NCBI taxonomy): Eukaryota > Metazoa > Chordata > Actinopteri > Perciformes > Percidae > Etheostoma > Etheostoma cragini. The sequence goes on from NC_048417.1 coordinate 5,394,968, forward strand.
GCTCATCCCTAATTGATACCACTCTCATGGAGTGACTGGGAACAGGAGGAAACAGCTGGCCTGGCTCTGTCCAGAGGTAGCAAAATCAGCACATGTAAATAAACATAACACTTTACATCTAGTTTGGTTAATTTGTATAAAAAAGTGACGTTTAAAAAGGTCAGTTTGCTGTTTCATGAGTTGTATAATGAAAATAAATCTACTTGATTTAGCACTTTTCTAGGTACTATTTTTCTAAGTAGAGCAGAATAAAATAAATGAGTAGATAAGGAGCCTGGGCTGTCTGGCTAGGTTTCAGGGTCTCTAAAGATGGGCAGGGTGTTGGCCTCTCGGATATGTGGTTAAAGTGGGCGTTCCACAGGGGGAGGATAGCTGCTTCTTAAGGCCACAGGTTCGGGCACTTGGTCCGCATGGTTGGCAGCAGGATGGTGCCTGCAGACCTGAGGTTGGGGTTCTAGAGGTCAGAGAGGTGGGGGATCTGGTGTTTAAAGGTGCTCTAAGCAATGTCACTCAGTTTTTGGGCTACAAATCTTTTTTTCACATACATAGGCTGGAACACTCTATGTTATGGTTTGTGGTGTAGGTTGACGCGGTTTGTTTCTGTTGCCGTTTATAGACCCTGAGCTGTCAACAGAGGCCATGTATTTTTACAGTGTGTTCCGGGGACAGGCAGCTAGCAGATAGCGAGGAGAAATTTTCTGTTTGTGACAAAAAACGTTCTAAAAACGTGTGACATCGCTTAGAGAACCTTTAACCAAAGCCAGTGGGTCTTAAAGGACAGGGGGGGTGTTGTCTCTGCAGCGGGTGACAGTCAGGGGGGTAAGCCTATGGCGCCATTTTATTGCTACAAAGCCTTTACCTGTCACTAGCATCCCATTGACTACATTCATCTTGGCGTCACTTTAACAGCAAATAACTTTACATCTGAAGAGCTTAAATACTTGGCTAACGATTGTTGCATAACTAAGCAACAAAGGACCGTATTGTCAGGAGAAGCTTGCAGACTGTTTTAACTTACATTAGCTATTCATGTTTAGTTACTAATGTTAACTAGTATTTTAGCAATAATTAGCCTGTGCCAGTGTTCTCTCCTTACATATACCTAACGCTCTCCATCTCTGCTGATTGGGAATAATTGAGATTTCTCTTGGCACAGCTACCAGAAGACTTACAAATTTCAGACACATTGCTCACGTCACATCTACACCGTCAAGCTGAGTTGGAGGCTAGGCAGTAACACTTAGTTATCACCAGAAAAGTGCTTCTAATATCCTTCACTGGTCTCCGTCCAGAGCAACGGGATCTGTTGGTCTGTTTCTTTAACTGTCTATGGTGCCAGTGAGCACATGAGTGACAAAGTTGATTGAAGATCTTGTATGGTAAACCATGGAGCAGTGATCTTCATTTTTGTTATTATTATTATTATTATTATTTTATGAGGGCCACGCTGATTGGAAAAAGTCAACAGGAGATCCACTTTTACCGCAAAGTATCAAAAGTTACATCCAGTTAAAAATAACATGTCTTCTTATCAATCCGTCATCCCTGAACATACAATATGCAATTTGTTCTACATTAGCCCATCGTGTAGCTGATCATCCAAGAGCACATTCAGCGTTAAGAGTTTGAAAGACAAACTGAGAACTCCGCAGTGAGTCAGTGTAATTGCCGGATGGGCAGAGCAAGTTAAATATCTTTTCTAGTCTATTCTTCCATCTTGTAATGGCACTGTTTTGGGTAATTTATAAAAATAAAATTACTTGTAATAGAGCAGACTTAGAGTTTTTTTATATTAGCCCTCCTTGTTTTTAGTGTTTTATGAAATATCTTTATTGACTGAACGATTATAACTGGCAGGCTGTAGGAGGCTTGCAAGCCGTGCATTGAGTAACACTGCCATAGAGGATACCATGGCAGTGTTCAAGTCTGGAGGTTATAAAGGCATGGATAGGTGTTTTGGCAGCAGCAGAGGCCAGGACCGTCCAAAGCCGGGCTATGCTCTTGAGGTGGAAGAAGGCAGATTTTTGGAACCTGGTTTATGTGGGGAAGGAGCAAAAGGGTGGGGTTGAGTGTAGTCTATGTTCACGACGTTCCACTTCTGGGATTGCTCCGATGCCGCAAAGAATTCTGTTGGATGCCTTTTCATCCGATGTCCGTTCACTTCCGCTTTCTTTGAGTTGGCATTTTAAGCTCCTGTGGATTTCTGAAGACCACGGCTAACTGTTCCTCAGATCTCTGCAGGCTGAATCCAGACAGCTAGCTAGACTATGGATGGAGCATGAGGGAATTCGGGCCAGTGAAAGGATTTCCGATTCGTAGCAGATGAGTTTTAGGATGGTCCGTGTGGTGGACTTTTTCTTGACCTAGTGTGCTATCATGCTTCTGATCTAGCTCTTGGCAAAAAAGTGAATAAGTGTATTTCCCAAAATGCTGTATTAATCCTAGAGCAATTTTATTGAAGACTTGGTTCCAGGTGGTAGACATAATGTGTGCATATCTATATCTAATCTATAAACATAGTTTACTTACTTTCTCTCTCTTTCTCTCTCTCTCAGGACAGAAAAACAACGGCTCTGCCGAAAAGGGAAGAAAGACTGTAAGAACATCACCATGCTTCAAGAGAATCCCAAAAAGTGGCATTTCATCATACTCAACATTGGGCCACAGGCAATGACCATGACGTATGAGTGTGAGTTCACGGTAAAAATTGGTGATCTAGATTACACCAAGACAGGAACACCAACCACGCTGCTGCCAGGTATGTTCAAAACTTTAATGAAGAAATCATTTCAAATGCAACACACATAGTTATATGTATCTCCTGTCATACAGTATGTCTTGATTGAATGACATGAATGACAAAAACATAGTAAAAATAAGTATTTTTGTTAGTTTCTGAATAAAACACTTTTTGGGACTCAAAAATACTCCTGTGAGTTTGGGTCTCTGTTTTAGCTACAGAGTGAGACATCACACTTCTATACTATCTTTGTTGGAGGTCGCACATGCTCAGTAGCTAGGTAAGATCCCATCAGCTAGATAACTGTTTCTTGACCTTTGGTCAGTCCAAGGCAGGATTAGCTGGGAGACTTCTTCTAGACGAGGGCGTATTTGTGGAATAGCTGCAAAAGAGGGACATGGGAGTAGTTCTTTTGGAGATTATGGTAAACTAGTGTGTGTTGTGTAGAGAACGAACTAGCATGTCCCACGGTTAGCCACCTCATCTTGGCTAGTGACCCAGAGACTGAAGGTTGAGGACATTCAGAAATTAGATAGTTTTTTCCCAAGTTTTTATGCTTGTGGAATCACCAGAGACACAAAATAACCCCAAATCCCAGAAAACGGTATTTTCTTCATAATATGGGCTTTAAAAAAGTTTTAAGGGGCTTCAATATTTATCCACTTTCAGATTACGAATATGTGTCAATCAACACTTAATTTACAAAGTAAATTACAGTAATTTGCCTTACTATTCTTTTTATTAGGTCAAAAGGAAGGACCCTGCATAATTCACCCCACACCTCCTCCTGCGCCTCATCAGCTCAGGTGGATTCTGATTGGTCTGCTGGCTCTGATCTTTCTGTACAGCTTTGTCATCACCTCCTTGTACATCAGTCTGAGGGTGACTATCTGTCTCTGCCACTTATCATATATGTCTGTAGTTTGTCTTTTATTTTATTGCTTATAATTGTGTTTGAATTGTTTTTTTCTTGATGTATTCAATTAATTCACCAAAAACACACAAGTGACCCAAATAACACAGAACTAAGGTGAGGCCAGTCCATTAAGTAACACAGAGGATACCCCAATTCAAAAAGTCCAATTTGACTTTGTGTTTTTCTTCTCTGTTACAGTTATTGCAACATTGGGCATATTACATGTTCTGAGTCTTAGTTTAACCTTTTATGTTGGTGTGGTGCAATTTTAGTAATCAAGCCTTCATCTGTGCCCAATCCCAGGGCAATAACTTTACCCTGACATATTAATACTAGAGCCTCTGTTTCCCACATTTTTGGCATACATATACTCCTATTTTTCAATAGTCAATAACGTTAGAGCCAAAATGAAATTATCTTTTCACTCTCCTACTGCTCCTACTCTAGTTTGTTACCTTCACCCAGGAGGTTGTGTTTCTGTTCGATTTGTTCAATTTGTTTATCTGTCTGTCAGCATGATTACAGAAACACCTTTGGCCCAATATTCAAGAAACTTGATGGAAGAACTCCTTACAATTTCACGAGTTATCTTCCGCTTTTGTTAACATTGTGATATAGAGCGTTTGTATTTTCCATTAATGTGGTAATGTGGAAAAATGTGTTTTCGACTGGGAAGCTTCATCTTACATCAACAATGTGAGATAGGGTATGCCTTGGTGGAGGTCTGCGCTCTCCCAGTGCCCTTCTAGTTTTGAACTAAATTAAGCTAACATTTTTAATTTAGAAATCTCTCATGACCCTGTCGGCAGAGAAACAGCATATTATATCAAACATTTAAAAATAATACAATGAAAGCTAAAAGAACAACAAAAAACAATGTTTCTATAACATGTCTGAAAATTAACAGATGGAGTTATATATACACTTATTTAACAATGTTGGATGTACTCACTGAGCTACCCTAACAAATGTGTGACCTTTCTCTTTGTGTTTTAGTGTTGCTACCGAGAGCCTGAGAACTGCACCTATGTAGAAATGAGGAAAGCTCCTCAGCCAAGGAATCCACCCATGGACATTTATTGTGGGTAGCTGGCTCGTCTTTGGTCACCTCTGGTCTCATGCTGAGTGTAAAGAAAGGGGACACACGCAGCTGGTATCATAGTCTCAATCTTTTTTTATTTGTTTTTTCTAAGTGAATTGAACCTGTACTACTGAAGACAAACAGCAGGGTGAGACAAAGACTGTGTAGAGTGACCATGTTTTCTGCTACTGTGCATTATGCACACTTTGATATTAGCTATTGCAGTACATTGGATAGAAGTGCATATGTAAGATTTAATATTAATTTAACCCTTTTCAATCTGTGCTTTCAACATTCAACTTAGTGGAAGCTATGTAATGCTTACACTGAGTGATTTCACGTACATGATGCTTCAACTTTGGTGTGCTATGACAGTTTTACACTGTACATAACTTTTTATTAAACTAAATGGTGTATGGTGGTGAACAAGTGCCAGAGCAAAGTACACATAATAGTAGAGAGGATATAAGAAGAGGTTCCTAGAGATATCGTGGCCTGAAGAAGCAAATACATTTGATCTTGCAAAATTGAGGAAAATATAAATGATAATTAAAAGGTTAACACCAGGGAAATAGAGAACAGGAGGCGGGGAAGAAGGCAGATAACAAAGTGAATGAGAATCTGCTCTTCTATGAACCCGCATCCTGCCACACCCCAAACCCCCCCAATTGGATTTATTGTTGTCCTGATGCATGCCAGTCCACATCCCCTACATTTAGACAATCATTGGTCAAAATCTGGGTGGGTCCCAAAAGTGTTTTTTGCATATCCTCGAATAAAACAGTAAGAAAAAGGAAGGAGGCTAACACATAAATCCATGTACAATTAATTTAAATGAAGTTGGACTCTCCAGCCCTCTGCTGCTGTTGCCCAGGGTTGTGATTGTATTCACTATCACATGTAACCATTTCTGAATGTTTCTTATATATGAACATTTAATTTGTCACATTACATTGCATCAATAAAATTGATTTGTCCAAAAGTATCCTTCCTTACTTAAAGCAATATAAAAATAGATATAGATAAGGCAGTCATTTAACTGAAGGTATACAAATATTATATTGAACAGAAAATGCATGCTTCACCTCACCACCAGTGTCAAGACTCCAACGGGGGATATGTCTTGGTTTTCCTAAGCCTTTAAAACCTATTTTATACAATGGAATCTAATCTCCAAAGACTTTTTACATTTTATATGTACATTTCATATTGTTTGTATGTAGCTTACTAATAAAGATATGTCTTGGTTTTCCTAAGCCTTTAAAACCTATTTTATACAATGGAATCTAATCTCCAAAGACTTTTTACATTTTATATGTACATTTCATATTGTTCGTATGTAGCTTACTAATAAAGTTTTGCAACAAAGTCTCTCCTTATTAAACTATATGTAAAGTTAAAGGACAGCAGCAGATTGCATTGTAGGTGTAACACTGACCATGGACAACAGACGGAGGCACAGGCAGTCTTACAGCAATGCATTCTCATGAATGTGCTTGTATGATATAGTATGAAAAATATGTAATGAAAAAAATATAGTAACCAGCGGCCTGTCACGTGATGGCCGTTCACATGACAGTCCTGTTTAACTGTTCAGATCACCGTGAGGTTAGCGGCTGTTGCAGCTAAGTTTAGCCAACAAATCTGTGACTGTTCTGCAGGGATTTCAGTTTAGACATCAAAGTGAATGGTTAGGCTTGGATAAAACCCTAGTCGTCTTATGTAGTTCTCCCGGGACATGAACACCTGTTTCCTGGTTGAAAGTCTTGTCTTCTCCCCTCCAAAGATCCAATGTGTGGGAATTTCTCCCATCTAGCATTGTACTATACAGTGATTCCTCTATTGTGCAACAGTAAATTGCGTGGTTATGACACAATCGTTAGCCTATTTTTACAAAAACGTTTGCTACGGAGCCATAACAGGAGCTACAAGGTAATGGAGCCTTTTATATATTACTGTATTTCTTTAGAAATAAACGTCGGACAAATAGAGTAAAGTTATTCACTGTCAAAGTGGCTCCAAAATGAATGGCATGCTAACGGTGGGTGATGGCTTGGTAGCATCAAAATGGCGCCATGAGCTACGCATAGAGAGCAGAGGCTTACCCCCTTATTTCTAACGTGTTTCTAACGTGGTGAATTATAATGTGATTTCCTATTTACGGGTTTTAGCTCAGTAAACTGTCAAACTGTCAAAACAAGAGTCTGCATGAAACTACTTCCTGTTTCATTCTGACACTTTAAATCAAAAGTTTGGATAGTCGTCATGGAAAGGTTAATTGTTCCTGTAACAAGGGCTACTGAGAGTGACAGAACAGGCAGCCAAGGGACAGACTCTGATCCAATGGAAATCAGCGTTTGTCAAACTGACAGCACTCTAGCCCAATGGATTGTGTTAGGGGGGTTAGGGTTAGATTTAATAATCCACCTGCCACTGTCACTTTTTACCAGCCCCTTATTTTGCCTCATAAAGGTGAAAAACAGGAATTGATGTATCTCTATGAGCCTAATCGTGGACCTTGCGCTGTTGCTGTATTAGGGGGCCCAGGCTGGGACACACAATGATAAAGCATTTATTAGACATTGACTTATCAATGCACCTTCGATAATGTCCTCAATTTAGGTCATCCTGTACATCTCATCTGCGTTTTTTTCCTGCATCCTCCAACTTTCAGCGACGTTATAGTGTAAAAACGTTACAGAGCACATTGATGTTAAAATGTGTCCATGTTGGCAGGGCGTCTTTCGCTGTACATTTTGTTGGTGAGATCTTCGAGTTACACATGTCTCGTCTTCATATCAGAAATAAGGAAATTAATTTGACCCGTTTTCACTCCTGATTGGTCAGTGGCTGTACGTGGGACAGACCAATCAGGGGCCAGTGATGCCGGCCCCTGATTGGTCCGGGCCAGTAAGCAACTGCGTACTCTGCTTACTGATAGTTAAGCGTCTGAATTACTCAATTCTTATTGGCTACCAGCCAACGTGGCAGGTTGATTGACAGTTTTCCCGCCAATTGCAAAATTTACTCGATTTGAAAGGATGGGCGGGTGTTAATTCCATGCCCTGCCTATGTGTCTCACTTTTTTTTTGTCTGTCAAGTCTACATACCTTTTGTCTGTTCGTAAACGAAAAATGTAAAAGGTCTTTGAGTGTTTAAAAAAGTTCTATAAAAAATAAATGTATTATTTGCATTATTTAAAGGGGCTCTAAGCGATCTCAGGTGTTTTTAGGCTAAAACATTTGTTGTCACATACAGCAAACATCTACTCAGTACACTGTAAAAAAATGCAGTCTCTGTAGACAGCCCAGGGTCTACAATTGGCAACAAAAACAAACTGTGCCAACCTGCACCACATATGCCTTTTCCTGGAACAAGGGTGTGTAATCTAATAAATGTACTTGATAATGCAGTTTAGTTGTATGGGAACGTAACTTTTTAGGAGACTGCTGTTAAAAACCGCGTCACAGCAAGGAGATTCTTTTATGGTTTTGTTGCTGCATTTATTTATCTCTCATTACTGAGCACATTCAATAAATTCCCATTCCGTCAGCATTCTTGTTCACATATTTCCAGTTATCTTGTTGTTGGGCAGCTGTGGCCTTCCAATCAGAAGGTTTGGTGTTTCGATCCCTGGCCCTGCAGTCCCCAAAGTGTCCTTGGGCAAGACGCTGAACCCAAAGCTGCCCCCAATGCTGCGCAATCGCAGTGTACGTGTGTGAGTGTTTATCTGATGAGCAGGTGGCACTTTGTCTGGTTGCCTTGGCCACAGTGTATGAATGTGTGTGAATGGTGAACGGTTCCTGTACTATGTAAAAGCGCTTTAAACAGTCATTGAGACTAGAAAAGTACTATTTAAGAACAGCCCATTTACATATACTATTAAGGCAACTTTTGATTGTGTGTCACTCTCAGAGCTGCTAATGGAAAAGGTAGCAAGAATGACAAGAACATTGGTATGCAGAGCATTCATATGCAGAACATACGGCTATTGAGAATTTTCTGTGACTTGAAGGATTTAGCAATATTAGAAGTACATTATGCATGAATCATTCAAAGCAGTTCCACACACAAGGTCTAAACACCAACAATGCCATGAAAAAAAGTTTAGACTTACATGAATTGTAACTACATGTAATATCATTAATTTACTGATAACTTTTTAATGGTCTGGTCAGACGGGGTTGCATCATGTGTTGCTAAGTTACCTTTTTTTCTCTCTCCACAGACTTTGCCTCATGTGTTAATGTGTGGATTTTACATCATATGTTTACCTTGGAACATGGGTAAATATCTAACACCTCTTCTTGGAATAATCCCTCTGAGATTAGAGTTTGCAAACATCTGACGTGAATACAACAAGGTGTGAATCTTTAACGAGAGCAATTTGAGCATTATGCATTTGTGGATGTTTGTTGTGTTGAGTGCTTCACACAAATCCAGTCTCATGGGCTTGGGTCAGTGTATGTGTGTGAGTCAGTGAGTGTGTGTGTGTGTGTGTGTGTGCGTGCGTGTCTGCATGTATGCATGTGTGCGTGCCTGTGTACGCGCGTGTGTGTGTGTGCTACACAAGAGCACATTGTAGAATGCAGGTTTGTTAGCAAAACACACCTACAGTATACTCAAGTTCACTTTCTTACTTTATCTCTATGTGTGTTTGATCGAATATGGCTTCTGGAAAGAAAATAAAGAATTAAATATGAATTAGTAAACAGACATTAATTTATTAGTTCCCCATACTTTTAGGATTCATTTGTGATGCCTACTATCTCAAACATCTCTCTCAGATAAGGCCGAGGATGATCGGTAATGTCTTGCTGCTTGTCTGGCGAATCTCTGGGATCTCTGTTTTCTTCATTTTCAATCATAAAAATAGTAACGTCCATACTACTATGTATCCTGAATGTCGCCAAATCCGTAGAGTCATCTTGTAGTGGTGCGTCAACATACAGTACTGTATATTCCCATCCAGTTAGACTGAATTTGGTATTGATGACACGAAAAATAATAACGGTAACTCCAGTGAAATGATTTGAAACTTGTTAGTGAGGACTAGAGTAGTTTTAGGGACAACAAGAGACTGGTTCACAGACCTTAATGACCTTGACGAAGTATGTGGCTTCAACAGATCCATGATGTAGACTGGAGCTAATCCATGAAGGGCTTTAAAAACAAACAGTAGAATCTTGAAATCAATCCTAAAATTAACTGGGAGCAAGTGAAGAGAGGCAAAAACAGGGGTGGTGTGATCTCGTTTAGAAAAGTCAACTAATTTTGTCAGAGAACTATCATCATTTCGTTTGATGGGCAGGTAGATTTGTGAATCATCTGCATAGAGATGGAAGCTGACGTTATGTCTTTGTAAGATAGATCCAAGGGGTACTCCACATGTGAGGGGCACAGAAGGTGAAATAGAGCCACCAAAACTGACTCTAAAATCTCTCTCTGACGACTATGACCTTAACCCCTCTACGGCAGTGCTCTTAAGCGCCACTCCGTGCTCGAGGCGTTGTGGTCAACTGTGTCAAATGCTGCTGTAAAATCGAAAAGCATAAGAATTACATAATCTCCAAAATCCGTTGAGATGAAAAGATAACAAAAAACTCTTAAAAGTGCGTATTCAGTGCTATAAAATGTCTTAAAACCAGATTGGAACACCTCAAGAACACCATATGTATCTAAAAAGAAAACCGAACATCTGATTGTCTTACCATTGTACTCAACCTCAGACAATCATCAGCATTTATGGGCTTGTCTCGTGCACTGCCCACTAACCAAGCAAGAAAATAAGTCTTTCTGCCTCTAACGGTAATGGCGTTATTAAGATGGGAAGATACTGAAAGAAGCAACAACGTTATTCTCATCACTGCTGAGAGGAAGCCTTTCTTTTGCAGGATGTCCTGATCACATTCAAACAGTTACACATTCATGTCTGGAAGCTGACCAGTTCAACCGGATCTGCTGGCCACTGAGCAGCTCCACTGGAGCGGGTTGGGGTTAAGGCGATGCTCAACGAGACCTCAGTGGTGGTAATGGTCCTTCACTCAGCCCCACCAAGATTTGATCCTTTTGGTCTGGGGATTGAACCAACTACCTACTTGTCACAAGTCTGCTTCTCTAACCTTTAGGACACCATTTCCCTCAACTGATTTAGGATGGAAAAAATTGCTCAAAGTAAACAACTCAATTTCAATTCAATTCAACTTTATTTATAGTGTCAAATTATAATGAGTTATCTCAGGACACTTTACAGATAGAATAGGACTAGACCACTCTATATAATTTACAAACGCCTTTTGGGACCCTACAATGTCCCGGTTTACTCCAACCTCTACGAAATTGTCCCAGTTGTCAAGGATTACATAACCAACGTTGTCTTATTACAGCCCAATTGCTAACTAAACCCATGTAGAAAGCGATAAAGCAATAAAGCGTCCAGCGTGTGATTTTAACAAAGTGTGTGTGTGTGTGCGTGTGTGTGTCTGTGTGTCAGTCAATCGTAGCGGGCTGCATTTGCATTTTCTGTTCAGCCAATGTATATTTGTAAACAGATAGCCCATAATGTTTTGATCAGTAGGCCTGCGTGTGCTGTTGGAAAAATTGTGTCTATGTCTGACCTGGGCTGGCACATGTTCACGTTAAAAAGCATGTGCGTGCAAGAGTACTACAATCACGCGTAAAGTGTCCCGGATTTAGTTCTGGGAAATCTGGTCACCCGAGGAAGATGAGTACAGAAAACTGTATTTAAATCTCAAGGGAGATAAAAACAGCAATATCGGTGAAGAGGGGAGGAGGCGTGGGCAGGGAGGATAGAGATAAATCAGTTGTATGACATATAGTTTTAGTCAGAAAGCTGCCAAAGTTCAGCAGTGTCTCCTCTCTCTGCTGATGGAGACCTTGGAGGGAACAGAACTCTGCTTCCCACAACTCCTCAACACCTCCTGCAGGAAGCCAGTGCGTCCTCACTTTGAGTCCATGCTGATCTACATTCTGCTGTCTTCCATCTCTCTGATCACTGTGACTCTTAACCTGCTGGTCATCATCTCCATCTCCCACTTCAGGTAGCCAAACGCTTAATTCATTTATAGACCTGGTGGATAATGATAATAAGTATTGCTGGATCTCAAACTGTGAGGAATTGAGAATTATTTTCAAAATAATGCTGTTGTATTTCAGACTTTAATGTGTCTGATTTTAGCTGAATGATAATTGATTCTAGGTGTAATGATAAATGTATTGCTGGTCTTTTTCTCCAGGCAGCTCCAAACCCCCACCAACCTCATCCTCCTCTCTCTGGCTGTCTCAGATTTCTTCGTGGGCCTCCTTATGTTCTTTCAAATTATACTCATAGACGGCTGCTGGTTCCTTGGTGACCTCATATGTGCTCTGTATCAGTATCTAGCATATGTTATCACCTCTACCTCAGCAGGGAACATGGTGCTCATATCTGTTGACCGCTATGTGGCTATTTGTTATCCTATGCATTACTCCACTAAAGTTACACACAAAAGAGTTCAAGTTTGTGTTTGTCTGTGCTGGATATGTTCTGTTATCTTTCAAAGTCTTGTTTTGAATGATAGTCTTAAACAACCAGGCAGGTTTAATTCCTGCTCTGGAGAGTGTATATTTTTCACCAACTACATTGCTGGAATAGCAGATGTTATTTTTTCATTCATTGTTCCCATTACCGTTATTGTTGTTCTGTATATGAGAGTGTTTGTGGTGGCTGTGTCTCAGGCTCGTGCCATGCGGTCTCATGTTGCAGCTGTCACACGTCAGCGCTCAGTGAAAGTAAATGCTAAGAAATCTGAGATAAAAGCAGCCAGGAGTATTGGTGTTGTTGTAGTTGTGTTTCTAATATGTCTCTGCCCATATTATTGTGTGGCTATTACAGGCCAAGACAGCTTGCTTAATGCTTCGTCTGCTGCATTTGTCATATGTTTGTACTATTTTAACTCCTGTCTCAACCCTGTGATCTATGCCTTTTTCTATCCATGGTTTAGAAAATCAATTAATTTCATTGTTACACTTAAAATACTGCAGCCTGACTCCTGTGAGGCCAACATGCTGTAGAGAGACGCTGCGTGGTGCCTGAAATTAAACTCTTAGCTTTAACAGAAAAATATTCTTATTCAAATAGCTGGGTAACTGAATACATTACATCAAACTCAGATTACATTTCTAAACGCTAATCAAAAATGTGTGGACACATTGTATGTTTCAATAAATTGTTCTATAAGAATGACTGTTTCCTTTTTACTGCAACAGTGCTGCAAGTAAAACATTGCACAGGTTTTGTTCATTTACAGAATAGAACTGCAAGGTTTAATTCCCAACCTCCAGCTGTATTTTAGTGTAGCAACAGCATAGTGAAATTGTACCTTGATATAACTGAAGTCGTTGACACACAGACAGTAGCAGACACTGTATATTCTCTGGGGATGTTGTGTCAGCATTGCATTGATACTTCAAGAGAAATTTTGCTGATCTAAATTCAGCTCTGTGCCATGGCAATGTGTACAACTGAATGCTGTGTGGCTTCCGTCCTTGATTGAGTTATTGGCTCCCCGAAGCCAAACAGTGTTTATCTACACACACTGCCCACACAAACATGACAAAGAGTAGGATTAAAAGTATCCCTTTAATAATGTAAGCTTCTTAATTACTTTGTTACTTTTCTTTAACGTCACTTTCGTATATAAGTCAACTTAACTCAACTTTATTTATATAGCACCTTTCATGCAAACCTTAAAGGGCAACTGTTATATAACATTTTCAGGTTAATACTTTTATTTTTTGTTTGTACTAGTACATGTTTACATGCATTTTTGTTCAAAAAACACTTCATGTTTCACATACTGCCCATGGCTGTATTCACCCTCTGTCTGACATGCTTTGTATGACCTTGTATGGTCTCTTGTAACTCATCTTATAAAAAATGCCGATTAAAAAGCCTCGTCTGTAATGAAAATCTTGAAACGTACAAAATATAATAGATCATAGAACATCACAGTTTTGACGCTGCCTTTGTTTAAAATTATGCAAACTTATGATAGTAAGTAATTGTTCATTACAGTTTAGGCTCAAAAACGTTTTCTGTGGTCCACAATAGAGATTGTGTGTTATGTCTATATTCAGTTGTTAAATACACATTGTGTGTGTGTGTGTGTGTCTGCAAGTGGTTGGCCATGTGATGTGTTAAAAACAAAATGCACAAAAGAAGATCCTCTTAAAGCTCAAATGTTCACATCTGGTCTGGAATGTAACAGGCCAGGAAAGAAAGCACTTCTATAGAACTGTATGTGCTGACACTAACAATTTTACCTCCACGGATGAACTCAGATATAAAAGCTCAGCGAGTCACAAACTAAGCACCAAACAAATGCTTTCCCCCATAGAGATTTACGTTACATGACGTCACGTCATGAAAAAAACACACAAACACACATTCATGCTAAATTCCAGTCACATGGCAAAACAGAAAAAGCATTTTCACAGACTTTTGACTCAAAAGGATTAACGTTTTCTTATTTTTCACAATCCTATTCAAATTGAGCTTCATGTGCGTTTGTCAGAAAAGAACTTATCGATGTTTGAAGCTACCAATTTTCTGTGTAGGTGAGTGTAGGTAAAGAAAAAAAGAAAGGTTAGCGCAACCAAAGGGGTCAAAAGGATATAGACTTAGATTCAGACTTAGACTTCTCTTTCTATGTGAACCAACACACTCTGTGTCATTGATTGAAACAGATTTCTCTGGATTTGAAGATTGTTGAAAACATTTGGGATAACAGACTGATCTTACGAAATGGCGTACGTATGACACACTAATTTGTATGTCAAAATTGTAATGTTGTATAGACGCATACTCGCTTTTTAGCGTGTATATCAATGCAGTTCGGACTCCCTTGACGCACATTATATTGCGATGAATCCGTATTTATACTAGAGTAGTGCCAGCTGGAGTTGTTCTCCTGGGTAATTGCAATGTTCTCCATGCAGATGAGACAGAAAGGCTTTTCACGCCCACACAGGTGTTTTCAGTTATTATGGCTGATTAGACTTCTGCTCAGGTTGAAGTTGGGCAAGGGTGTGCTGGCAATTATGTGTGGTGTCACGTGTCCAGCTCCAAAATAGTGCAACAAAGCAAACAGGAGAGATGTCAATCAGCCCAGTTTTTACACGCCCATGCAGTCCTGAGAAGAAGTCTGATCGGCCAACATTATTGAAATCAATTGCGTGGCTGTGCATGATCTCAAATGAAAAAATAATCGTTTTACGCCCGATAAAAAGTTGATTTTGATCGGGCAGCTTAAGAAGAAAAAGTGATGCAACTAGACAAAAAACAAAACAAAGTAAACAAATGAATTGATAATCTCAATACCCAAATCAAGATATGTAGTGTAAGATAGCCGCCCACCCATAGTTAAGTTATGTCCAAGGTTTTCTTCCACTTTGCTCCAAATGCTTGGGAGATTATTGGATTACTGCAAATTATAGTGTGGTCTAGACCTACCTATCAGTTGAGTGTTTGAAATAACTGTTATGATTTGACACTAGAAATACAACTGAAGGGAGTTGATACTTTAGGTACTGTTGTTTAGCTATTGTAGCCGTTTACTCTACTCGGAGGCCTTATCACGAGTTGAAACCAGTGAATGCCAGCTGTCCTTCAGTGTCCTGCTGTGCTAGTCCACTTCTAAAGTTTATAAATTTGTCACACATTCTTCCCTAAAACCTGCCAGGACCAAGTTAAACACCCCTGAGCGGTTTATGTGGCAATTTCAGCAAGTCTAAAACTAAAGAGAAGGTTATTAAACTCTCTTCCACTGGGTAAAATATACGTATTTTATATTTGAAATATACGTTTTTGTCCTGTCGATCTTTTGCTGATTCTTGCCCTGTAGAATATGGTATAATGACACTGCTAACAGTAAAACCAAGTACAACACCACAACGTAATAGTAAACACAGATTAAACTTTAAAATTAGGCATTATTAACCTTTATTATAGTTATCATTTGGTGTTTTTTTCCAGGATACATTTGAAACTTAAACACCTGAACACTTTTATTGTTGCGGGTTGCATGGAATAGTAGACCCAACTGCAGAGAGCAGGCATGCAAAAGTTGAGCTTGAGGGTTTTATTTAGTCCGAAAACCAAGGTACACACTAACAAAGGAAGTCCCAACTGCAGAGGGCAAAAACGTTTAAAGAATCTTCAGAACAAAACAAGAACATTGAATCCAAAAAACTAAACATAGATAAAAAAAAACAGGAAACTGAGGGAGAAAATGACTAGGAACTGACACAGTCCAGTGGCAAACACAAAATGATCTGACAAGTGGAAGACAAAGACTAAATACACAGGGTAACGAGGAAACATAAGGAAGGGGACACAAGGGCTGGGAACAGGTGAAAAACATTAGGCAATTACAGGGTCGGGAAAACACAGGAAGAACAACTAGACAACACAGAGAACCAGACTATCAAAATAAAACAGGAAACATACACAGACATGCACAGGCTGTATTACATTGGGAGCAACAACTAACCATGACTCGAATTTGGTTATCTTCTTAGGTTTCCATGGAGTATCAACTGACTGTATCCAAGACCCAAAATGATTCCTTTTTTTCCTTTGTCCTGAAGATCAGTCATCATTGCTGTGACGCTATACCAGCACATACAATTATAATAACCAAACTCCAGAGAAAACCAGACGAAAAATTTAATTACATGTCACGAGACACGTTGCTTGGCCGTGGCTTGGTAGCGTTGGCATTTCTACTGATTTGCTGGTTCTCCTTCATGAACAGCATGGAACCAAGGAGAGTGTTAACTGTTCCCGCTTCAACTCTCCCATTGTGGTCAGGAAGCAAAGGGGAGACACTTTGTTTCTCTCAGTTTGACTCTAGAGTTGCTATACTCGTTCTGAAACTAATCCCCGTCACTCTCACTTTCTCACTCGCTCTCCCACGTACTCCCCACACACACACACATTCTGGCTTGACGTGCATACCAGGGCACAAGTAAACATTTCCGGCACCTGAAATTTCACTGTACCTAGGCTATGGCAAAAGCGCTGCATGGGGCCCTCACAGAACCATAAATCATGCTTTTGCAGCACTGCTGGTAGTAAGAGTGCTGTGTGATCAATACTCTCTCATATCTGTATAGGAAATATAAGGCTTTATCGGTTGGTTTGTGGTCTTCAGTAGGCACAAAAATAACGCAATCATGCACCAGTAGAGAGAATAATTATGACACAAATGTCATAATTATGTACAAATGAGAGGACAAAGTTAGAAAAGGGACTAGTCTATGTCCACAAAGTTCCTTTTCACAGATTGTTTTGTTAAAATTCCACCGGACTCTTTTTGGCCGGATGTTTAGCTAGCTAGACTATCTGTTCAGTCTGAGTTTCCCGTTCCACGACTAAAACGACCCTTGGACGTACACGTTCCACCAAAACAAGTTCCTTTACGAGGCAATTTTGCCGCGGCACCGTTGCTCCATCCGGCGCATCATTGCGCCGCCTGAGACAATTGTGATTGGTTTAACCCTCCTGTTGTCCTCACGTCCAATTGAACCCCTCTTACAAATGTTTTGCATGTTTTTCTCCCATCCTGGGATGCTGTGTGGCCTCCACAGACCCTCCTCCTTCACAGCACAGTGGAGGAAGGTCTGAGAGAGACTAAGGCGGGACAACAAAGCTAGAAAAGTAATAAAACGTCTGAACACTGCTCAGAAAGCGGCCACACCTCAGCAGCTCATCCTCTATCTCTACTGATGGAGGGATTTGAACTATGCTTTCCACAGCTCAACTCCTCCTGCAGGAAGCCAAAGCGTTCTCACTCTGACACTGTGCTTATTTACATCGGCCTCTGCTTCATCTCTCTGCTCACTGTGACTCTCAACTTGCTGGTCATTATCTCCATCTCCCACTTTAGGTAGCCACCTTTTTCATCTGTACAGATAAATGATTGTGAGAGAACAAGTATTTAAAAAAACATTTGCATATTGTCTTGCTGTTGAAATGTTTTTATGACAAGTGATGCTAGATATAGTCATTAGTCTGTTGCTCTTTTTTCTCTCCAGGCAGCTCCGCACCCCCACCAACCTCCTCCTCCTCTCTCTGGCTGTCTCAGATTTCTTTGTGGGTCTCCTCGTATTCTTTCAAATTATGCTTATAGACGGCTGCTGGTTCCTCGGTGACCTCATGTGTACTCTGTATTTGGAGATGTCATACATTATTACCTCTGCATCAGTAGGAAACATGGTGCTGATATCAGTTGATCGATATGTGGCTATTTGTTATCCTCTGCATTACTCAAACAAAATCACTGTGAGAACAGTTATAATCTGTATTTGCCTTTGTTGGATCTGTTCTGCTCTATACAACAGTCTCATAATCAAAGATAACTTGAAACATCCCGGCATATTTAATTCCTGCTCAGGAGAGTGTGTGAATGTCGTTAATTACATCGCCGGAGTGACTGACCTTATTTTTACATTTACTGCTCCTGTCACTGTCATCATAGTTCTGTACATGAGAGTGTTTGTGGTGGCTGTGTCTCAGGCTCGAGCCATGCGGTCTCATGTTGCAGCTGTCACACTTCCATTTTCAGTCAAAGTAACTGTTAAGAAATCCGAGATGAAAGCAGCCAGGACTCTCGGTGTTGTTGTAGTTGTGTTTCTAATATGTCTCTGCCCATATTACTGTATTGTCCTTACAAGCCAGGATAACTTGCTCAATGCTTCATCTGCTGTGTTAGTGATATGTCTGTCATATTTCAACTCCTGTCTAAACCCTGTGATTTATGCCTTTTTCTACCCCTGGTTTAGAAAATCTATCAAAGTCATTGTTACTCTTCAAATAATGAATCCTGGCTCCTGTGAAACCATAAAGCTGTAAAGAGACACTGTGGAGTGACAGAACGTAGGACAGTCTGGGTTAAAGGAAATGTGTGTTTATATGTTAACGTTGAAACAAATATGTAAACACCTTAAAGTCAGGCCAAACAAGAATTAGAAGTACACTACAGACAGATAGTGAACTGGCAACCGGTCTTCACTTTTTAATCAGTAGTTTTTCTGCTATATGCTAAAGCATTGGTCTAAAATGACCTTTTTTACGAAATATTATATAGTGTTAATTGTCCTTTGTTATGATACTGCATGAAAAACAAATGCATTTAAAGATAAAATAAACTTTGTGGGGTACTTTTTAAAACAATGTACAATATTAACTATCAAACATCAGAACTGAGAGTCATGAAGATGATGCACTAAGCAAAGAAAGAATGAATTTGTTTATAAAGAAGATCCCTATTTTAACGATTTAACCCTAAGTGCACGGTGTGAAGCGCATGTGCCTTTAGGGCGTGTATAAATGAACTTTTGCGTGTTTAACGGCGGAAAAAAGGGTCCGTGCGTGGTTGTGCATGGTTCAAAAGGGTTGTACTTAGTGTCTTCATTAATCATAGGTGTGTTCTGGGCATAACATGCAATAAATACTCAGATTGTCATCGCCCATCATCCCTATGACAAGTCTATCTCTCGTTTCCTTCTCCTCCTCATGAATGTCACAGTGAGTCCCTGAATCCCTACAGGTGCTGCATGTATTGTTCCACGGATTCACCTGCCTCTTGGGTCCATGACTGGAAACGTGCTCTCTCGAAAATCAACAGTGATGGGAATAACGGCGTAAACTAACGGCGTTACTTTTTCAGTAGCTCTCCCCATCTTAATAACACTGTTACCGCTGAAAATTTTAATTGAGTAGCCTAATTGAAGCTATTTTTTCATCCGACCAAATTGATCTCTGAGCCAAGAGGCAAAGACTTCTTTTTCTCCCTTGGTTAGTGGGCACTGCACAAGATATGCACAAGACCCCCCCCCCCCCCCCCCCCCCCCCCCCCCCCCCCCCCACACACACACACACACACCAGTGCAAAAGCATAAATATCAGGCCACTTCCATTATCTGCACTACAAAGAGTGTAGAGATATATATATTTTTTTTGCTATAGTACTTAACAAGCATTATTTCATTTTGCCCAGTTGTGGCCTGTTGAGGTGCAATAAATATCCAAAGTTCCAAAACATCGGTGTTGTTATTGTATCGATCCACTAGACTTAATATCTACATACATGGCATTTAATTGGAGGCTAGTCTCACTTTGCCCCACTGCAAGATTAAAAGAGTTTAGAATTGTGTACAGTTTCTGTTAATAATGTATTGTATTAAGTGTCCATTTCATTATAATATTCAGATTTTTCATAAATAATTGAACATGCACATGTATTTTATGTTCCATTAAAGAGGGATGGAGGTGGGGTCCCATTTAAAAAGTCACTTGAAAGTAGTTAGTTACTGTCTGAAGCACCTAGTTTCTTTTATAATTTATAACTGACTATTTAATTTAGTTACTTTTTTGGAAGAAGTAACTAGCAACGGAAACGTTGTAAAATTAACCTGCCCAACACTGAAAAATCAAGTTCCTTTTTGGCACAAAGTGCTCGTCACAAAGCCTCAGCACTCAAGCAGCAAAAACCTCTTTCTTGTCATCCTACAAGACAAATAAATCTTACACTTGTTCTGCCTCTGGGATAGAATAAATAAGCCTAAGCCATGTACTTTCAAATCCTGCACACATGTGTTGGTTTGTCAAATCCATGTTTTATGTCAAGCAAGCCAAAATGACTGTTTTACCAATGTAGGGTTGTCCCTCTACACTAGAACAGAGACTAAATACACAGGGTAATGTGAAGATAAGGAACAGGTGACACTAGTCAGGGTAAACAGGTGAAGCACATAAGACAATCACAAGGGGGGCGGGAGAACTAAAGACAGCAAGTTAAACTAGCCAAGACAAGGGAGAAAACAGACACTTAAAAACAAAATTAAACATGAAACAGCAACATACAACCATGACAATGTCAGCACAGTAGCAGGTGAAATACTGAAGTTCCATAATATACAAAACTTCAAAACAGGGTCTCTAAATCGAGGACCCACATCAAGGCCTTATGATACATATACCAAGATTTGGAATGACATTCCGTATCACATCAGAACTCTATCATCCGTCACATATTTCAAAAAGGCATACAAACAGCTCCTTCTTAACGGTTACACTTGCACGCATTCATTCTTTTATGTATTGTCAGTATTTGTCTAGCCCAGCTGATGTCTAGTATGAAAGTCTTTGTCCTAATGTAACTGTATTGTCGTTTGCAGTTGTCGAAATGTATTTTTCTATATTGATGTCTTTTATTAATGTCTGTCCTGACGTGCTGTAACCATGTTTTATGTGTCTGCAGAACAGGAACCTGCTGAAAAACAGTTTTTAAACTGAGTCGGGCCAATTTTTATATTGTAATGTAATCGTTACTTTTTCTAACTTTCCTGTATAATAAATATATGAAATGAAATCATGAGCTAGCCGACAACAAGGAGATACGAAATGAGCTCAAAAAGAGAAGTAATTACAACAAAAACATGCTAAATGACTACAAACAAAGTTTGGGTGTCTTTCTCCCAAGGTGTGTGACACACACACACACACACACACACACACACACACACACACACACACACACACACACACACACACACACACACACACACCACATTAGATGCTCCTCTCAGTGCATCTCTCCGGCTCAGAAGAGTTTCACACCTGCTTTCATTATTGTCACATGACGACATCTGCAATCAAAGGTGTTACTGCAAGAACAAACAAGCTTTAATATCAACATGATGCAATTACTTCTACACTGAATAGAACAACAATTTCAACCAAGCAAAATGTTTTTAGCTTTTCTTCTTTCATGACTAAACATTTGTGATGCAACCTCGAGGCGACACAATAACACATGATGCAATCCTTGCTTAAGGGATCTGATCGCCCAAATCACACAAACGAACATTGTACCCTAAGGCCAAATGCCTGAATGATCCTGTAATTAATAAATGAAAAACACATAATCAGCCTAATTTTCTATAAAACAAGACCAAAACAAGACAACAACACAAAAAACAACAACTTAATTGGTCTTTATTATTTACTTTTTAGAAAACGAACAGTTAGACGCTAATAAGAGGCCACACATCTAATTTAAACTGTAACTAGAAACGCATACTGTATATTGCTGTATTAAACTCAAGATATACTCTATCTAAAAGATGTATTATTTGAAATTACACTCTATGTAGAAACCACATACCGGTGCTTATTAGAAGAAAACTACTGGTAATGTCAAACCACTTTGCAACATCTGCCGCAACTAACTACTAACTAATTAACCTTTGACCACTCTAGTTTCTGTAACTTTAGACAAAGCATTAGAGTAATTGGAGAGTAATCATACAATGTCACAGAATGACTTATACTCTCTTTTCTGGCACACATCATTATTTTGTAATTGATTACAAGGCACCTTGCAACACATTAATACAGCAGAGAACAAATGTATTGATACATTTTAATGTTGATATATCCAGCTTAAAATAACGTGCTACTAAGACAGGAAGCCAATGCTAATGCTTGGTGGGGACTATTATAAGGTTACAACATCATTCAAACTCATTTTGACAAATTATCATTAAACAGCTTGTTCACGATTAACGTCAGCTGCATAGATAAACGACTAATCTAATGCTAATTCAGCCAGTTAGCTCACGCAGGTTTTTTAGCAACACTTCCTGCCGCTAATGGACACATCCACAGTTAGCTTATGGTTGACAAGACAACACCCATTGATTGATTGATTGATTGATTGATTGATTGATTGATTGATTGATATATAGTTATAGCGCCACCAGCTGGCAACAGGAAGTTGCAGTTGTTATGCTTTGATGTCCTCTTCCCATTGGGCTAACCCAAGGCCCAGCGAGGTGCCCAGGCATTAAACTGGACTAGGTGTGGATGAGGGGCTCACTTTGGAAAACTGTGTCCCCTGTCGCTAATTCCTAATGGCAAGCCTGCTCCCAGCTTTCAGGGGTGGTGGGGGATTAGTTCCTATTCTTCGTAAACCCAGTTCCTGTTCTCCATGGATCATTTTGCAAACCAGTTAAAGCCACATAAATCAATATTTTTCAAAGCTTTAAATGGTATAAAATCTTGCTTGTATTTACCTGTGTTTTGACTTCTATGTTTACCTCAATGCAGAGTTTTAGCACAAAATTAAACAAACCAAACAAACTAAAAACACCCCCTGAACCTTCACACGTTCCACCAAAACAAGTTCCTTTCCGAGGCTATTTTGCTGCGGCACCGTTGCATCATCCGGCGCTTAGCACCGCCCCAGACAACAGAGATTGGTTTAACCCTCCTGTTATCTTCGGGTCAAATTTGACCCCTTTTAACATACCTATATAAAAAATGTGCTTTTTAACGAATTTATAACAAAAAGGACGGATTCCATGCAACGCTCTTTGCAAATACAATAGATCACTTTCATTGAATTTTGGGTAAAAATTGAAATGATTTCACATCAGTATCCAAACTCATCCACTCAACATACTTTCAACAATAATTCATAATTTCTACTTTATTACTCAAATGTTAGGTACAGTTCTACACAAATGAGGGTTATTGACCATGGATTCAAAAAGTAAAACTAGTGGTAGTAAGGTGGTGTCAGGGAAATAAACAAAAGTAATGCATTGAAAATGTCAAATGTCAAAAAAAGGGGAAAAAACAACATGTTCATCTTTTTGACCCGGGAGGACAACACAAGGGTTAAAGAAATGTGCATGTTTTTCTCCCAACCTGGGATGCTGTGTGGCCTCCACAGACCCTCCTCCTTCACAGCACAGTGGAGGAAGCTAGAAAAGTAATAAAACGTCTGAACACTGCTCAGAAAGCGGCCACACCTCAGCAGCCCATCCTCTCTTTCTACTGATGGAGGGATTTGAACTATGCTTTCCACAGCTCAACTCCTCCTGCAGGAAGCCAAAGCGTTCTCACTCTGACACTGTGCTTATTTACATCGGCCTCTGCTTCATCTCTCTGCTCACTGTGACTCTCAACTTGCTGGTCATTATCTCCATCTCCCACTTTAGGTAGCCACCTTTTTCATCTGTACAGAGAAATGATTATGAGAGAACAAGTATTTAAAAAAACACTTGCATTAATACTGTCTTGACATTGAAATGCTTTTATGACAAGTGATGCTAGAAACAGTTATTAGTCTGTTGCTCTTTTTTCTCTCCAGGCAGCTCCACACCCCCACCAACCTCTTCCTCCTCTCTCTGGCTGTCTCAGATTTTCTTGTGGGTCTTGTGGTGATGCCAGTAGAAATCCTCCTTACAACGACCTGCTGGATCCTGGGTGACCTCATGTGTGTGCTGTATTACATATTACCTGGTATCTTGATCACTGCCCCCATAGGAAACATTGTGCTCATTTCTGTTGACCGCTATGTGGCAATTTGTTACCCACTGCATTACCCAACCAAGATCACTCTAAAAGTTGCTACAATATGTATTTTACTGTGTTGGGTTTATTCTTGTTTATATATCATTATTATTATGAATGATAACCTGAAGCAGCCAGGCAGAGATATTTCCTGCTATGGAGAGTGTGTGGTCAACATTACAGGATCTGCTGATATTGTGGTCAGCTTCATTATTCCCATCACTGTCATCATTGTTTTGTACATGAGAGTATTTGTGGTGGCTTTGTCTCAAGCTCGAGCAATAAGGTCCCACATTGCAAATGTTTCACTTAAGCATTCCAAGACTGTTCAAGTTAAGAAATCTGAGATTAAAGCAGCCAGGACGCTTGGTGTTCTCGTAGTTGTGTATTTGATGTGTTACTGTCCTTATTACTGCGTCAGTCTCTCAGGCCAAAACCTCTTGCTCGGTTCTTCAATTGAGAGCTTAATGATTTTTCTGATTTATTTCAATTCCTGCCTTAACCCAATTATCTATGCTCTTTATTATCCCTGGTTTAAAAAAACTATTAGACTTATTGTTAAATTTCAGATACTGCAGCCTGGCTCCTGTGAGGCTCAGATACTGTAAATAGACTCTGAAATGTGTGAAAAGGTATGTTGTGTGTATAAATGTATATATACATAGCTTAATGAATCTATTTTATAGACTATAGGTTTTATAGGGTCTTGCTTATTTCCTGAGCCAAATAATACAGGGTACATTGTTCAATGTATGTTCACATGTTCAAACAATCCCTAGATATGCTTTTGACTATGGATGATTTTAATTACCCTTCTCCATATTTCAAGCTTTAAAAGTTTGTGAAGTATGCATATCTGCATGTTTATTATGAATGTAGACACATCCATAAATTATATTTAGGCAACATACAACCAATATCTTAAAGGGCACAATGTATTTATGAGTTTACACCATGATATGTGTGCATAGTGTGCTCAATATGTTATGGATTGCCAGTTAAATGAAATAAATTTACAATGTAAAAATAAATGAATTGAAAATGTTATCCTCATTACGGTAAAGCAAATAAAACAATATCATCTCCATGTGCATGGGTGATTGTTTCAGTGTGGCAAATATCCACCATGCAACTTCTGCATGGTGTGTGTGTGTCACACACATGCGTTCCTTAGTGTCACATGATGACATCACTGCAATTAAAGGTGCTACTGCTACAGTAAATAGAACAATAGATTAAACTAAACCGATTGTTTTGATAATTTCTGATTTCTTCACACAAACATGAACATATTTTAATCGCTTTTAGTGGCGTCAGATAAGTTATAATTCAGAGAAACAAAAATGACTTTCTCTTCGATAAATGCACTGCTTCTGTATATAACACACTGCATAATGTAACACGTGCAAACAATAGGAGGTTCACAATAATATCACTCAATATTGCACAAATAGCCTACATGTCTGTGACATACAGAATAAATCTAAAATGTTATTTTATTAAAGCATATGAAGAAATCTAGAAAAATTGTAACTGGAATACGTAATAACGTAATTTTATTCTTTTTTAAATAATAGGACACAACAGGTAAAAGTCAATGGCATGCTGTCAGAGGTTAACCATAGCAACACGGGCATCCACAAGTTGGGTTCTGTTGTATCACTCATACTTTACTTTTCATACTTTGACGTGCTGTCATGCGTGTCTTCCTTTTGAGTCTCAGGACGCTTTGCTGATCTCATGTTTATGTTTATTTCGTTTTCTTTTGATTGACTTTAGAATGTTTTTTCTGTTACACGTTATTTTTTGAAGCCAGAGATTGTGTGGTTGTCATCAATTACATTGCAAGAGTTGTTAGCCTTATTTTTACTTTTATTATAACCATTATAGCCATCATAGTTCTGTATTTCAGAGTGTTTGTGGTGGTTGTGTCTCAGGCTCGAGTCATTCGGTTTCAAATTGCGGCCCAACAGCTGCACGTACAGTGAGTGTAATTGTGAAGAAAAAAAGGTGGGGAAAGCAGCTCAAACCATTGGTGTTGTACTAGTAGTTTTTTATATTTTGTTTCTCTCCATTACTTTTGGTTTCTGACACTTCAGTCAGTGCTCCATCTGCACCCTTTAGGATCTGGCTAGCACACTTTCCTCCTGTTTGAACCCTGTCAGTGACTTTTTCTACCCTTGTCCAGAAATCTATTAAGCTTACCCTGACACTGCAGATACTGAAGACCGGCTCATACTAAAGTGACAAACAGAGGTGTTTACACTCCGTCTGTAAACTCGGACGTTCTTTATGAAAGCAAAATGCAACAGTTGTGTTATTCTTAAAGTTATTCAGTTGTATTTTTATTTTATTAATCTCGTTCTCTATTAACGCCTGTGTTGTCTTCCAGTCAAATATGAAAATCAACACTTTTTTTGAAGCTGTAAATCAACCTTTTTAAGTTTTTCTTACATTTTGGTCCCTTTATCTCCTTTTGACGTTTTCAGCACCATGTCACACTAACTTATTAACTTTAGTTTTAGAGTTATTTTGGGAATTTATGATCAATTAACCTCATTTATAGGCAATTTTACCTAGTGTTTGAGTTAGAAAAGCTGACATTAAAATATTTAGACTAAAATTAAAGGATTGTATGTTGATGGACAATTACAGACTTTTACTCGTTACTTGGAAACCACTTCAATTTATTTTTTCACTTAATGCTATAAAATTGAATAAGACACCATAAAATTAATGAAAGTAGAGATTTGTACTTGCCAAAGAGCGTTGTGTGGAATCAATCATATTATGTTGAGTAGTTAAAAAGAACATTGATGTAGGAAACGGATCAATTTGACCCGAGGACAACATGAGGTTAAAAACTCTCCTATCCATTTTTTTGTATCCCTGACACACACTTACATACACACTGATATTTATGTGTGGAACCTCAACAGAATTTGAATCAGAATACTTTATTGATCCGCTCAGGTATATTATTTAGTTGCAGTTCCTCACAGTCACACTCAAAGTAAAAATAAGAGTAGGAAAAGAGCAAGTCAATAAGAGTAAATAACACATCCACACAAGACATGAATAAAAGTAAAGTATTGACAGACAACTTTACATGGAGTGAAAATTTTGCTTTGTCAGGCTTTTCAGGATTTGTATTATCAGAAGGTTAAAACATATACCTGATAGCTTTTGCACTGATTTGTGTCTTATCTGAGTTATCTTCGTTTAAAACATATACCTGATAGCTTTTGCACTGATTTGTGTCTTATCTGAGTTATCTTTGTTTATCGTAAGCAGGATATGCTCAATCATAAAGGCCCTGTACACCAACACAGATGTTTTCATTAATTCTGCCTTTTTAACTTTGGCTCAGGTTCAAGGTAAAGCAAAGCTATTCTGGAGTTACATGAGCTCAGTAGACTGACAATGCATAATACATATAATGGACTTATGAGTTTCAGCCAAAAGGAAGTGCCAGATTCCTTTACTTTGTATTTTAACTTCCTGTCTGCCCCAGAAAGGGGACTGTATATTGACATCTGTCACATTTGACGCTATTACACACAGCCCCAGTTTCCCAGGACATGTGCTTATTATTGTGGAACAAAGTATCAAAATGATATTTTACAATTTTTATATATTACATTGTTGGGTGAAAAGATGTGTATTAATAAATGTTGATAAATCAGCTACTAGACCTCAAAATGATCTGGTTTAATGATTGACAATCGGAGTCCGAATGGGACTTATTACAAAGTAGGTTTTTACTAAGTGCATACAATACCTAAAAATATGCAGTGTATTTAAAAAAAAAACATTAAGCAAAGTACTGCAACAGTTAAATACATTTAATATAGAAAGTAAATAACAATTAATGTAATGGAAATATAGAAGAAAATAAACTTAAAATACTGGAACAGATACTGTAACCCAATGTACACAATACAATATTCCTCTGTATTTTGTCTTACTTTTGTCTGAATTTTTGTCTTAGCAAATAATAAGTAAAATGTTTGCTGACATGCTGAAGAATATCTTAATAAACAGCTGCATCATTTCAGTCACTCCACAGACAGCTCTACAGTATGTTGGCATCACAGGAATCAGGCTGCAGTATCTGAAGTGTAACAATTAGTTTAATAGATCTTCTAAACCATGGGTAGAAAAATGCATACAGGACTGGATTTAGACAGGAGTTACAATAAAGTAGCCAGGTCCCAAAAAATGAAAATTCCACACCGGTTGACAAGTCCTTGCCCGCGAGAGAGGGGTAAAAATAAGGACAGAAACATATTAGAAACACAACCACAACAATGCCAAGAGTCCTTGCGGCTTTTCTCTCAGACTTTCTTGCGGTTACAGTAACCGAACCCTGGAGTGTAGCAGCTGCCATATGACACCTCATGGCTCGAGCCTGAGACACAGCCACCACAAACACTCTCATGTATAGAACTATGATAACAGCAATGGGGCTAACAAAGGTCAACATGACATCAACAGCTCCTGTTACGAAGTTAATTATAACAACACACTCTCCATAGCAGGAATTGTATTGATCTGGATCTTTTAGAAAATCTATCAATATCACCCCATTATAGAACACAGAACAGGCCCAACACAGGCAAATACAGATTTTAACTTTATTCTGACTGACTTTGGTGGGGTAACACAAAGGGTCACAAATGGCAACATATCTGTCAACTGAAATGAGCACCATGTTTCCTACTGAGGCAGATGTAAGGATAAAAGAGGCATAGTAAAAAAGTCCACATGTGAAGCTGCCCAAAACCCAGCAGCCCCCTATAAAGAGAATTTTAGCTGGCATAAGCAGGAAGCCAACTAAGAAGTCTGAGACCGCCAGCGACAGAATGAGGAGGTTGGTGGGGCTCTGAAGCTGCCTGGAGAGGGAGGAAGAACACCAATTAATAACATTATTTTCAGCAGGTGTAGAAGTCACGAAAAAATGTCTGTAATCATATAAACATTACATGTACAGATACAATACATTAAAGCATCTAGTGATATTTGTAAATGACCAAAATATCCTCATCAAAAGAATGGAAAACACAACAGACACAGTACATGTACATGATTTTGTATAATACTGTGTGTGATGGTGAGAATTTAAGAGCATACATCAGCTTGGAGGAATACAGTAATAGATTCACTGATACCCAAAGAGTTATTAGTTATAGTAAGTAGTAAAAATACTAATACTGTGCAAGTATATTTTAATGCTGAATGCATTACATTGTTCTCATCTTAAAATGTTATTTTCACGAAAAGCCTTAATATAACAATATCTCTATTGTCCTAAAGTCAGACACAAAAAATTACTTGTTTGATGTTGAGGAAAACAATATCCTAGATTATGATTTAAAATGTATGCCTGAAGTGGGAGATGGCGATGATGACCAGCAGGTTAAGAGCCACAGTGAGTGAAGAGATGCAAGAAAGCAGAATGTAAAGAAATATGGTCTCAGCGTGATGTTGCACTGGCTTCCTGCAGGAGGTGTTGAGTAGTTGTGGGAAGCAGAGTTCAGCGTCTTGCAGAGTCTCCATCTTCATAGAGAGAAAGGGAGACTGCTGAGCTCTGGGAGCTTTCTGACCCAAGTTCTCGTTCATAAAGCCGATTTATCCGGCTCCTCCCTCTTTTCACCTAACTGAAAAAACAACTGAGGGATTCTCTGATGAAACACATTCATAGCGAGTTGAATGTTGTTGATTGAACCTCAACTCTGGAAATGTTTATGATATGAAAATGATATGTAGATAAGATGTAAAATAGGAATAAAATTAACATTTGTTTGTGTGAGAAGCATGTTTTCCCAATTGTTACGTTTACTGTGGCGGCGCCCTGTAGTGACTGTAGTAATTTTGAAGGGTTTAGATTCTTAAAGGATCTGGACCGCGCAGTCCCTGGCATACCGCCGTGAGACAGGGCATGCCATATCTACTCTCCTCATATCCTTCTTTCGAGGAGGAGATGAGGAGGGTTTTTGATCACCCGGTGCGGCCTAGAGAGGAATTCTTGCCTTATGTCTCTCCGGCAGGGAGACTGCAGCGTCGCGGAGTTCTCGGTTGATTTTTGCATCCTTGCCGCCGGATCGGGGTGGAACAACCAGGCCCTCCGCAGCGCATCCCTGTCGGGCCTCAGTGACAAACTGAAGGACCTTCTGGCCACCAAGGACGAGCCGGAGGACCTGGATGGTCTGATTGGTGCAGCCATCGATCTAGACAATCGCATCCGGGAGAGGGAGTGCAATTTGGGCGGCTCCACCTCTACCCAGTCTGGTCTGCCACCGTCTAGGGTCTCTGTTCCGTCGCCATCCCAGCCCCGTCCCATTGCTCCCTCACCTTTGCCTGTCACCCCTCCGTCTGTAGAGCCTATGCAGTCAAGAAAAGCCGGTTTGTCCTCAGAGGAATGCGAGCGGCGCTGCCTAGCTGGCCTTTGTTTGTATTGCGGTACCTCCGATCATTTCCTCTCTGCTTGTCCCGTTCGGCCAATAGAGTCGGCTTGCCAGTAGCGGTGGGGGTTCTGGCATGCCGAACCACTCCCAAGTCTCGGGTATTACTGGACGTCTCCCTGTCCTGGGGGGACCTCACCGTTCCTCTGGGGGCGCTCGTTGACTCCGATGCCGACGAGAGTTTCATAGATATCGATCTCGCTTGTCAACTGGCCATCCCTCACGTTCCTCTTGACACCGCACTCCCCGCCACCAGCCTCAATGGTCAGCTCCTTGCCACTATCACACACCGCACTCCTCCACTTCAACTCCTCACCTCCAGCAACCACTATGAATCCCTTCCCTACACCTCATTTCCTCCCCGGCCAGTCCCGGCGTCCTCTGCCTCCCCTGGGTCATCAACCACAATCCCGATGTGGACTGGGCACCGGGGAAGATTAGGAATTGGAGCACGGCATGCGACTCCTTGTGTCTGTTGTCAGCGCAAGCCCCCGGTAGTTCACCCGCTCCCAACAAGCCACCCAACCCTCCCGATTTGTCCTTGGTCCCTGCTTAGTACCACAACCTGGCCTTGTTGTTCAGCAGGGACCAAGCCATGTCCTTACCCCCCCACCATCCTTATGACTGCTCCATAGCCCTCCTTCCGGATGTTCCCCTGCCCTCGGGCCGTTTGTTTAAGCTGTCTGGCTAAAAAAAGACGGTACCCTCCGCCCCTGCATTGACTTCCGGGGGCTCAACGCCATTACGGTGCGGAATAGATAGCCCATTATGGATTCGGTTCATGAGTCCCTCTCCCGATCCACAGTATTCACCAAACTAGACCTCAGAAACGCTTATCATCTGGTCCGGGTCCGGGAGGGGGACGAGTGGAAAATGCGTTTAACACCCTGCTTGGGCATTACAAACATCTAGTCATGCTGTTTGGCCTCACTAACGCACCTGCCGTGTCCAAGCCCTCGTTAACAACGTGCTGCACGATTTCCTTCACTGTCTTCGTCTATCTAGATGACATCCTGGTCTTCTCCCGCGACCCACTCCACCACGCTGAGCATGTCCAGTTCGTGCTGCAGCATTTTCTGGAGAACAGGCTGTTTGTCAAAGCGGAAAAATGTGAGTTTAGTGTACCCTCAGTCCAATTCCTCGGTTTTGTAATCAAATGCGGATGGTTACGAGGGGACCCAGCCAAGATTGAGGCCGTGGTTGACTGGCCCATCCCCACATCCGTTAAACAATTACAACGTTTTCTGGGTTTTGCTAACTTTTACAGACGGTTCATTTGTAACTATAGTTCCGTAGCCGCTCCGCTCACCCGCCTTACCTCCTCCTCAGTCCCCTTTGTCTGGTCTCCAGAAGCTGCTACAGCCTTTTCCCACCTCAAATCCCTGTTTACCTCAGCCCCCATCCTCACTAACCCCGACCTTTCCCTTCATTTCGTGGTGGAGGTGGACGCCTCGGATGTGGGGGCCACCCTGTCCCAACGCTCACCCTCCGATCAGAAACTTCACCCCTGTGCCTTCTTTTCCAAACGCCTCACCTCTACTAAACAAAACTACTGTATGGGGGATCGGGAGCTCTTGGCTGTCAAGCTAGCCCTTGAGGAATGGAGACACTGGCTGGAGGGAGCCCACCAGCCATTCCTTGTTTGGACCGACCACAGGAACCTCTTACATCCACACGCCCACGCCCAAAGACTGAACTCCCGCCAGGCTAGGTGGGGCCCTGTTCTTCAACAGTTTTCACTTCACTCTGTCCTACCGCCCTGGCTCTTGCAACAGCAAGCCCGACGCCCTGTCTCGCCTTCACTCCCCCGATGACCCTGGAAAATTGCCCGACTATATCCTTCCCCATTCCTGTATGGTAGCCTCCCTAGTCTGGGAGGTGGAGTCCGCTGTCCGCCGGGCCAAGTCCAACCCCAACCCCGGTACCGGACTTGCGGACCACCTCTATGTCCCCCCTGGTGCCCGTTCCCAGGTCCTGCAGTGGGCACACACCTCCAGCTTCAGCTGCCATCCCAGCGTGGCTAGAACGTTGTTCCTACTCTACCAGCGATTTTGGTGGCATTCGGCGGAGAAGGGCTGCCGGGACTTCGTGGCCGCTTGTAAGGTGTGTGCCCGGGCCAAGCCATCCCACTGGCCGCCCGCCGGTTTGCTCCATCTACTCCCTGTCCCCGGTTGGCCCTGGTCCTAACTCGCCATGGACTTTGTCGCTGGACTGCCCAACTCCGAGGGTAACACTGTCATCCTGACCGTGGTTGACCGGTTTTCTAAATCCGCCCACTTTGTTCCCTTACCCAAGCTGCCCTCGACGCTGGAGCCCGCCAAGCTCCTGGTCCACCACGTCTTCCGGCTCCAGTGTCTCCAGAGTGAATCCTTCTGTCGAGTGCTGGGAGCCACCGCTAGCCTGTCATCCGGCTACCATCCCTAGACTAACGGACAGACTCAGCCAGCCAGGATCTGGGAGCGGCTCTTCGATGTGTGGCGTACCGTGTTCCCTCCTCCTGGAGCAGTCATCTCCCGTGGATAGAGTACGCACACAACTCTTTGTCCAGCGCTGCCACAGGGATCTCCCCCTTCATGTTTGCCATGGGATACCAAACCCCACTCTTCCCGGCTTTGGAAAAAGAGGAGGCCGTTCTAACGGTGCAAGTTCATGTTGACAGCATCACGCAATAAGCGTCTGGCTGATCGCCATCGACGACCCGCCCCTGCTTGCCAGCCCGGCCAAAAGGTGTGGTGGTCCTCTCAAGATATCCCACTGCAAACATCCTCCAAGAAACTCATGCCCCGATTCGTTGGCCCCTACAAGTTGGAGACAGTCCTGAACCCCAGGACGGTCAACCTCAAACTTCCTCCTCACCTCAAAGTCCACCCACTGTTCCATGTCTCCCGGATCAAGCTAATGACCACCAGTCCCCTCGCCGTCCCTGTGGGAGGTCCTCCTCCCCCACCACTGGTCGATGGCCACCCGGCCTACACGGTGCGCTGCCTCTTGAACGTGTGACGCAGGGGTCGTGGTTACCACTACCTGGTGGACAGGGCCGGTTACGGCCCGGAGGAACATTCCTGGGTTCCGACCAGCCAGATCCTGGATAAAACCTTTCTACAGGACTTCTACAGTAGCCACCCGGACAAGCCTTACGGTCTGCCTGGGGAGGTCCGTTGAGGAGGGGGTACTGTCATGGTTGGGGTCCAGCTGGCCGTGAGTGTTTTTATTTTTTCTGCATTTTCTATCGCCCTGCCTTGTTTTGTTTCTTTTTTCTTTATCCTCTCCTGTCCAAAGCCAGCTGATTGTCCACACCTGTCTCCCGTCAACTATCAGCGATCCTCTCCGCCACACCTGCTCGTCGTCACCCACTCCGCCACTCACACCTGCCTGCCATTATCAACAACCTCAGTATATCTACCCCG
Source organism: Etheostoma cragini (assembly GCF_013103735.1). NCBI lineage: Eukaryota > Metazoa > Chordata > Actinopteri > Perciformes > Percidae > Etheostoma > Etheostoma cragini. The sequence continues at coordinate 5,429,002 of NC_048417.1, forward strand.
GCTCTTGACCCACTCTTCACCTGATCGTTGCTTCAGCTGCTTGGGTGACCCTCGTCAGCATGAGTCAGCGCTAAAATTCTGAAATTCTGTCCTGTATGTTCTCGTGCGCACCTTCCTTGTGCTTTCCTTTCAGTTCCTCTTGCCTCCGGTCAGCTGGCTTCGGACCCCGACCCCTCTCCCTTGGCGCCCCCTCCTAATCACCACCTCTACGCCTCGTGTCTGTTTGTCTTCCTCGGCCCGCACTCCTGGTTCCATCCCGGGTCCCTTGTCCACCCTCCTCTCCTGATCCCCGAGTCCTCGCCTGCCCTCTAGTCCTCCGCCTCCGGTTCCCGACGTCCGCCTACCCGCTGCCACTCCCTACCTCCACTTTCCTCAATAAATGGCAAGGCAGCTTTATTTGTATAGCACATTTCAGCAACAGGGCAATTCAAAGTGCTTTACACAAAATCAGTTAAAAAAGAAAAACAGTTAAAAAATAAAAACAGATAAAACACGTGAATTAAAAATAGAAACATTAAGACACATAAAACCCAAGAGTAAAAGTTACAGTGCAGCATAAGAAATTAAACATTCCTTCCCTGTGAGCCGTGCAATTGAGTGTGTCCTTCTGTCCCGTAACAAATGTATGCAAAAATCATGTGAAAATGAAATAAAAAATAAAAGTTTACTCACACGATGTGCCTGCTGGTAGTAAGTCAACATTTAATAAAATCCGACTTTAATCTGTTAACTATTTTCTATTTTTCATGGGGTTTCATGGGCAGGGACACTGCACAATTAGATGTCTGAGTCCTTAATTTTCCTTGAACTGGTCTCTAATTGGTTTCTTAAAGATTTCCCTCCGGGTGCAGCTTGCTGCGTCACTGGCAAATCAGAATTGGACACATGTTACTTTATCCAATCTGATTGATTCTTGACACCTGTCATTCAACTTTACTTGGCCACTACTGCGCAGGCGATACAGTCATTCCACCAAAAGCTTGCAAGTTGTCAAATCACAAAGTGACATAGATTACTCTCATAGAGATGATAAGTTAAACCAAATTCTGTCACATTTACAAAAAAAAAACAATCGCAGGGCTGGAAGAAAAAAAAAAGGGGATAATTGATTTAGGAACGGACAAATCCGATTTACAAATCTAGCAGCAGGCTGATGCCAGTGACCGAGGTTAAAGCTAAACCTGCTCTCGTTATGTGAAAAAGAGCTGGGTGGCTGTGATGTTATCAACGCCTTTTTATTTGCTTTCCCTGTCTTTTATTTCAAAGTGTCAGCACTGAGGTTTTGTGGCTAACAACGGGTGGTAAGAGTCAACCTAAAAGATCTCTCTGAAAAATAATCATTATTGGCCTTCTCTCATTACCGTCTCTCTTTTGCCAATATTATAATAAATGATTTTTGTCCATTGCAGAAACTCTCTCCGTTCCATTGGTGAGTATAGCAGGGGTTTGTGGCCAACAAAGAGGCACAGGATTGCAGCAACAGTGAGTTTTTTAGAGAAGTCAGTCAATCCTTTAACATTAGTGTTGTACTGCAGCGATGTCCTGTCCACATTTGTTTGGCATTAATCCTTTCAAAAAAAAAAAATCATAATTTTAATATTATCCAGAAAAGAATAAATTGGCATCACCAGAAACACCATGACCCAAGAGAGGCTGAATGCACTCGCCATGCTGTCCATAGAAAAGAGACTTATTACTGAGATGATTGACTTTAATCAGAATCACTGAGAGAGTTGCTGGCCAGAAGGAAAGGAATGCAAAATGAGCATTCAAGTTCATGCTTTTTGGAAGCAGGTGGCAGGATATAGTTAAAAAAAAAATGTTTTTAACTTGAATATATGTTTTTAACTTTAATAATATTGTCTTGTTCTTTTAAATACAAAAGTAGTGCTGGCTGTTTTGCCCAGTTTTCAAAATACTGCTTTGTATTTATTCCCACCCCACCAAAAAAAGAACCCCCACTCCCCGCAAAAAATATTATCACCATCCGCCACTGCTTCAATGCGTTGACAGATTTAATCATTTTAGTTTTCTGTATTACAATAAGCTATGGCTTATACAAGGAGATTGCAGATTCTTCCGGGGCAAAGAGTAGAGATAGATGAAACCAAGCTTTCTGAAACACTGACAGTGCTGAATATACTCACCATGAACCATTCAATACAAGTAAAAGGGTGACAGCTGCTGGCTATTCTTTGGTATTGCATTTGTTTGGAATTAGAGTATAACACACAACACAAGTCATCTTTTGATATGTTTTTTACATAATCAATAAGCAACAGTCGTGCTGTAAACATTTTATGTAATAAAATACCTTAAGTTAAATGTATCACATTTTAACATAGCTTGTTAAATGAATGCATTTACAGAGGACTGTGCAAAAACAAATCCTGTATACATTTTTGTACTTGCACATCTAATAAACTGGCATTATACGGTAAAAATAGCATAGTAAATGTATGTGGTTTTACATTTGTGAAACACTTTGGAAAACAGAGGGCAAAGGGGAAATGTATAGGCGAATTTATGTTACACTCTACACCGCTACACTCCCTTCCGGTCACTCCGGTTGGCTGACCAGTTGCTCCTGGTCGTCCCCGGATCCAAGCAGAAGCTTAGAGAGGAAAGGGCCTTTTCTGTTTGTGCTCCTAAGTTATGGAATGCCATACCTTTGACCATTGGTCAGGCTTCCTCAATACCGATTGTTAAAACTCTTCTTAAAACTCACTTCTACACTTTGGCTTTCAACCCAAACTGAGACTTGATCCTATCTGTTTTTATATAGTGTTATCGGGTAGATCTTTACCCCCAGTTTATTATTTTTATGATATTGTGACTGCCATTTTTATCTTGGTTTATGTTTGCTGCCTTCATGTACAGCACTTGTGTTCAGCTACTGCTGATGTGAAAGCGCTTTATAAATAAAGTGATGATGATGATGATGTGCAGATGGTTTTTTAATTGATGCTTTCTTTTTTGTGATCTTTTATTTATTTAAAGAGTTTTTGTGATCACATTTTTATTGATGCTTTTTGCACATTCCTCCATCTTTGAAGACAAGCGGTTCACAAGGTACCGCCAACACTGGCAAACAAAGATTTCCCTGGGCCAGAGAAAGGTTGGGGGGCATCTTGATGCAATGCTCTGGTCTATTTATGAATATCCAGCCCATTCTGCAAGGATCTTGGCAACAATGGAATACCAATAAATGAAGATGTTACAATATACAAATCCATGTCATGTTTTCTGGATGTGGGGATTGGGGAAATCGTTGGTGGTTAGGTTTAATAATTTTAGTGACAGAAAACGACTTTGTGAAAGATAAAGAGCATGCAAGAGCGATGAGTTGCAAGTGGTTTATTGATTTGATAGTGATTGATGATGGGTCAGTGACAGCGAGCAGTATGTTCAGTGTGTCTGGTCTTGTATGTTAATAAGATATTCTCAACGTCCACTTTCTTATGGCTATATTTATAGAGGTTGGTTCTTGTGCCAATGATCTTAAACATCTGGGAAAACTCCATATTTGGTGGACGCAAGAACATTGGTCTGGAGACTCGCACTACTGCCATTGACAATTTCTATTTTGCTTTAATTGGCGCCAACAAGTGATTTCTTTTGCCCCTCTCATGTTGCATCTGGTATCCACAGTGATGCAAAGAAACAGAATGAAAGACCGCTTTTCTCTTTAAACAGGTTTACTGATCTGTAGATTGCACACACCTGCCACTCAGCACAGGTGAGTTTAATTACAACATTTAAGGGAAATCACCTGCTTGGAATCCCAATGTTTCTTGAAGCCTCTAAAATGTGACAATTGTGTTGTCCAGTACATTTTAAGACTTCTGTACAGCATAAACTATACAGTTTGTCTGTTGCTCTGTCTTGTGCTTACTCTTTTGTCTTTTATTGTGACTGACATCTTCTCTTGAAAGATACTATATAAACTAACATGTTACTTTTGTAGTGTTCCACCGCTAACCAAATAAGTACATATCTTGACACCCAACTATTTCCTAATGTCACTAATATTCTGGAATCGTTACTTTTTTTTAACCAAAGCTCTAAACATCAAGCCGGAGGAGAGGATTAACTAAGTGAGAAATGTAAGATCCTTCTCCTCAGGTTGCTCCTACATTACAGACTATTCAGTCACAGTCACATACTGTACCTCCTCATTCCATGTGAAGATGCAGAAATCTGTGACACAAATACACACTGGACACAGTATGTGTTTCATTCAAAATTACATCATTTTTACAGTGATCAGGGACACATGAGCAGGAAGATCTACTTATTGCTGTGGACTAAAACCTTCAGCAGTTTCTTACAGAATATAATTACTGTTGCCAAGGAGAAGGAGCTGGCAAGTGAGGTGCTATTTCTTGTCTGTCTATTAATCTTTGGAATTGGCAGAAAACACTGAGTCAAAATGCCTTGTTTATCATAAATGCGTAATTGACAACTCTGACATGAACAGCCGTTTCAGGGGTAGAGTATTGTGTAATGACTGATTGTGCAGACACCAAATAAGGTATTGAAGGATAAGTACAGCAAAATTCGATAATACTGCAATAGTACACAAACATTCACATTCATACAGCAACTTTCTTTTCTATTTAACTGAAAATAGACACTGGACAATGGATATTCCTAGATAGTCAACTGTAGCTTTAGAAAAAGTAGAAAAAATAAAATCATTCTGTCTCTTCTATGTTACTAATAAAGCTCACCTGCTTTCATCTCATGCAACTCTAGTGTGATACAAATTACTGCCAGCAGACAGCAGTATCCACCTTGAAATATAACTTATGGGTCATGAAAGCAGCCTAATGCTGTTTTTTTATCTGTTTTTTTTTCTTCTGAATGTTTAAACCCTAACCGTAATTGTCACAGTGCAATTTCCAAACTGTTAATACTTATAGCAACACCACTTACTGAGTTTGCAAAACTAAAAGCACAAACACTGCTTTGCACTCAGTTTGCAATTTTGTAACACACTTTTCAAAACTGTAGGTACAATCCATTGCACAGAACTCTTTTTGCGGAACTGTTAACACAAATAACTGCTTTATACTAATTTTCCAAATGATCAACACATTCCAAGCAAAACTATACGTGTGTATGGTTATTATTTACACTATTTTGCCAACTGTCTGGTACAATGTCCCTTGTGGAAACTATTTTAGATAAGTAGTTCACTTTGAAATCAGCCTAAGCACTATGAATAAGCCACAGGTGAGCTGTCTATGTAGAGTACAATGGAGGGAGCAGGAAGAGTGAGAAGAGTGAGAATTAGAGGAAACCGAGGAAGAAGACGTGGAGATGAAGAAGTAGAAGGAAGAGGACGAGGACACGGAGGTGAAGAAGCAACGAAAAGGACAAGGAAGTGAAGTTAGATGATGAGGAGGGGGAAGAGTAAGGGTAAGAACAGTAGGAAGTAGAATTTCTGATGACATCAGAGCTACAATAGTGGACCATGCAATCAACCATGGAAGGACCCTGAGTGAAGCTGGCCAAATTGTTCAGCCTAACTTGAGCCGCTACACTGTAGCAAGCATCATAAGGACATTTCGAAATGAAACACTTTGCATCTTGATCAAGTCCCCTTGGCCTTTGGAATTAAAATAGCTCCACATCATCACATATAATCATTTATTTAATGAATGAATAATGTGTTATTTACAATACATTATTCATTCAAGAAAATTGGTGTTGTTTTTTGAATTAAGGCATTAAGGTAAGTTTTCAAAAGACGTTTTTTTATTCCTCTTTTTACTATCGTTTACACCCAAAAAATTCCATCATCATTAAGGACTGTGTTAGTTAAATGAAAACTAACAGAATTTTCACAAATATGTGTTTATGTTTTGACTGAAGTGTGTATGTTTGACTGAAGTGTGTCATTTTGCAAACAATCCAGGAATCATGCAAATTGAGAGTGGTGTTTGGATAATTGTGATTATATTTTGAAAAAAAATTGCATGTTAACAACAGTAAAAATCAATCAATCAACGTTAGCACAGCTGTGTGAATTTATGCAAGCCACCGCACTGCAAACATCAGTACATTCATGGACACTTTACATGACGTGCTCACTAATGTTCAGAGACCAGAGCAGACCAGAGTCATCATGTGGGACAATGTTAGTTTCCAAAGGGCTGCTTTGGTCTGCAACTGGTTTACAGATCAGCCACTCTTTACTGTTCTCAACCTCCCCGCATATTCTCCATTCTTGAATCCGATTTTAAGAGTTCTTCTCTGCCTGGCGCATCTTTGAGCACAGCTGACAATGCACATCCGAGCAAAAAACATGACGTCATGACGTCAAAAGCTCAGAGACAGGATTTGTCAAAGTACGGATTTTAGGGAGGCTGCAAAACCATTTCTGCTTCATTAAGCGTTCCAAAGTGGATTTGTGTAAAAATTATTACAGTTTTTTCCATTTGCTAACACACTAAAATGACATGCACAGCACAATTATTTAAACTGACACACAGAGAGCAAAACTTCCTCTCAAGTCTCAGAAAGTCTAAACACATTTTCTGCTTTACACACATTTTGCATTTTAAATGGCCTCTTTTTAAAATGAACTGAACACAGTTTCCTGCTTAAGACACAACAATCTGACATAAAGTTACATGTTTGCCATTTCAAAACACTGCCATTCAAAATGACACTACATCAGCTATTTGGCTAATTACATGTGCCACCTGGCCAAACACCTCATTGGTTAATTGCCAACACTTCAATCAGGATGTAAGCACTATAAAAAGACCACAGGTGAGCACCTTTTTTCAACAGCAACAATGGAAGACGTTGCAGAGAGAGGAAGAGGAAGAGGAAGAGGGAGGTTGAGAACAAGAGGGGGAGGAAGAGTGAGAGGTAGGTGTAGAGCAGGTAGAGAAGTTCATGGCCAAAGAAGACAAACACTTTCAAATGAAATCCGAGCAACCTTAGATCATGTCATCAACCATGGGCTGACAATGTGTGAGGCTGGACAGAGAGTGCAGCCAAACTTGAGCCGTTTTACTGTCGCCTCTGTCATCCGGACCTTTAGAATGGAGAACAGGTATGTAACTAAAATTTCATGTAGTACACATGCTAGTACACCCCATGACATAGTGTATCAGTTGGGTGACACCTGTTTACTTACTGTATGACATCAGCCATTTATGAACTGTACAAGTTTCCTGTACAATGTACTCTACTGTGGGGGGAGACCATTTAGGCTGCAATGTCCAAGCTCTATATATTTCTTTATTTAATTTTTTCTAAAGGATTGAGACAACACCATGGTGGAGGAAGGGGCCGAATATTCACCGGGGTACAGGAAGCTGGCGTTGTAAACTTGGTTTTGGAACATAATGAAATCAGATTACGAGAAATTCAAAGCCACATCAACCAAGACAACACCTTGTTCCACAACATTCAACGAGTCATTCTGTCCACCTTGGCTCGAATTCTCAAGCGAAACCAAATTAGAATGAAACAACTTTATAAGGGGCCGTTTGAGAGAAACTCTCAAGGAAACAAAGAGGTCAGACAAGCATATGTGGATGTAAGTACTATATTGACTGTTATCCAGTAGAACTGGATAACACCATATTGACAGATTTTTGTTCTTTGTTCTCAGAGAGTACTGGAAATGGATGCTCATGCAATCCCACATGAGTTCATCTTTATAGATGAGGCTGGGTTTAACCTGGCAAAGACCAGAAGAAGGGGGAGAAACGTCATTGGCCACAGAGCCACTATAAATGTTCCTGGCCCACGTGGTGGGAACATCACAATGTGCGCTGCCATCTCCAGTATGCATGGTGTCCTTCACCGTCATGCCAACCTTGGACCTTACAACACAGCCCATATTCTCACATTTCTGGACAGACTTCACAACATTGTCATACCACCAGAGCGTATGAATGATGCAGACCCTCAAGGAAACCGGTACGTTGTAGTATGGGACAACGTGAGCTTTCATTGTGCCGCCGCAGTCCAAAACTGGTTTGCTGACCACCCACCATTTCTCATGCAATACCTGCCACCATACTCACCATTCCTGAACCCCATAGAAGAGTTCTTTTTGGCATGGCGGTGGAAGGTATACGACCAGCAGCCCTTTGTGCGCGTGCCTCTTGTGCAGGCGATGGAAGAGTCATGTGATGACATTGATGTTGGTGCAATTCAGGGATGGATAAGGCATTCAAGGTGCTTCTTCCCTCAATGTCTGGCAGGAGAAGATATTGCCTGTCATGTTGACGAGGCGTTGTGGCCAGACCCGGCTGTGCGGCAAGATGCTGCCTAATTATTTTTGTTGCCTCTTTTTTACTGTAATATATTTTTTCTGAAATTTTCTTTTCTAAGAATATTTTTGTTTGGTCCCATGTGAATATATCCGCTGTGCATATGTTGAATTGACTTGTTTACTGTAGTGAAACAATAAAATGTTCTAACAGCGTGTGTGTGTAAATATTTCTGTGCATGTGAACAATCTGATACATATTTTAGTATTATGGCAATGCATAGTAAAGATGAGGGTGCTTTTCATTATGCCCAACAGTGTGTAGTTGGTTAGGCAAAACTCTGGTAATATGAATGAAGCGTGTGCCATTTCATGCAAAAGTTTGATTTTGATAATGCTATGTGTAGTTTTGGTTGCAGTGCTTCATTTTGCAGGATATATGAGGTATTTTGCAGTGTGGGTGTATGGTTTTGGGAATTGTGTAGTATTTTGATAAAACCAGACTAGTTTGCAAAATTGTGTGTTAGCAATAGGAAAAAACTGTAAATGTAAGCAATTTGGAACAATAAAAGAAAGTACCTAGAGCTGGACGCATAAGCAAACTGAGCAATGCAAGAAGATCCTTGGTAGGACAGGGTACAAAGAACCCTGTGGTGACTGTTGCTGAGCTCTGAGCTACAGAGATCCTGTTTGGAGATTGAAGACATTATCAGAAGGACAACTTTCAATGCAACACTCTACTAATCTGGGCTTCCTGACAGATGGCCAGACATAAGGATCTCAGTAAAAGACACCTTCTGAAAGCAACCAAAGGACTCTTAGATTGTAACAAACAATATTCTCTAGTCTCATGAAACCAAGATTAAACAGTTTGGCCTTGATTTTTAGCAATGCTGTTTGCTAAGTTTGCTGGTTGTGGCAGCTGCAGTGGGGGTGTTTTGCAGCAGCAGAGACTAGTTGATAGGTTCACCTATCCACTGGACTATGACCCAAAGCTGAAGGGCAGCAAGTGAGTTTGTTGAGTCTGATGGTCAATGACTAATAACCCATAACCTGGCAGTCATTTTGGTTTAATCTATTTCTATGTTTATACAAGTTATTTGATAGTGGGAAAAAAACATGTCCAACAGTTGAAAGTAAGATATTCGGGAGGGAAAGAGATGCAGCCAGCAGGAGGCTATGATGGCTGTCTTTTTGAATGGATGAAATATAAGTAATGTAACATTTCATCTCGACTTACAGTATTTAGAAAATGTCCTTTTAATATCAACAATAACAAGTCCAGAGGTGATGTATACCTACTCTAATGATTTAGGTCCTTGACTGTGACCTCCCCAGTGGACCAACTCTACAGGTGTGAACAGGCCTCAGGGAACAAGGTTGGCTAAAGCAACACTTTAAACAGCTGATTACTGTGTGATCCAACGGCTACTGTCTGTTGCCCTTGTGAGCTGGTCCAAAAATCAAATATGTCTTAACTCAGTAAAATTATCGAAAAAAGATTCAACATGTCATATTTAGTGCATGTCTTTTTGTTTCAGAAGTGAAGAGTAATTATTGACACAGAAAAGTCAGAAGCAAAATACGATCATTAGAGTCTCATTGGTCAACATGTTGTTGTCTTTCTATATCTCCCTTGAGACCAATTAAACTGCACCACTGTGGACAGCCATCCTGGGCATTCACTCAAACAAACATGTAGCAGGTTTCCATTAACAAGTAAAACAACAGGGTCACTAATGTATTTCAGAATATGTCACTCATTTTGCAACAAATCCTAAGTGCACCACTTTTGTTGATGTTTGGTTGGGTTTCAGGCACAACTTTGAGGAAAGTTTGAGGAAAGATTGTGGTCATTAAAAAATACCATTGTTGACTGTTGATAGTAAATAATAAGTTGGAACCGTGAAAAACATTATCAGAATTCATTGTCTGGTGTCCATGACTCCGCTCAGTATTTTCATTTGATTTATCTAATTGTGTCAAAAAGGCCGTACACAAGAAAAAACAGTCATCAAATGCAATCGAAGATAAAAACACAATAATTTCCAGCACTCATTTCCATTCTGGTCCTCAACATATAACATCAAGTTAAGACAAAACACTTACAGGGCCCTATCTTGCACACGGCGCAGCGCAAAGCCAGATGCAAGGGTGTTAGCTAGTTTAAGACCGACGCAGTTGTCAATTTTCCATCCAGCGCCCACATCGTCATAGCAAATGGACCTGTGCCCATCTTTGCGCCCATGGGTGTGCTGGTCTCACGAAGAGGTGTGTTCAGGGGGATAAAAGTCCATAGCGTAGCATTTCATTGTTTTTTTAACAGCGCATTAGTAAAATGTGCCTAGGCTTCTGTATTGAGAGCGCACACTATGCTTGTTGCACACATATAGGGAAGCGCAGCAGCACACAAACATGCAAAAGATTGCAAATAAATATCCATCCGCCATCATAACAGCCATGCACCAAGGTACAAACATGCCTGGCTGTTAAAGGAAATGGGAGATGACACATTAATTGGTTCAGTGCATGTTACGCCCAAAACACACCTATGAATTAATGAAGACACTAAGTACAACCCTTTTGAACCATGAGTCCAGCGCATAAACCTTTTTTTCTGCTGTCAAACTAGCAATAGTGGATTTGCACGTGCTCTAAATGTACCTGGGCCATGTGCTTCACGTTGTGCACTTAGATCATTAACAAAGGGCCACAGACCCTATAATCAATGGCATAACATAAAAACATTTTTCTTAAAGAAAAAAAACAACAACAAAAACCGGTAACTGGCTTCTTGTTTTATTTCATTTCCAAGGTCTAACTGTGGATTTCCACCAACTACAGAACGGCTGCGGTTTGGCTCCACTGCGTGTCGGCAGGCGTGTCTTCAACACCCACCAGGACAGGATTTGCAACCATGACTGACGTCAGTTGAAGTCACGAGGATCCACAAAATCTCGCGAATTCACTTATCATTGCGCAATATAACAGGAGGTAGTTGCTATAGACAGGGTGAACTGGTGACTGAAAACCTCTGACCTGTTGTCTTCAGGCCTGTCTCTGTCCATTATGACGTTTTCAAGGTGAAGCGCAGGGCAATGTGATCCGCCGTGGATATGGGTATTTCATTTTGAAAATCAGCCGGGTGTTTTGTTTTGTTTCTGTGCTCAACTTCCTGTCCTGCACAATCTACCCTGTGCTGAGCTGCTAAAATGATCATTGTTGACACATCTAAAAAATTTATAGTTTCTGGCTATAAACTTGGTGAGCTCAGTGACTATACTCAGAACCTTGTTGGCCACATTCCTCCTATGTGTTTTCAATTCATCAAAGTTAATTGGAACATTGGTTGCCTAAAATGTCTTGTTCTGCCAACAGAGCTAGCTAGCAAATACTAGCGTTAGCTGGTAGCTTAAGAAAGTGTGTAGATTTTCTGTGCAGTCGTATATCTTGTACATTTTTGGGAACATATTGTCTGATTTGGGGCTGCATGATTTGGAGACTGAAGTGAAGAGAGGGGCTGAGTTGTCAAGTAAATTCCAACTAAATGGTTGAGGCCTGATGCAGTAAAGAAAAATTAAGTTAAATGAGGATGTAGAATGACAAAAATAAATAATTTGTTATTTCTTATTTACTAAAAAGTTTGTATTCTTGCAATTTACCTTTTTACAAAAGATATTGTGACTTGTGACAGTATAAAAAGCACAAGTGTAACTGATGAAATGAATGATGTGCTTCAAGGCTAATTGGAGATAACCATCTGTGATTTGGATTTTATATATTGCTAAATTCATGACATTTTTCTACACATTATTTTGGTATATTCAGATCAATGAAATCTGTGTACATTGGCCGATGTTGGAAATCAATTGTTATGTCCATTTATCCCATTTTACTATATGACTGCAGTCAGAGAAGTTATTCCTGTCCCAGGAGAGGATGGCCGCAAGAAGTGAGGGTGTGATGAAATCAGAGTTCTCAGTTATAGATGGATAAAATGCCGCTGAGGACAAAGGAGGGAGGGCAAATATAAATTGGCTGTATTACAGAGAGCTATGGTCAGAGAGTCGAAAGAGCTACTCTTCTCTATCTCTGATGATGGAGATCCTGGACGAAGTTGAGCTCTGCTTCCCACAATTCCTCAATGCCTCCTGCAAGAAGCCAATGCGTACTCACTTTGAGATCATACTGTCTTATATCACACTGTCCTCCATCACTCTGATCACCACAACTCTCAACCTGCTGGTCATCATCTCTATTGCCCACTTCAAGTATGTGAGACTTAGTGCATGGCATGGAAGAGTTTGGTGGAAGATGTCATGTTATTTATTGTGTCCTGTAGATATAATGAATCACAATTTTGTTTCTTCTTTTCCTCTCCAGACAGCTCCACAGCCCCTCCAACCTCCTCCTCCTCTCTCTGGCTGTCTCAGATTTCTTCGTGGGTCTCCTTATGTTCTTTCAAATTATACTCATAGACGGCTGCTGGTTCCTCGGTGACATCATGTGTACTCTGTATTATGTTTTAGACTATATCATTAGTTCTGCCTCAGTAGGAACCATGGTGCTCATATCTGTTGACCGCTATGTTGCTATTTGTGATCCTATGCATTACTCCACTAAAGTCACAGAAAAAAGAGTTCAAGTCTGTGTTTGTCTGTGTTGGATATGTTCCATAGTTTTTCAAATGCTGTTGCTAAGTGATAACTTGACACAACCAGGCAGGTATAACTCCTGCTCTGGGGAGTGTGTGGTTGTCAGTAGTTACATTGCAGGATTTGTTGATCTGGTTGTGTCTTTTATTATACCTGTTACTGTCATAATAGTTCTGTATGTAAAAGTATTTGTGGTGGCTATGTCTCAGGCTCGTGCCATGCGGTCTCATACTGCACCTGTCACACTTCAGGGTTCAGTGAAAGTAACGGCTAAGAAATCGGAAATGAAAGCAGCCAGGACTCTCGGTGTTGTTGTAGTTGTGTTTCTAATATGTCTCTGCCCATATTTCTGTGTTGCTCTTACAGATAACTTGCTCAATCCTTCATCTGATGCCTTTGTAATGTGTCTGTATTATTTTAACGCCTGTCTAAATCCTCTGATTTATGCCTTTTTTTACCCCTGGTTCAGAAAATGTCTTAAACTCTTTGTAACGCTTCAGATACTGCAACCTGGCTCCAGTGAGATGAGCATACTGTAGAGTGAGTGTGAAGTGACTAAAGTTATTTTTTCTAATGATATATAAATATACTTTTCCATATTGCAAGGACTTAAAAAATGTAGATCAGTTTAAAGTAAAAACATGCTACTTTTTGCATTTAATGCATAAACTTGTGGAACTAGTAAGGATTAGACAGACTTGTTTCTGCTGCACATTGCTGGTTTTACATCTTAAATATATATCTGTTATGTTACAGAATGTATTTTACATCAATGTTAAAGCTATTTAAGCAAGCAGCAATCATAACCATGTAACACTATCAGTCATGCATCTTTATCATTTATTCAAGGAAGGAGAAAATGACACAGCCTGATGATGCATGTATGGGCATCTTCAATCAATTGCACAGTAATTTAATAAGTTATTGGCAGTGCTGGGTGAGAGTAAACTACATGTGATTACCGTGAAGTTGTTTTTTAACTTAATTTTGCAATATTTTGCTGGTTCAACAACCATTTTTATATTTGCATTGTTCTTCAAATATATCACTTCTTGTCACTATTTATCCACTTATCTACTGAAACTTTTTTTTTTTCAATTGCTTCTCTACTATAAGAGAACCCTCCTTTTGACCGCAGTGAAGTCATGCCCAGGCAATGCATCCATCGGGAAGACACTATTTGTATTACAGGTTTAGGTCTCACATTTATATTCATATAATATTATTATTCATCACTCTTAAAAAAGGCATCAGCTAAATGGCCATCTCATTATCATCTGAAAGTAGTGGAACTAGTGCATCCCTGTTCACTCTCCACCATATCATTTCAAATGGCAGTTTACTGCAGTCTATCAATGGACTTTTAACTGACAGAAACCCCCCAGCATGCACCTTAAAAATATCCTGATTGGCCACTTCAAATTTACGTAGGAAATTAGCAGAGCTCTTCTTTTCAATGTAGGGGAGTTAAGGTAAAACTCATATTGAGGCTACTGAATATCTAAAATGTGATATCAGTTTGTATAGAATTTTTTTATTTTTCAAATACAAATAACTTGAGTTAAATATCCACATTTTCTCATAGGAGTATTTTGTGTTTTATTTTGTTACATTTGAAGTTTGAAGTATATATAATTTGACACGGTTTGATGTAGTTGTGCCCTTCTCTGGTCTCAGGGGTTTTCTAGGGCTCTGCTGAACTAAACTTGAATACATTAGGTGTCAGAAAAGAGTTGATAATTAGAAATAGCTGTAAACTCTCTGTGAAGCACATCAGTTTCTAGCTCTATATTGGAAATATGTTAAATAGCATTGTCCCTCTCAATATCAGTATCCTTTTTTTCCTAGTATGGATCACAATTTGTAACACATTTTTTACACAGCCTTCAAGGTGGGGCAAAAAAAATAGATTCAGCAAGACATACTTCTCTGATGCCTTACCAATGGTCTATCAATATAAATTTATAATAATATATTTTAATTTAATTTTCTCTTATTGTCACAATCTTTCAGTATATCTCATACTTAGAAATACACAAAACTGTTGATAATAAATACAACCATTAATTGTGAAATTGTGGGATTCGCATTTGCAAGATGTAAATATCTTTTATAATAGAGATGGAAATAAACTTGTTTAAGTACAGTATTGTGGGTATTTCCTTTTAATATGTTATTGATCTTTCCTAATCTGTTTATTTGCCATGTTTTGTTTTTTTAACACAAGGTTGAATTATGGTTGACAGGACACGTTATGGGAAGTGTAAGCTTATTATTTTATATCATCATAAATATAGTCACTTCAATTCAAACATTTGACTGATTGAATTTGCGTGGCCTATTCAATACTTTGTACACAGAGCACATGGAGCATACAGCATGCATTTGATCAGGTGGAGTGGCCGTGTATGTTCATCACACTCAAAAATATCTGGATTTGGACCATCCTTTATGAAGTGTATTGAGATTATTTATTCACACCCAATTTTCCTCAGTTTTCACCAATCCAAGTATTTTGCAATCTTTCAGTCATCAGACCCGTCAAGGTTGCCCCTTCTCCTCTTATTTGTTCTTAATTATTATTGATCCGTTAGCTACCAATGTCAGACAAAACCAGTTAATATCCCCTGTTGATACGTATGGACAAGAGCATCTTATCTTGTTATGCGCTGCCAACGTTCTTTGGTCTATATCTCGCCCTCAAACATAAATACTTTTTTTGACACTAATTAGCAACCTTGGCAACCTCTGTGGATTATCTGTCAACTCAGACTTAGACTTAGGCAGACTTGATTGTCATTTAACTGCACATTCACAATATACACTTGAGAAAATTTTCGTTGCAAGGCTCTGAAAAATTAAAGAAACAGAAGACAGGTAAAGTGAAAAATGATTATAAGACAATTGTGACCATTGCAAATATCAGTAGCAGCAGGATGCAGTGCAGTGAAAACAGTAAAATTAATAATATACATTTTTTAAGCTCCTTGGTAAAAATAGGGTTCACAGTGTCCATGTAAAGTGACTAGTGTTGTATGTATGGGAGGGGGGATTTTTGGGAGTTCAATAGTCTTATGACGTGGGGGATGAAGCTGTTGTGGAACCTGGTTGTTCTGGATTTGAACCTATTGCAGAGGGCAGCAGGGAGGACAGTCCATGGTTGGGGTGGGAGGGTTCCTTGATGATTGACTAAGCCCTGGTCAGGCAGCGTCTGCGAGCAGTGTCATGGATGGAAAGAAGTGCTGTCCTGATGATTTTCTCCCCTGTCTTCACCACTCTCTCTACACGTTTCCAGTCTGAGGCGGTGCAGGCCCCAGACCACACTGGTCAGTATGCTCTCTATTGTCCCTCCGCAGGAAGTTGTGAGGATGGGAAGGGGAGGTTTGCTCTTCTCATCCAACGCAGAAAGTGCAGACCCTGCTGTGCTTTCTTCACCAAAGCAGATGTGTGGTGGGATAGGTCTACATGTCTGTCATCTGCACCCACAGAAATTTGATGCTGTTGACCTGCTCCACTGTGGCGTTGTTAAAGAGAAGGGGGGTGCAACTTGGCTGATTTTTCCTGAAATCAACGACAATCTATTTTTGTTGACATTCAGGATTAGATTGTTTGCATCACACCAGTCCAGTAGGTGTTTCACCTCCTCTCTGTAGGCCAGTTCGTTGTTGTCCCTGATGAGACTCAACACTGTCATGTCATCCAGATACTTAATGATGTGGTTTAAACTGAACCTGACATGGGTCATCAGGGTGAAGAGCAGTGGGCTCGGTACGCAGCCCTGGGGGGAGCCAGTGCTGAAGGAGATGACGCTTGAGGAGTTTTTTCCAACCCTCACAGAATGGGGTCTGTCTGTAAGGAAATCCAGCAGCCACTTACACAGGAGGGTGTTGAGTCTGAGGGGGGCCAGTTTGCTCACCAGGTGCCGGGGGATGATTGTGTTGAATAGACAAACTCAGCAAAAAGTGAGCTGATGCCAGTCCTTTAAGGAGATCAATTTGACGTATTTACAGCTAACTCCTTTAAAAAAGCGTACAAGTATTTTTATGTCCTTTTATTGTCATTGTTTCAAAAAATCCTGTCAACAACTTGAACAACAAAATTGAACAGCTTAAGGAGGGTATTGACTTCTGGAAGACCCTTTGCATTTATCTACGTGGAAAGATACTATCAGAATCAGAATCAGACATACTTTATAGATCGAAGGGAAATTCTGTGTTGCAGTTGCACAAATTGTATAAATATCAAGTAGAAATATAAATAAAGAAATATTAGGAGTCTGAATATGCACGGTATTTACATGGTTAAAGGAATATTATGTAATGGTGAACAGTAATAATAATAATAATGATTATAATAGTAATAACAATGGTAGCAGCAGAGAATTGCACACATTTTGAGCCAGTGTCATTGCAAAACAGATATTATTGTCCAGTTTCGACCTAACTAAGTGTCTGTTTGGAAGACACTTAGAGGGGGAAGTTATAAAGTTTGATGGGCACAGGCAGGAATGACTTCCAGTGGCGCTCTGTGGTGCAGTTTGGGAGAATGAGTCTTTCACTGAAAGTGCTCCTGTGTTTGAGCAGCAAGCCATGGAGTGGGTGGGAGACACTGTCCAAGATGACCTGTAGTTTGAACAGCATCCTCCTCACTGACACCACCGACAGAGAATCCAGCTCCACCCCCACAACGTCACTGGCCCGGCGGATCAGTTTGTTGAGTCTGGTAGCATCCGCTACCCTCAGCCTGCTGCCCCAGCATGCCACTGCAAACTGGGGTAGCAGGCTGTTCATGCACATGTGCGTGATGGTAAAATTAAGCACAAGAAGCATGCAACAGTCCTTTATGGCTAATCAGGGCTAATCATCTGAGGTGTAGGAGTTTCTAAACACATGAAACTTTTCAACACTTTATTTGGGTTTATTATGGTATTTAAATCTCAATACATTAAGGTTGGACTCCGTAAGATTTGAGTTAGGTTGTAAGATGAAATTTTAGACGAGACCCTGGGGGAGGCAGCGGCTAGCTTACCTGGCTAACACAGTCAGCAGTGCTCACACGGCTATACTAGCCACTGAGACAGAAAGTGAAACAACATTAGCTGGTGAAGTAATGGCCAAGGAAGAGTGGACAGCACCCCTTTCCCCATATTGTACCTGATTGGGGAGCCTCACATTGCTAAAATTACTGACACATGATGACCAACAGTGCTAACATCTTTATTTGTCTATTGGGCTGACATTGTGAGTCAGTAGTAATGAAATGTAGGCGCCCGGCCCAATTAACGTGCCTTTTCTTTGCATCTTTTCTCGTCGGAAGTTCTCAACTTCCGAGTACAATGAAACCTTGCATACCCGGCGCTGTCAAGTTCTATCTGGGTAGATAGGTAGAGATCCGCATGTGCTGACTGACAAAAAAAAAAAAAAGTCGCTAACTGTGCGTGTGCATTTGGATTTAGGGTGTCATATTCGCCATAGACACTCAGATCTTATTACTTGACTTAGCATCAAATGTGAGCGCTTTCATCACTGTGTCATATATCACCATGTGTTTAGCTCCCTCTTTGATAGATAGGAACTAATCAGGCATTTAACATGAGGAAAATCTTATAGACAATAACTTCAATTGACTTTGGAAACAACTGAGTATATCGACTTATTCAAAACCTCTTTGCCATTTTACTCTATGACAGCAGTCAGATAAGTGATTCCTGCGTGCAGGACAGGGTAGTAGATCATAAGGAAGAGGATGACCGCAAGAAGTGAAGATGGGATAAAAGATGTTCTTAGCCACAGAGGGAAAAAAATTCAGCAGGGGAGGATGGGCAGCTATAAATTGGCTGTATTACAGAGAACTCTAGTCAGAGAGTTGACAGAGCTACTCTTTTCTCTCTCTCTCTCTCTCTCTCTCTTTGATGATGGAGATCCTGGAAGAAGTTGAACTTTGCTTCCCACAACTCCTCAATGCCTCCTGTAAGAAGCCAATGCGTACTCCCTTTGAGTTCATGCTGTCTTACATTATACTGTCCTCCATCACTGTGATCACCACAACTCTCAACCTGTTGATCATCATCTCCATCTCCCACTTCAAGTATGGTGCATGGAAATGAACACAAAATGTTATAGATGTCAGAGTTTGGTGGAATATTTCATGTTATTACTTGTGTCCTTCAGATATATATTTTTTGCTGTTCTTCCTCTCCAGGCAGCTCTACACCCCCTCCAACCTCCTCCTCCTCTCTCTGGCTGTCTCAGATTTCTTCGTGGGCCTCCTCATTTTCTTTCAAATTATACTCATAGACGGCTGCTGGTTCCTCGGTGACATCATGTGTACTCTGTATTATCTTTTGGATTATACCATTACTTCTGCATCAATAGGAACCATGGTGCTCATATCTATTGACCGCTATGTTGCTATTTGTGATCCTATGCATTACTCCACTAAAGTCACAGAAAAAAGAGTTCAAGTTAGTATTTGTCTGTGTTGGATATGTTGTGTAATTTTTCAAATTCTGATTCTGAGGGATAACTTTAAACAACCAGGCAGGTATAACTCCTGCTCTGGGGAGTGTGTAGTTGTCAGTGATTACATAACAGGATTTGTTGATCTGGTTGTGTCCTTTATTATACCTGTTACTGTCATCATAGTTCTGTATATGAGAGTGTTTGTGGTGGCTGTGTCTCAGGCTCGTGCCATGCGGTCTCATACTGCATCTGTCACACTTCAGGGTTCAGTGAAAGTTACTGCTAAGAAATCTGAAATGAAAGCAGCCAGGACTCTCGGTGTTGTTATAGTTGTTTTTCTAATATGTCTCTGCCCATACTTCTGTGTTGCTTATACAGGCGATAACTTGCTCAATGCTTCAAACGATGCCTTTGTAATGTGTCTTTTCTATTTAAACTCCTGTCTAAATCCTCTGATTTATGCCTTTTTCTACCCCTGGTTTAGAAAATGTCTTAAAGTCATTGTAACACTTCAGATACTGCGGCCTGGCTCCAGTGAGACCAACATACTATAGAGAGAGAGAGAGAGAGGCTGGAGTAACTAAAGCTTCTTTTGCTATGGAAAAATTAACATACACGTCCATATTGCAATGCCTTAAATAATGTTGGTGTGCTTAAAGTAAAAACATGCTAGTTTTTGCATATATTGAATGCACGTTTATCATTCATTTACAAAAGGAGAAAAGGACACAGCATGGTGGTGCTTCTTAGGGGACTCTTCCGTCAAATGCACAGAAATGTAATAAGTTATATGCATTGCTGGGTAGTTGGGAACTAGTCAACATGTAATTACTGCATACTAATTCACACATTCACACTTGCATAGTGTTTCAGGTAATTAAATTACTTTTTGTGGGGGCATTAAATAAAAAGCATGATTTTTTATTCATCAATTGTTTAGCCACTGTAATTTAACCCCATTGGTCATGCCCAGACAATACACTCATCCGGCAGCCACTTTTGTTTAGGACAGGTTTAGGTCTCACACTCAATAGTTATCACTCTGGAGAAAATGAGTAATGCCCTTGTTGTCATCTGAAATAACTTGTACATCGCCATGGCCTAACTCTTCAGTTCTGCCAGTTGCATTTCAAATGGCTGTTCACTCGGTCAGTCAATGGTCATAATAAGGTCAAACCCATGTTGAAGCTACTAAATGTCTAACATGTGACATCAGTTTTGTAAAACATATTTTCATATACAAATTACTTGAATTTAATTAAATAGCCAACATTTCTCATAGCAGTATTATTCATTTTTTTAACATTTGATGAGCAGGTATTTGTAATTTTTAACAACATAAGCCGTGAAACTAAACTTATATATGATATATTAGGTGTCAGAAAAGTAATTATCTACTAAACTCTCTGTGCAGCACATCTGTTTAATACTCTATAATGGAACTATGCTAAATTACATCATACCTATGAAATTAAATAAAATTCATGACATTACCCACTTTCCCAATAATAGTGGCTTACTATTTTTTGGTTTAAGTCTGACCTGTGAACAAGTGGGCAACATTTGCAATACATGTACATGAGGGGCAATTTCTGCTGGTATGTGCCTTGTTATTTGACATTGTTTTGATGCTGTTAGTATAATTAACATTTTATTACAGTTCACATATACTTTCTCTGATGCATTCCCAACGTACTATCATTACAACATGTCATCATTCATTGATTTTTTGTCACAAATATTTAGTTTTTTGTCATACTGAAAAACTACAACAAAACAACAACAAAACTGTTAATAAATAAACTGTTCATTGTGAAATCTTGTGATTTGCTTTTGGAAAATGTAAATATATATTTGTTAAATAATAGGGATGAAAGTAAATGTGTTTAACTATAAGTACAGCATTGTTTAAATTCTTTATTCCCCATCTTTTCAAACCAAGGTCAGATTATGGTTTATGGGACAATTTATGAGAAGTGTAAGCTCATTATCATATAGCATTATAGGCAAGGCAAGGCAAGGCAAGGCAGCTTTATTTGTATAGCACATTTCAGCAAC
>NC_048417.1:5450517-5455668 GCF_013103735.1 Etheostoma cragini
ATAGTGTTGATTATAATATAGGTAATTATAGAGAAAGTTTGTTGGTAGTCCTTGTCTACTAAAGTCCTAGTTTAATAACAATAACAAAGACATGCCTCTAGGGGAACCATCATGTTTTCATTGTGGAGTGGTTTGTGTCCCACTGTAACTGACTGCTGTGTGGTCGGGAGCCTGGTGCTCCTGGTAGGGTCTTCAATGGCAAAGTGATCTCAGGCAGGGGGCCAGACTAAGAATGTTTCAAAAATAGCTCACCCAGTAAGAGCTTTTGCCCATGTTGGTTAAGTCCTGCGTGTCATCCCCCCATCTCACTCCCCCTTTCATGTCTATCAACTGTTGTTACTGTGTAATAAAGGGAAAAGCCCCAAAAATATTTAGTTATATTAGTTCAAATATAGTTTGAAAAAGACTTTATGAATAAACGAGGAAGAGGAGTAATGACCCTGCCTGGAGGAAGCCTGGGGCCCCTATCTGGGCCAAGCCTAGATAGATAAATAGTTTATTGTCATTGCCTATCTTTACACAACAAAATAAAGATGACATGAATCACTCACGTAGCAGCATAAAGATAGAAGGATAAAAAGTGACAGTGTCAGCAACAATAATTAGATAAATACAGTGTATAAAAAGTATTAAAATCAGAATGAGAAAACCAGTGTATTTTCAAAAACAGTAAAGTTAAAGTCTAACTTAGGTTATTCCGTCAACTTTTCCACCGTGAAGCAGCTCCTTTATGGCCCTGGGAAAAAGTAGTTTGTCATGCGGTTTGTCTGCGTCCTGATGACCCTACGCCTGCCTAAGGGTAGAGTGTCAAAAAGGACGTGACCAGGGGTGTGTCCTCTCCATGTATCACAAGACTGTTTAGGCTTTTGTTTTTACGTTTCCTAAAGTCAATTGTGATTTCTTTACATTTTCTTTGTGTTGAGGGTAACTTTGTTTGTGCTGCACCATGACACCAGTGATTTGACCTCCTCCCTGTCGGAGGTCTCCTCTTTGTTGGTTACTAGTCCCACCACGGCTGTGTCATCTTAATTTTAACAAGCTTGTGTCATGAAGAGTCATGGGAGTCGTCTGTGAATAGCAACAGTCATCTGTGAATAGTGAGTAGAGGAGTGGACAGAGAACACAGACTTGGGGAGTGCCAGTGTTAAGGATGGTGCGGGAGGAGGTAGATTTCCAAGTCTAAACTACTGGAGACTGCCGGTGAGAACTTTCTTAATCCAATTACAGGTGAAAGGTGAGAGTCTAGGCCAAGTGACAGCAGTTTGTTGGAACTCATGGTGTTAAAAGCTGAACTGAAGTAAAGAAAAGCATCCTGACATAGGTGTTGGGGTTCTCCAGGTGAGTGAGGCCAGGGTAAAATGCAAGTGACGTGGCGTAATCGGTACATCTGTTGGCTCTGTAGGCAAATTGATGCTGTTCATTATCAATCTCTCAAGACATTTAATTATGACGGGTCTTAATGCTAATGGTCTGCATTCATTCAGACATGTAACAGTTGACTGTTTTGGAACAGGAATGATGGTAGCAGTCTTTAAGCAGGTAGGAACTGTGGCCTTCTTCAGTGACCTGTTGAATATGTCAGTCCAAACAGCTGCAAACTGGTGGGCCCATACCTTTACTGGACGTCCTGGCACCCTGTATGGTCTAGGTGCCTTCCGGATGTTAATGTTCTGCAAAGCCCTCTTGGCCTGGTGCAGCTATAGTGCGATTGGTTGCTAGTCCCCTTCAGTACTGAAGATGGTCTGTCCTGCACTGGCTCCTTCCTCAAAGTGGGCGAAGAAGAGATTCAGCTGGTCAGGGAGGGAAGGGTCAACAGAAGAGGATGGGCCATGGTTTGCTGTAATGTTTGTTTTTGTCCTGATTCCTTGCCACATGCTGCGGTAGTTGTTTTCTTTAAAAGTGCTGTTCAATGTCTAACCAATACAGCACATGCTGTCACTAAATGGTTAACTAGTCAAGTATGAAATTACATGATATCATTTGAGGCCGTGCTAGCTTTGTTTTTACGTCAGTCGTTAGGGATTCTCCATTGTATCAAGTTGCATCAGAAAAAAGGTCTAGTTGTTTGGCGAAATTGATCAAAAAACAGTAATATATCTAGTCAAATCTAATCAGGAGTTGTGTGGAGAAGATAACCTTTTACTAGTCCCCCGAGGACTGCATTGTGGGAGATGCTTTTCTGTTATTCTTCCCAGAGTTTCTGTTGTCTCAACGTGCTCATGAGCTTACCATATTGCTAGCGAACACGAGGTGATGCTATCAGTAAACATGTTAGGTTTTAAAACTCATGCTATTATAGCAAAGCCAATCGGAGTGTTGTAATTATATCGCACTTAGCTCATAATGTGTGAATTTTGTATTTTGCCAAACTGAGCAGGTAACAGATAAGGAACATTTATTGTGAATAGTGTGCTGCTCAGGGATTGTAATAACCTTCTAGTTGTTCTGTTTCAAAAAAGTAAAGTCTCCTTGTGAGTCTTGTCAATTACTGCTCAGAGCCCAGGTAATAGATATCCAGCTATTTCAGGTTAGAGGGGCTACAAATGCGTAGCTTGTAATTTGGCTTTGCAGCAGTGATCCCCTTCTCAGGTAAGCACAGATTTTTCTTCGGGCCTCCCGGTCCCCAGATTGCAGAGCAGCATCCCTGGCTTTCAGAAGAGTGTATACATTTCTGTTGAACCAGTGCTTCTGGTTAGAGATCAGTTTGACATGTTTAGTTTGGGTGGTGTTATCAATACAGAACTTAATGTATGACAGTACTGTGGTTGTGTATTGCTCAATGTCTGCATGGTCAAAGAGCTCCCACATAGTATCCTCAAAGCAGTCCTGTAGCGCAGATTCTGTTTCCTCAGTCCAGATTCACACATAGATTTGGCATTTATGTTTGGTTGCCAACAGGTCTGCATTAAGGTCAGAACCAAGGTGCTTCTGGAAAACAATCTGCTACTTCAGAAGGGGAACCATCCAAGCCATGTACAGTAAGGATGGGACGCTGTTGACCTCAAGTGAGAAGGTGATTGAGTGGTGGAAAGAGCCCTTTAAAGAACTCCTAAAGGAAACAAACGCACACTTAATGGTAGAGACAGAGTAGTCAATTTCCCTGCTGGAAGTCACTGAGATAGTCAAACAGCTCCACAGCGGCATACCGCCGGAGATTGATAAGGTCCTTCCAGAAATGCTGAAAGCTTTGAGTGTGAAGAGGCTGTCTTGACACACGCCTCTTCAACATTGCTCGGAAGTCTGGGTCAGTGCCCAAAGAGTGATAGACCGGGGTGGTGGTTTCCATAACTACCACCCAAATCTGCCTCCTCATTAGAAACTTGTCGGACTTACACCTTTTCATGGACACTAGAGAGCGCTGCCACTGTAAACACAAATATGTCTCTTATTTTGTCTTTTGACCACTGTGAACGTTTTTACTCTATCTTGTTTACCATGCTTTGTGGGTGTGACATTATGCAATGTCATGTCCAAGGTCCCCCCGGCTAACTTTAGGGTTCCCCCACATGCAGAATTTCCCTTTATTCCCAGTATATGACTGCAGTCAGAGAAGTGATTTCAGTCCCACAGGAATACTGGGTTCAGCAGAGTGATGAAGATTAAAATGGAGAGCATGACTTGAAGAGGTGAGGGTGGGATGAGTGATGTCTTTCTCAGCTGCAAATGAAAACAATGCAGCAGAAGACAGGGGAGGGAGGGCAGCTATAACTTGGCTGTATTAAAGAGAGCTGTGCTCAGAGAGTTGACAGAGCTATAGTCCGCAATCTCTATTTCTGTCCTTGATGATGGAGATCCTGGAAGAAGTTGAACTCTGCTTCCCGCAACTCATCAATGCCTCCTGCAAGAAGCAAACGCATACTCACTTTGAGTTCATACTGTCTTACATTACACTTTCCTCCATAACTGTGATCACCACAAGTCTCAACCTGCTGGTCATCATCTCCATCTCCCACTTCAAGTATGGGAGACAATGTTCTCTAACAAAATGTTAGATATGTTAGAATTTGGTGGAAGATAGTGTCATGTTAATTATTGTGTCCTATACATATAACAAATCATATTGTTGCTGTTCTTCCTCTCCAGGCAGCTCTACACCCCCTCCAACCTCCTCCTCCTCTCTCTGGCTGTCTCAGATTTCTTCGTGGGCCTCCTCATTTTCTTTCAAATTATACTCATAGACGGCTGCTGGTTCCTCGGTGACATCATGTGTACTCTGTATTATCTTTTGGACTATACCATTACTTCTGCATCAGTAGGAAGCATGGTGCTTATATCTATTGACCGCTATGTGGCTATTTGTGATCCTATGCATTACTCTACTAAAGTCACAGAAAAACGAGTTCAAGTCTGTGTTTGTCTGTGTTGGATATGTTCTGTAATCTTTGAAATGCTGGTGCTAAGTGATAACTTCAAACAACCAGGCAGGTATAACTCCTGCTATGGGGAGTGTGTGGTTGTCAATAATTATTTTGCAGGACTTGTTGATCTAGTTGTATCCTTTATTGGTCCTGTAACTGTCATCATAGTTCTGTATATGAGAGTGTTTGTGGTGGCTGTGTCTCAGGCTCGTGCCATGCGGTCTCATACTGCATCTGTCACACTTCAGGGTTCAGTGAAAGTAACTGCTAAGAAATCTGAAATGAAAGCAGCCAGGACTCTCGGTGTTGTTGTTGTTGTGTTTCTAATATGTTTCTCCCCATATTACTGTGTTGCTCTTCCAGGCGATAACTTGCTCAATGCTTCATCCAATGCATTTGTGTTGTGTCTTTTCTATTTTCACTCCTGTTTAAACCCTCTGATCTATGCCCTTTTTTACCCCTGGTTCAGAAAATGTATTAAACTCATTGTAACGCTTCAGATACTGCAGCCTGGCTCCAGTAAGACTAACATACTATAGAGAGAGAGAGAGAGCGTGGACTTAAAATACTTACAACAATGAACTTGTTCATATTGCAAAAAATACAGGTCTGCGAAAAGTAAAAAAACATTCTAATTATGTTAATTTACGTCAATTGCATACACTGTGTCACATAAACCTGTGGAACTAGTGAGCATTTAAAGACATATTTGCTGTCAAATCTACTCTCTGCTGTATATTGTTGGTTTAAAATTTGGCATATTCATACTGTATATATATATATATATATATAT
>NC_048417.1:5455678-5473350 GCF_013103735.1 Etheostoma cragini
AAATATATATATATATATATATATATATAAAAGGAAATAAACACTTTTTGTACTGTTCCCTCTGCTTCTCTGCTGGAATTTAACCCCCATTCAATGGCCATGGTAATGAATTTGTCAGGCAGCCCCTTTTTTAAGGCAGTTTTAGGTCTCAGGCAGAGATGGGCAGTATTCTGATTAAATGCATTTAAGATACACATTATGTAATTTTGATTTGGCTGGACAAAAAATATTTCAAGAGCTTGTAATTTTGTGTTTGAAAAACATTGCTTACTGTAATTTCATTTTTTAAAGAGACATTTCTATCCCCAGATTATCCCCACAATCTGTACAACAATTATCTTAATCACAGTCTTTGATTTAAAGGAAAATTCTGGTCAATTTCAACACATACCTCTGTTGTTTGTAAATTTGGAGTGCTGTCAGTAGAGAGAAAAATGAAAACAATTGGTGCTGCTTACACTGAGTTATCCTCCTGCTAGTGTTAGCACCCAACAGGTTTAAACAGGGCAAGTTTTAAACATGTTTTTAGCCTCTAAACATGTTAAAAATGTCATTAAAAGTCAAAACCCATGGGAAGTGATTCTTTCCGGGTGAACACAGTGAATCTGACTGCCGTAGATGTGAAAGAAATGCATGAAAGTTGTGCTAATTTAGCTGTGTTTAGTTCCGGTGTTGGGACGGCAGTTAGATCTTAGGGACCGTCTACAAACTACAACACAGAAAAGAGATAAAACAAAAACATGTAGTCTATCAATTTAATGATAAAAAGAGGTAGTGTCTCCAAACTTACCTCATTTATAACTTGTTTCCTGCTAGTTGTACTACAGCACTTACTTTTAAAAAATTAGCATTTGCTTACTTTTGAAAAAAAATGTTAGCCTGTTGGGTGCTAACTCTAGCAAGAGGATAACACGGTGTAGGCAGCACCAATTGGTTTAGTTTTTCCCGCTACTGACAGCACTCAAAATTTTCAAACAACAAAGATACGTGTTGAAATCGACCGGAATTCTCCTTTAAAGCGTAACTCTTGCCAAACTGCAACCTAAGGTCTATTTGTGAATGTATCCAAGTCAAACTTTTGTTTAAAAGCATACTTAAGACGGAAGTACCACTTTTAAGATTGACAGTGTTATTGTTTTTCAGTCAAATGGCCTTTTGAATTGGAGTGCTATTGGCACTTCTGTGATAGCATCAAAATAGCTATTTTTAAAACACCAAGAAGGTTCGAAAGAACATGAAACTTTGCTCAACATATCACTAGGGGCTCTACACATGAACGCAAGCATTGAGAACATTGTTTGTGTACACAATGAACAATGAACCATCCAAGATGTGTGCAGTAATGATGGAATGGTGTTTAACACATCTGAGAAGGTACTTAGGTGAAGCACTTTGATGAACTTCTGAATCCAACAATGCCTCTTGTATTCTTCTGTGGTAGAGGTACTAGAGTAGAGGCAGAGCTAGAGGCTTATGGGGGGTTGTTGTCAAATTCCCTAGTGAAAGCAGCAGAGGTGGTCAAAAAACTCCACAATGGCAAAGCCCCAGGCATTGATAAGGTCCATCCAGAAATGCTGAAAGCTTTGGGGCTGTATTGGATGACGGCTCTGCAACATTGCGTGGAAGTCTGGGACAGAGCAGTGGTTGTGGTGGTTCCCCTAGTGTGGTGGTGGTTCCCCTGTCTAAAAAAAGAGGGGCCGGAGAGTGTGTTCCGCTTACATGGGATCAAACTTCTCAACCTCCCTCATAAAGTCTACTCCAAGTGGCTGGAATGTATGTTTGGGCCTCTGTGGGCTCCTTTCAAGGTTAACTCAATGTGCACACCCCCTCCTGGAGAGCCCAGGACACTTGGTTCAGGACACTGTTTGCAATGGGAGGACTTCTGCCCTTTGACTCAGGACCCTGCACTCAGTGGGAGAAGTTTCAGTGAAAATCTGGGTTCATGATCTTTAAAATAGACCACAACTTTTAATTAGATGTAAGTACTGTATGTTGCACAGACATGGCAGTTCTTCGATGCTGGCTTAGTTACAGCCGTGAACCGAAAATCCAGAGCTCTATCATGCTTAGAAAATGTTTTACTCCATTTGCACAAAGGTCAAAAAGGGGTCGGCAGCTTCAACTCTAAGACCTTGTTTTAGGTTAATTTTAAAGAGACAGAACACTTGAGAAGAACCACCTACCCACTGAATTCATGCTAAATAGCACACTATTGGGAAGACAAAACCCGGACATTTGTCAGGTTTTTAAATGGGTTGTTGGTTCTTTCCAAATGCCATTCCCAACTTGGAATATCAGGGGGTGTTGGGACGCATGTGTGGGCCTCAGAGTGTTCCTTTCCAGGGTAACTCCATGTGCCCCTAGAAAACTAGCTTCACTTGGGAAGGTGTTTGTGTCACCTGGTTCAGCACAGAGCTCCCCCCATTTATTATGAAATTGAAATTCATTGAAATTCGTTGGTTTGTTGGTAGTCTATCATGCTTTATGCCACACTATGCAAAAGACCACATATATTTGTACATATTGTTAACAACAACTGTATAAAGTTTCAGACCTCTGGGCTTAATTGTATTTTCCTTTCTCATCTTGCTATTGGCCATTGTCACAAAAGATATTTTGACATGTCAAAGTGGAAAGAGCACAGCCCTAAACGATTAAATTGAGTGTTTCTAATTTAAAAAGCTCCAGATGCACACATTCTTGATTGAGAAGCAGATGCATGCAACGGGCCTTTAGAGGAATACAGTACAGCAGGGGACAGGTGAGAGAGGACAGCTATAAATTGGCTGTGATACAGAGAGCTTTGCTCAGAGAGTCGGCAGAGCCACTCTTTTCTCTCTGTGACGATGGAGATCGTGGAAGAAGTTGAACTTTGCTTCCCAGAACTCCTTAATGCCTCCTGTAAGAAGCCAATGCGTACTCCCTTTGAGACCATACCGTCTTACATTATACTGTCCTCCATCACTCTGCTCACCACAACTCTCAACCTGCTGGTCATCATCTCCATCTCCCACTTCAAGTATGGGAGACTTAGTGCATGGAATTTAAATCAAAATGTTATACTTATTTGGTGGAACATAGACTCATGTTATTTCTGTGTCCTGTACAAATATTGAATCACAAATGTGTTGCTGGTCTTCCTCTCCAGGCAACTCCACAGCCACACAAACCTCTTCCTCCTCTCTCTGGCTGTCTCAGATTTCTTCGTGGGTCTCCTTTTGTTCTTTCAAATTATGCTAATAGACGGCTGCTGGTTCCTCGGTGACCTCATGTGTACTCTGTATTATCTTTTGGACTATGCCATTACTTCTGCTTCAGTGGGGAGCATGGTGCTCATATCTGTTGACCGCTATGTGGCTATTTGTGATCCTATGCATTACTCCACTAAAGTCACAGAAAAAAGAGTTCAAGTTAGTATTTGTCTGTGTTGGATATGTTCTGTAGTTTTTCAAATTCTGATTCTGAAGGATAACTTCAAACAACCTGGCAGGTATAACTCCTGCTCTGGGGAGTGTGTAGTTGTCACTGACTACATTGCAGGATTTGTTGATCTGGTTGTATCCTTTATTATACCTGTCACTGTCATCATAGTTCTGTATATGAGAGTGTTTGTGGTGGCTGTGTCTCAGGCCCGTGCCATACGGTCTCATACTGCATCTGTCACACTTCAGGGTTCAGTGAAAGTAACTGCTAAGAAATCTGAAATGAAAGCAGCCAGGACTCTCGGTGTTGTTGTTGTTGTGTTTCTAATATGTCTCTGTCCATATTACTTTGTTGCTCTTACTGATAACTTTCTCAATCCTTTATCTGCTGCATTTGTAATATGTCTGTATTATTTTAACTCCTGTTTAAACCCTCTGATCTATGCCCTTTTTTACCCCTGGTTCAGAAAATGTATTAAACTCATTGTAACCCTTCAGATACTGCAGCCTGGCTCTAGTGAGACCAACGTACTATAGAGAGGATTATAATCACTTTTGCTATGACAAGAAAAATATACTTAAAAATCGTAGGTCAGAGTAAAGTGAGAACATGCTACTCTTTGCATGTATTGTGTGTTATAATGTTAGTTTCACATCTAGAACATATACCTGCATTTGTTACAGAATGGAATTTACGTCAAGGTTCTAGGCATTTAAGCAAGCAGTAGTCGTAACGATGCAGCATTGTTATTCGTGCACATTTATCATGTTTTTAGGGAAGGAAAAAATGACAAAGCCTGCTGGTGCATACCACGGGCTTCTTCAGTCAAATGCACTGTATCTAAAAAGGGATATGCAGAGTAGACACAAAGCCTGTGGTTATTGTAAACTAGTTGTTTAACTACATGTTGTATTAGCTTGCTGGCACTATAAATACTTCAGTCATATTTGCATAGCAAATCAAGTAATTATGTTAATTTTTTGCCAGTGTTTGTGCAGAAAACTACTGAAACTACACTAAAGTTTTCAGGTGAGAAAAGGACAGAAATTGTTTTTTGTTTTTTGTTTTTTTCTATGCCTTCTCTAGTGTCATTAAACCCCCTCAAGGTGTGTCCAGGCAACACATGCATCAAGGTAGGACAGGTTTAGGTCTCACACTTGTATTTATCGCTCTTAAAATAGGCATCTTATTGTCCTCTGAAAGAACTAGTGCATCAACGAGGCCAAACTGTTCAGGTCCTTCACTTGCATTTCAAATTGCTGTTTACTCAGTCAGTCAACTGTTGTTGTGACTGACAGATACCACCCAGCATGCACCACTGAATTTGCAGCCTACCACCTTCAAAGATATTGTGATTGGCCACACTAAATTCATAATGTGGAGAATTAGCAGAGCTCTTCATTTCAATGTAGAGGGGTTAAGGTCAAATCCATATTGAGGCTACTAAATTTCTAAAATGTGATGCTATCAGTTTGTATAGAATGTATTTTAAAATGACAAATTACTCGTATAAATTAGCCCACATTTACTCATACCAGTATTTTTATATTCTATTGACGTATTGTTGCCCTTCTCTGGCCTCATGGGTTTTCCAGAAAGCTCTAAAACTTAACTTAAATATACTGTGTTTTAGAAGAAAGTTGAAAATTAGTATTATCTATAAACTCTCACATCCATTTCATGTTCTGATTGGAGCTACTGTATGTTAACTTGCATCTTCTCTATGAAATAAAATTCAAATTAGTCATGAGGTTATTGCTATTCTCAAATATATTTATTGAGGTTACTGCATACTGTTTTGCTTATAGAGTAATCATGTTTGGTGCAATACCCCCACCTGGACTGGATCATTCCTGCACTTTCCAATGAATAGCGGGGTATCTTGCTTTATGGTGTATGTCTGACCTGTGAACAAGTGGGCATTCAATTTTCTGCTAGAATGTGTCTTATGTTGTTTTAGTTTACTAGATTTAACAACATTTTCTAAGCAGAGATGGCAAAAGTACTCACTTCCGGTACTCAAATAGAATTACAGATAATTGTGTTAAAAATACTCTGGTTAAAGTAGAAGTACTGATTTAACTTCTTTACTCAAGTAAAATTAACAAAATAGAGGCTTAGAAATTTACTTAAAGTGGAAAAGTAAAAGTAGCCTTGCGAATGACAAAGCTACCTGGACCAGACAGATGTTACCAGAGAGCACGTTGAGAAACTACAGTGGATATGGAAAAAAGGCTTTTTATAGGCCATTGCCTACATTTTAAACGGCTGTCTGCCAACAGGCCTAAAACATTTACCTTATTTATTGTGACAGGGACTCCAGGTTAATAAGATTCTGACCGAGTAGTAAGATATAAATTCAAGTGTGATTTTGTGAGAACTCTGGGTATATTCCCATCCAATTAGATTCAATTTGGTATTGATGACACAAAAATAATAACTAACTCCAGTGAAATTATTTGAAACTTAGTGAGGACTAGATTAGGACTGGATATAGACTATAGACCATACAACAACAGGCTTAAATGAACCGACAACATAAATTATATGACTTACAGTTTTCAAAGACATACACACAATCTCAACTGACTATCCTCCGGACTGCTAGTTTCATTTTCTTTTCTCTCATTTTTTTTCCTGTGTGGCGTGTGCGCTCGCTCGCGGTGTGAGGCGCGTGTCTGCGCCATTCTCATACATGCACTCACAATCACACCTGATAGACAACCTTTTGCACAAAACTAAAGTAACAAGTCAATTTTGTAAACTGTAAGGAGTAGGAACTACCGATATTCGGTAGTAATGTAAGGAGTAAAAGTAAAAAGTCGCCGAAAAATAAATAGTAAAGAAAAATATCTGAGAAATCTACTTGAGTACAGTAACGAAGTATTTGTACGTCGTTACTTCCCGTCTCTGTTTTTAAGTAGCTCCAAGTAACCAAACTAGAATCCTCCCTAGTTTTATTAATGTGCATAAAGAAGCCAAGAAAACACGGAAACATCTCCAAAAGGTATCAAGTGACAGATTAAACATTCGTATAATATGTCACAAAAAGTTGGATTTTATTTCCATCATTTACATGTTCAAAATAGTAGAACACAAAAAAATGGCATCCGCAAAAGTTTGGCCACCCTGCAGAGTTTATAGTATGCACCGCCCCCTTTGGAAAGCTGAGACCTGACAGTGTCATGGATTGTTCTCAATCATCGTCTGGAAAGACCAGGTGATGTCAATCTTAAGGTTTTAAATGCCCAGACTCATCTGACCTTGCCCCAACAATCAGCACCATGGCTTCTTATATGCAGCTGTCTAGAAAACTGAAACTGAAAATAGTTGACACTCACAAAGCAGGAGAAGGCTATAAGAAGATAGTAAAGGGTTTTCAGATGCCAATTTCCTCTGTTCAGAATATAATTAGGAAATGGCAGTCAACAAGAACAGTGGAAGTTAAAGCCAGATCTGGAAGACCAAGAAAAATATCAGACAGAACAGCTCGCAGGATTGTGAGAAAAGCAAGTCCAAACCCACGTTTGACTGCACGATCCATTGAGAAAGACCTGGCAGACACTGGAGTTGTGGTACACCATTCCACTACAAAGACATACTCCTATAAAATATGGTCTTCAAAGAGATACTCCTACAACCATGGTCTTCATGGAAGAGTCATCAGAAGAAAACCTCTTCTACGTCCTCAACCCAAAATTCTGTGTTTGAAGTTTGCAAATGAACACATAGACAAGCCTGATGCATTGTGGGAACAAGTTCTACGGACCAATGAGGTTAAAATAGAACTTTATGGCCGCAATGAGCAAAAGTACGTTTGGAGAAGAATGGGCACAGCATTTAGTGAAAAAAAACTTTTTCCAACTGTTAAGCATGGGGGGGGGGGATCAATCGTACTTTGGGGTTGTATTGCAGCCAGTGGCACAGGGAAAATTTCATGAGTAGAATTTAAAAAACGGATTCAATAAAATTTCAGCAAATTTTGGATGCTCACTTGATGCTGTCTGTGAAAAAGCTGAAATTAAAGAGAAGACAGCTTCTACAAATGGATAATGATCCTAAACACACCTCAAAATCGACGGTGGATTACATCAAGAGGCGTAAATTGAAGGTTTTGCCATGGCCTCCACAATCTCCTGACCTCAACATAATTGAAAATCTATGAATAGACCTTAAAAGAGCAGTGCGTGACAGACAGCCAGGCAATCTCAAACAACTGGAAGACTTTTTGAAGGAAGAATGGACGTTCCCAAGCGTTTCCAACCTGTTATACTTGTCAAGGGGGGGGGGGGGGGGGGGGGGGGGTAAAAGGTATTAACCCTGCAGGGTGCCCAAACTTTTGCAGATGCCATTTTTTTGTTTTCTGTTATTCTGAAAGTGTAAATGATGGAAATAAAATCTAACTTTTTGTGACATATAATAGAAATGTTTAATCGACAATTTGATTTCTTTTGGAGGTTGTTCCATCTTTTCTTGGCTTCTTTATGCACATTAATACAAATTTTTACCTGGGACGCTCAAGCTTTCGAACTCCGCTGTATATATATATAAAATCACATGCATACATTTGTAAATTTATTTTACACCTAACTCTGCTTCACGTTGTGTCTAACATTTTCATCCTTCTCCGCTTCTGTACGTATCATCAAGCTTCCTTGTAACACACACATCTCACTGCTGCAGGCATGATAGAGAAAGACAGAAGCAACACAATTCGGAATAGCATTTTTTACTTTCCAAACCGGACGGCTCAGTAGACAAGTCAAAAGCCATTTGCACATTGTGTAAAGCCGAATTAAAATATCACCGAAGCACATCAAGCTTTAGCTACCACCACCAAAGCTAAGCATAGTAGAGTTAATGTGATTCAGATTGATGCTAAGTGGTGCAAAGTGTTAGTGCTAGTGTTACATCTTAGTTAATTGCTGTGGTGAAAGGACAGGGATTTTTAGTTTTTTAGTAAGGTACTTGGAGGAATTAAGCAAAAATGACAGATTCACACATTTTTCTTTTCTTTACAATAAATAAATAATAAACAAATCTTAAAGTCAAGTTCATAAAGTAACTTTCTTTCCATTCATTTGATTCCCCAAAAAGATACACTGGTAAAAAATGCTTTCCATTGTTATTATGTACTTAAAAACAGTTTTCAGTGGATAAAATGTAATTATGTTGCACAGACAAGGCAATTCTTCAATGGTGGCTTGGTTACAGCCCTGAACTGACAAATCAGAGCTCTATCCTGCTTAGAAAATGTTTTACTCCATTCGGACCAAGGTCAAAAAGGGGTTGGCAGCGTCAACTCTAAGACCTTGTTTTAGGATAATTTTAAAGAGACAGAACACTTGAGAAGAACCACCTACTCGTTGACTTCATGCTAAAAAGCAATCACGTCGCCATTCATACTACGATGTGCTAATGTTAGCACCATCAAGCCGCAATTGTTTTGCTGCAAATGAATGTTGCCGAATCTGTTGAGTCATCTTGTAGTGGTGCGTCAAGTGCAACGTACAGTACTGTATATT
Organism: Etheostoma cragini; assembly: GCF_013103735.1. Lineage (NCBI taxonomy): Eukaryota > Metazoa > Chordata > Actinopteri > Perciformes > Percidae > Etheostoma > Etheostoma cragini. The sequence goes on from NC_048417.1 coordinate 5,464,627, forward strand.
CCCATCCAATCAGATTGAATATGGTATTGATGACGCAAACAATAACAATAAGTCCAGTGAAATTATTTGAAACCTTTTAGTTAGGACTAGATCAGGACTGTATTTAAAGCTGATTCTGGTTTCCAACTTTGCCCCAGGTGTGTCTGTTAAAACACGGACGGAGACAACATCTCTCTAGCTAAGTTTCCATCCACTTTTTAATCAAATTATCTGAAGTTTTGTAAAAAAATAAAAAACTAGTGCAAATAAAGCTGTTAAATCTGTTGATATTTCATTAAGATCAAGCAACGTGCAACCTCGCTAACAGATGAAGAACCCAAACAAATCTCTAGCTAACTTACTTTAAATTTGCCAGAACTATAGACCAATACAACAACAGGCTTAAATAAACTGACACCATCAGTTATACAACTTACAGTTCTCAAGGACGCACACACACAATCTTAACTGATTATCCTTCAGATAACTAATCTCTTTTTCTTTTCTCTCTGTTTCTTCTCTGTGTGGTGTGCTCCGTTCGCTGTCTGAGACGCGTGTCCGTGCTATTCACCTTTTGTACAAAACTAAAGTACCAAGCCAATTTTGTAAAAAGTAAGGAGTAGAAAGTACCGATATTTGTGTTAAAATGTAAGGATAAAAGTTGGCACAAAAAAATAGTAAAGTGCAAATATCAAAAAGATCGACATGAGTACAGTAACAAAGAATTTGTGCTTCGTTACTTCCCATCTCGGTTTATGCCACAGTATGCCAATGAACACACACATTTTCACATATTGTCAACAACACCTGTACAAAGTTTCAGACCTCTGGGCTAAATAGAGAATTTTTCTGTTCTCATCTTTCTAATGGCCATTGTGACAAAAGATATTTTGACATGTCAAAGTGGAAAAAGCACAGCCCTAAATGATCACATTAAGTCAAATTTTGTATTTAATTTCAAGAGGTCCATATGCACACATTCTTGATTGAGAAGCACATGCATGCAACGGGCCTTTAGAGGAATCCTATGCAGCAGGGGACAGGGGAGAGAGGACAGCTATAAATTGGCTGTGATACAGAGAGCTTTGCTCAGAGAGTCGGCAGAGCCACTCTTTTCTCTCTGTGACGATGGAGATCGTGGAAGAAGTTGAACTTTGCTTCCCAGAACTCCTTAATGCCTCCTGTAAGAAGCCAATGCGTACTCCCTTTGAGATCATACCATCTTACATTATACTGTCCTCCATCACTCTGCTCACCACAACTCTCAACCTGCTGGTCATCATCTCCATCTCCCACTTTAAGTATGGGAGACTTAGTGCATGGAATTGAAATCCAAATGTTATACTTATTTGGTGGTAGATAGTCTCATGTTATTTTCTGTGTCCTATACATATATTGAATCACAAATGTGTTGCTGGTCTTCCTCTCCAGGCAGCTCTACACCGACTCCAACCTCATCCTCCTCTCTCTGGCTGTCTCAGATTTCTTCATGGGCCTTCTTGTGTTCTTTCAAATTATGCTCATAGACGGCTGCTGGTTCCTCGGTGACCTCATGTGTACTCTGTATTATGTTTTAGACTATACAATTTGTGCTGCTTCAGTGGGGAGCATGGTGCTCATATCCGTTGACCGCTATGTGGCTATTTGTGATCCTATGCATTACTCCACTAAAGTCACAGAAAAAAAAGTTCAAGTTAGTATTTGTCTGTGTTGGATATGTTCTGTAGTTTTTCAAATTCTGATTCTGAGGGATAATTTCAAACAACTTGGCAGGTATAACGCCTGCTTTGGCGAGTGTGTGGTTGTCAGTGACTACATCGCAGGATTTGTTGATCTGGTTATATCCTTTATTATACCGGTCACTGTCATAATAGTTCTGTATATGAGAGTGTTTGTGGTGGCTGTGTCTCAGGCTCGTGCCATGCGGTCTCATACTGCATCTGTCACACTTCAGGGTTCAGTGAAAGTAACTGCTAAGAAATCTGAAATGAAAGCAGCCAGGACTCTCGGTGTTGTTGTAGTTGTGTTTCTAATATGTCTCTGTCCATATTACTGTGTTGCTCTTACTGATAACTTGCTCAATCCTTTATCTGCTGCATTTGTAATATGTCTGTATTATTTTAACTCCTGTTTAAACCCTCTGATCTATGCCCTTTTTTACCCCTGGTTCAGAAAATGTATTAAACTCATTGTAACCCTTCAGATACTGCAGCCTGGCTCTAGTGAGACCAACATACTATAGAGAGGATTTAAATCACTTTTGCTATGACAAGAAAAATATACTTAAAATGAGTTGGTCTGCGTAAAGTGAGATCTTGGTACTCTTTGCATGTATTGCATGGCATGTATGTCACATCAATCTGTGGAACTAGTGAGCATTAAAAGGCAATCTACCCTGTGCTGTATATTGTTAGTTTCACATCTAGAACATATACCTGCATATGTTACAGAATGGAATTTATGTCAATCTAGGCATTCAAGCAAACAGTAGTCGTAAGCATGCAACATTGTTATTCATGCACATTTATCATGTTTTTAGGGAAGGAGAAAAAGACACAGCATGCTGGTGCATCCCACGGGCCTCTTCATTCAAATGCATTGTATCTAAAAAGGGATAAGCAGTGCCGGGGAGTAGAGAAATAGCTTGTGATTATTGTAAACTAGTAGTTTAATTTAACTACATTACATTACATGTAGTAGCTTGCTGGCAATGTAAATAATAATATCATAATATCAGTTTTTTATAAGTGTTTGTGTATTAAACTACTGAAACTACACCAAAGTTTTGAGGTGAGAAAAGGAAAGAAATATTTTTTATTTTTTTAATTCCTTCTCTAGTGTCATTGAACCCCCTCTAACCGCAGTTAAGGTGTGCCCAGGCAATGCATGCATCAAGGTAGGACAGGTTTAGGTCTCGCACTTGTATTTATTGCTCTTAAAATAGGCATCTTATTGTCCTCTGAAAGAACTAGTGCATCAACGAGGCCAAACTGTTCAGGTCCTTCACTTGCATTTCAAATTGCTGTTTACTCAGTCAGTCAACTGTTGTTGTGACTGACAGATACCACCCAGCATGCACCACTGAATTTGCAGCCTACCACCTTATAGATATTGATATATCTATATAATATATTGTGATTGGCCACACTAAATTCATTTTGTGGAGAATTAGCAGAGCTCTTCATTTCAATGTAGAGGGGTTAAGGTCAAATCCATATTGAGGCTGCTAAATTTCTAAAATGTAATGCTATCAGTTTGTATAAAATGAATTTTTGTATTTTAAAATGAATAATTACTCATATAGCCCACATTTACTCATAGCAGTATTTTTATATTTGATTGACGTATTGTTGCCCTTCTATGGTCTCATGGGTTTTCCAGAAAGTTCTAAAACTTAACTTAAATATACTGTGTTTTAGAAAAACTTTGAAAATTAGTATTATCTATAAACTCTCACATCCATTTCATGTTCTGATTGGACCTACTGTATGTTAACTTGCATCTTCTCTAGAAAATAAAATTCAAATTAGTCATGAGGTTATTGTTATTCTCAAATACATTTAATGAGGTTACTGCATACTATTTTGCTTATGGAGTAGCCTAATCATGTTTGGTGCAAAACCCCCACCTGGACTCTGGTGTCTGAGATATGGACATTTTATACAAAATCAAATCATTCCTTCACTTTCCAATGAATAGTGGGGTATCTTGCTTTTTGGTGTATGTCTGACCTGAGAACAAGCGGACATTACATTTTCTGCTAGAATGTGTCTTGTGTTGTTTTAGTTTACTAGATTTAAGGCAAGGCAAGGCAAGGCAGGGCAGCTTTATTTGTATAGCACATTTCAGCAACAGTGCAATTCAAAGTGCTTTACACAAAAAACGTTGAAAAACTGGTAAAAAATAAAAAAAGATTAAACATGTTAATAAACAGTTAAAAATAAGAACATTAAGACATATAAAAGACAAGAATAAAAGTTACAGTGCAGCATAAGAAATTAAACATTATAGAAATAAACAGTAATTTAAAGAAAGGCAACATCAAAAGGAAAGTTCTTCCTCCTTGATTTAAAATAACAGAGTAGCAGCGGATCTGCAGGTTTCTGGGAGTTTTTTCCAGATATGAGGAGCATAGAAACTGAATGCTGCTTCACCCTGTTTAGTTCTGACTCTGGGGACAGAAAGCAAACCTGTCCCAGATGACCTGAGAGGTCTGGGGGGGTCATAGTGTAGTAGCAGATCAGAAATGTATGTTGGCCCTAAACCATTGAGTGATGTATAAACTAGCAAAAGTATTTTGAAATCAATTCTTTGAGGCACAGGAAGCCAGTGTAAAGACTTCAGAACTGGAGTGATGTGATCCAGTTTCTTGGTCTTAGTGAGGACTCGAGCAGCAGCGTTCTGAATCAGCTGCAGCAGTCTGATTGATTTTTTAGTGAGACCTGTAAAGACAGTGTTACAGTAGTCAAGTCTTCTGAAGATGAAAGCATGGACAAGTTTTTCCAAATCCAGTTGACATATAAGTCCTTTAACTCTTGATATATTCTTAAGGTGATAGCGGGCTGAATTTGTAATTGTCTTAATGTGGCTGTTAAAATTCAGGTCTGAGTCCATGACTACACCAAGATTTCTGGCTTTGTCTGTTGTTTTTAACATTGTTGTTTGAAGCTGAGCGCAGACTTTTAATCGTTCCTCTTTTGCTCCAAAAACCACCACCTCAGTTTTTCCTTTGTTTGATTTCAGAAAGTTCTGGCACATCCAGCTGTTAATTTGTTCGATGCACTTAGTCAGTTTTTGTATTGGAATATAGTCCCCTGGCGATAAGGTTATGTAAATTTGTGTGTCGTCCGCATAACTATGGTAACTTATTTTTTTGTTTTCCATAATCTGAGCCAGTGAAAGCATGTAGATGTTAAACAGAAGAGGCCCCAGAATGGAGCCTTGGGGAACCCCGCACGTCATATTTGTATGTTCAGATGTGTAATTACCTATTGACACAAAGTAATCCCTATTCTGTAAGTAGGATTCAAACCAGTTTAGTACTGATCCAGAAAGGCCAACCCAGTTTTCTAATCAGTTTAGTAATATGTCATGGTCGACCGTGTCAAATGCAGCACTGAGATCAAGTAATACTAAGACGGAAAATTTGCCACTTTCTGTGTTAAGGTGGATGTCATTAAAGACCTTAACGAGAGCCGTCTCAGTGCTGTGGTGTGGTTGGAAACCCGAATGAAAGGTATCAAAACTGTTGTTTAGTGACAAGAAATGGGTGAGTTGTTGAAAAAACGCTTTTTCAATTATGTTCCTTAAAAACGGAAGATTTGATATTGGCCTATAGCTGCTTATTAGTGATGTGTCTAGATTATTCTTTTTTAAGAGTGGCTTGATTACTTCAGTTTTCAGGGCCTGTGGAAAGATTCCTGAAAGAATAGACGTGTTCACAATCTGTAGAAGATCAGAAGCCAAACAATTCGAGACATTTTTGAAAACACCCATTGGTAAAATATCAAGGCAACAGGAGGAGGATTTCAGATGTTGTATAATGTCCTCCAGGTTTTTATGGTTGATCATATGAAATTCTGTCATATTGGAACTAGTTTTGCTTAAACACTGTGACAACACATATCCTGGACTTGATATGGAGGCACTGACTGTTTGTCTAATCTTCTGAATGTTGTCTTTGAAGAAGAAGGCTTACTCATTGCAGGCCTTTTCTGGTGTCGAAACCCGGGAGTCAACAGCTGAGGAGTCCAGGACCGCGCTCAATCAAGGCCAAAGAATCTGTTAACAGCCGTCCACCCCTTCGCGGGAGTGGGCCATAGGTTGGTCCGGCGCTGCCCTGCGCCCCTCGGTGACGACTCCCACGGTCGAGGAACGAACAGACACGGGTGAGTGAGGCAGTTACGTTGTTTTCTGAAATGTACCTGGGGTACACTGTTGGAAAAGTGCACAAATAATCTGTTGCCTGGGGCCAGATAAATGCTAAAAGTAAAATATCATTTAGATTTTCTTTCTGTCTGGGACAGAACTGAGTAACATATTCTGCTGCCAGGGGCCAGAAAAAAGCTCAAAGTAAACTATCATTGAAATTTTCCTTCTGTCTGGGACAAAACTGAGTGATTAAAAGAAAGTAGAAATAGAGTAATGTAAGTTTCCCCGAGCGGGGAAAGGAAAAGTAGATGTGTTTTGAAACAATTCTAGAGAATTGAGTAGTGAGAAAAGAGTATTTTCATAAATCTGGCTGAGTGAATTCTTGCTGTTGGTCATAACGCTGGATTGTGTATTGCTGAGTTTGTTGTTGTGTGTTTAGCTGTTACACTATTTGTGTGATTTTGAAAACAATAAGGTTGTTGCCGCACAGCTTGTTTTTGTGTTATTTGTGACTATTTGTGTGATTTTGAAAACAAAAGGTTGCTGCTGCGTAGCTTGTTATTGTGTTGTTTGTGTCTATTGGTGAGATTTTGAAGAAAAAAAAAAGGTTGTTGCTGTGCAGCTTGTCATTGTGTTATCTGTAAATTGTTGATTTTTGAGTTGTTGAAAGGAAATTAGGAAAGAGAGATGGGTCAGGGACAAAGTACCAATATTCCTAAAGATGTAATATTTATGGAAAAGACCTTCCCGGGAAGTGTAGAGTTTGTGAAATAATGGGTAAATAAGTATGGTTTTGATGGAAATCTCAGATTAGCCTCTGTGACTAATTTACTAGAGCGATTGCATGTTGAAGAGAGAGTGACCCTGAAGGATGACCTCACATGGACCCCAGAAGGAGATGAAGCATTCAATGCTCTCAAAGACGAAATGGCTAATTCAGGAGTGTTAGGTCTCCCAGACTACACCAAGCCCTTTGTCCAAACAGTGGACTGCAAAACTAGGTTCATGACCTCAGTACTATCACAGAAGCACAGCTCAAAGCTCCAGCCAGTAGCGTTCTATTCTAAATGGCTAGACCCAGTGGCATGTGCCCTCCCCCCTTGTGTGAGAGCAGTGTGTGCAGCAGCCCTTGCAGTGCAGAGCTCAGCTGAAGTAGTGTTGTTCCATCCAAACACTTTGCTTGTCCCGCATGCAGTGGACATGCTAATAACCGAAACCCGAATGAGTTTTCTGTCTCCAGCGAGACATTTATCAATCATGACTACTTTGCTCTCCCAACCGCATTTGGAGATAAAGAGATGTAACACACTGAATCCTGCCACACTGGTCCCCACAGAAGATGATGGAGACCCCCATTCATGTGTAGACCGAACAAATGAAAACTGCAAACCACAGAAAGACTTAAAAGATGAACCAATTCCAGACAGCATACACGTTTTTGTTGATGGATCCGCCTCAAAGTCATCAACAGGCGGAAACCAAGTAGGATATGCAGTAGTGACGCAAGAGAAAACACTACTCAGAGGGGCATTGCCCTTAAAATACTCAGCCCAAGCAGCAGAGATAATTGCCCTCACAGAAGGCTGCAAATGGGCAAAGAACAAATCAGTCACTATCTTCACAGATAGCCAATATGCTTTTTCCACAGTACATTGTTTTGCAGCTCAGTGGAGTAGACGAGGAATGACGACTTCTACAGGAAAGACAGTAGAACATGCAGACTTGCTAGTGCAGGTACTTCAAGCTATTCAGTTACCACACAAAATAGCCATTTGTAAATGTGCAGCACATAGTGCTCGGCTCATCCCTGATGACTTATAGGGATGATCCGAGTTCCCGAGAAACGAGTATCCGGTACGGATAAAGCACTTTGCCGAGTAGAAGTATTATACGAGTAATACGAGTCAATATCCGTGCTCGAATTGAATACAACTCCTCAACTGGCCACGCAGCGTTCTGTGATAATCACAGCGCCCTCCCCGCCTACAAACACGCTCGGCTCCATGACACACACAGAACAGAAATGTGCTCAGCCTCTCTCTCTCTCTCTCTCTCTCTCTCTCTCTCTCTCTCTCTCTCTCTCTCTCTCTGTCAGTCAATCGGGTCTGCGGGTCTGTTCCGTTAACGTTTAGGGTTTCTTCAGCTTCAGGTTTGTTTTTAACTTCGGTTTGTAGTACTTACATAGTAACCAGTATTTTCTGGTGAATGTGGGTTCCAGACATGCTGCTTGGTTTAAATGCAACTCTCGTTGCGTCTCTGCCGTCGGAGATTTTTTTTTTAACTGTCAGCTTTTTTTCCCGTTTGGCATGTGAGCTTGCTCGCTGTGTGAGGCGCGTGTCCGCGCTATTCTCCTGCATGCACTCACAATCACACCTGATAGACAACCTTTTGTACAAAACTAAAGTAACAAGCTGACGCTCACAAAGCAGGAGAAGGCTACAAGAAGAGGGCAAAGGGTTTTCAGATGCCAATATCTGTTGTTCAGAATGTAATTAAGAAATGGCAGTCATCAGTAACAGTGGAAGTTAAAGCAAGATCTGGAAGACTAAAAAGAATATCAGACAGAACAGCTCGCAGTACAAAACTAAAGTAAAAATTCAAATCTGTAAAATGTAAGGAGTAGAAAGTACCGATATTTGTGTTAAAATGTGAGGATAAAAGTAAAAGGTCGCCACAAAAAAATAGTAAATTACAAACATCAGAAAAATCGACTTGAGTACAGTAACAAAGTATTTGTGCTTCGTTACTTCCCATCTCGGTTTATGCCACAGTATGCCAATGACCACAAATATTTTCACATATTGTCAACAACACCTGTATAAAGTTTCAGACCTCTGGGCTAAATAGTTTTTTCTGTTCTCATCTTTCTATTGG
>NC_048417.1:5473450-5475756 GCF_013103735.1 Etheostoma cragini
CTGTAAATACTTCAATCATATTTGCATAGTGAATCAAGTAGATATTAGTTTTTTGCAAGTATTTTGTGCAGTAAATTACTGAAACTACACTTAAGTCCACCTCCAAGATATTGTGATTGGCCACATCAAATTCATTATGTGGAGAATTAGCAGAGCTCTTCCTTTCAATGTAGGGTGGTTAAGGTCAAATCCATTTTGAGGCTGCTAAATTTCTAAAATGTGATGCTATCATGTTAAATAGAGTGTATTTTAAAATGACAAATTACTCGTGTAAATTAGCCCACATTTACTCCTGGCAGTATTTTATATTTTTATTGACGTATTTTTGCCCTTCTCTGGTCTCATGGGTTTTCCAGAAAGATGTAAAACTTAACTTAAATATGCTGTGTTTCAGAAAAAAGTTGAAAATTAGTATTATCTATAAACTCTCACATCCATTTCATGTTCTGAATGGAGCTATGTTAACTTGCATCTTCTCTGTGAAATAAAATTCAGATTAGTCATAAGATAATTGCCATTTACAAATATGTTTAATGAGGTTACTGCACACTATTTTACTAACAGAGTAATCGTGTTTGGTGCAATACCCCCACCTGGGGCCTGTTGCACAAAAGTGGAATAAAGATATCCAGGATAAGTGAAAAAGAACTGTTTGACTTAGTGTGATCTGTTCGTCACGCTTTAATCGGTTTCACGTTTGCCGGGCCAGGATGAACAGGTGAAGCTATGTCGAGCCAGGTGTAGATAGCTGGGATAAGTGCACGTTCAAGGCTTTCTTAAATAGACCACGGTATCGATCACAGATTTACTGATGCAGAAATGGAGAAGACGCATGCGCCATATGTTTTACCCAATGAGCAGCAGCTTCTAATGGAAAGCAACAAGGAGGTGAAGAATATATGCAGAAAGGGAAATACGGCGGTTATCAAACGGAGAGAAAAAGCATACAGACTGAATGTGTGAGGTTGTAAAAATATCTATTTAGCCTACTAGTCACTCCACATTATATCTACCAAGTTGTAGGCTACACTGTTTTAATATCTTTAAACATGCTAGTTTCATGTTTCTGTTTTTATGTAATAAATATGCTGGTTTTACTGTGAAGTGTCTTTTGAGTAGACTACCTGGTAAATCACAATATAAATACAATGTATTATTATTTAGCCTACTTTGCCTTAAAAGTGAGCAGAGGGAATTAATGTTCCTCTGGAAATGGAACCTAAGGCTTCTAGGCTTTATTTCAAACCCTTGTTCATAACGTGAGAACATGTTTTACAACCATATGCACAAATCTCTATAAGCTATGTCTAATTCTAAATATCTTTGTACAATAAATGTCCATACAGAACAATCAGAAAGGGGAAAAAAAAAACTAGAAAAATAAGTAACTTCAATACATGCTGTGAGCATACATGTAAAACAATATATTTTTTATATTCTTCTGACAAGTGACAGCACCAAAATAAAAAAGATTAAGAAGCATCGTGGTGTTCCCAGTGTGTTGAATTTAAACTACACTATACTACCGGCCCACCAGGACAATTCCTGACTCTCCCAATTGCCACTCCGCATCGGGGTGCCTGTGCAAAAATGTCTAACCATCTAAACAACTCCAATAGTAGGGGTTTAAATCAAACTCGCGACAACAACAGTGTAAAAAAATGCATGTTAATAAAAATAAAGCAGATCACATGCCGAAGACACCGGAATAACTTAAACACGTTTATTTTGGATCAGAGCGGCAGCTGATTTATCACGAGACTGCAGGATTAAGCTTAGCCTGGCTGTTAGCCTGCTTTGGACCAGGCTAGCCGCAAATAAGTAATCTCCATGCTTACTTGGCTGGGTTTAATTCAACCTGGTTTTGTGCAACCAAGTCAAAGCTAAATTCATCCAGGATAACTTGAATGTCCCAGCTTAATCCCTTATCCTGGTTTCGTGCAACAGGCCCCTGCTCTTTTTAAAAGCGCAATGAGAAAACTGTTGTTGGGATTTAGCGCTATATAAATTGGATTGAATTGTTTATGCCACACTACGCCAAAGACCACACATATTTTTACATATTGTCCACAGCACCTGTATAAAGTTTTAGACCTCTTGGCTTAATTGTTTTGTCCTTTCTCATCTTCCTATTGGTCATTGTCACAAAAGCACAGCCCTAAATGATCAAATCAAGTCAAATTTTGTTTTTAATTTCAAGAGGTGCACATGCACACATTCTTGATTGAGAAGCACATGCATGCAGCGGGCCTTTAGAGGAATACAGTACAGCAGGGGACAGGTGAGAGAGGACAGCTATAAATTGG
>NC_048417.1:5475856-5479396 GCF_013103735.1 Etheostoma cragini
GCTATTTGTGATCCTATGCATTACTCCACTAAAGTCACAGAAAAAAGAGTTCAAGTTAGTATTTGTCTGTGTTGGATAGGTTCCGGAATTTTTCAAATTCTGATTCTGAGGGATAACTTTAAACAACCTGGCAGGTATAACTCCTGCTCTGGGGAGTGTGTGGTTGTCAGTGACTACATTGCGGATTTTGTTGATCTGGTGGTAACCTTTATTGGTCCTATTACTGTCATCATAGTTCTGTATATGAGAGTGTTTGTGGTGGCTGTGTCTCAGGCTCGTGCCATGCGGTCTCATACTGCATCTGTCACACTTCAGGGTTCAGTGAAAGTAACAGCTAAGAAATCTGAAATGAAAGCAGCCAGGACTCTCGGTGTTGTTGTAGTTGTGTTTCTAATATGTCTCTGTCCATATTTCTGTGTTGCTCTTACTGATGACTTGCTCAATCCTTTATCTGCTGCATTTGCAATATGTCTGTATTATTTTAACTCCTGTTTAAACCCTCTGATCTATGCCCTTTTTTACCCCTGGTTCAGAAAATGTATTAAACTCATTGTAACCCTTCAGATAATGCAGCCTGGCTCCAGTGAGACCAACGTACTATAGAGACGATTAAAATTAATTTTGCTGTGACAGGAAAAATACAGTTAAAAATCGTAGGTATGTGTAAAGTGAGATCTTGGTACGCTTTGCATGTATTGCATGGACTTTATGTCACATAAATCTGTGGAACTAGTGAGCATTAAAAGGCAATCTACCCTGTGCTGTGTATTGTTAGTTTCACATCTAGAACATATACCTGCATATGTTACAGAATGGAATTTCTGTCAACGTTCTAGGCATTTAGGCAACAATGCAGCATTGTTATTCATGCACATTCATCTTGTTTTTAGGGAAGGAGAAAATGATACAGCATGCTGGTGCATCCCACGGGCCTCTTCAGTCAAATGCACTGTATCTAAAAAGGGATATGCAGTGCCGTGGAGTAGAGAAATAGCCTGTGGTTATTGTAAACTAGTAGTTTTATTTACTACAGTTTGTAGTATCTTGCTGGCACTGTAAATACTTCAATCATATTTGCATAGTGAATCAAGTAGATATTAGTTTTTTGCAAGTATTTGTGCAGTAAATTACTGAAACTACACTAAAGTCCACCTCCCAGATATTGTGATTGGCCACATCAAATTCGTATTGTGGAGAATTAGCAGAGCTCTTCCTTTCAATGTAGAGGGGTTAAGGTCAAATCCATATTGAGGCTCCTAAATTCCTAAAATGTGATGCTATCAGTTTGTATAGAATGTATTTTAAAATGACAAATTACTCATAAATTAGCCCACATTTACTCGTGGCAGTATTTTATATTTTTATTGACGTATTTTTGCCCTTCTCTGGTCTCATGAGTTTTCCAGAAAGATGTAAAACTTAACTTAAATATACTGTGTTTTTTTGAAAAAAGTTGAAAATTAGTATTATCTATAAACTCTCACATCCATTTCATGTTCTGATTGGAGCTACTGTATGTTAACTTGCATCTACTCTATGAAATACAATTCTAATTAGTCATGAGGTTATTGCCGTTCTCAAATATGTTTAATGAGGTTACTGCATACTATTTTCCTAACAGAGTAATCATGTTTGGTGCAGTACCCCGACCTGGACTCTAGTCTCTGAGAGACTTCACTTTCCAATGAATAGCGGGGTATCTTGCTTTTTGCTGTATGTCTGACCTGTGATCAAGTGGGCATTACATTTTTTGCTAGAATGTGTTTTTGTCACCAACGAGTTAAGCATAGAACAGTTAACAACGTAACTTAGGTTGATGCTAAGCGGTGCAAAGTGCTAGTGTTACATCTACATTACAATTGCTGTGATATAAGGATAGGGAGAAAAAGTGAGACAGAAGAAAAAGAGACTAGCTATCCGGAGGATAATCAGTTGAGGTTGTGTGTGTCTATATACTTTGTCGTATAACTTATGTTGTCAGTTCATTTTAGCCTGTTGTTGGTCTAGTTCTTGCAAATTTTAAAGTTAGCTAGTGATTGTGTTGTTTGTGTTCTTCACCTGTTAGCTAGGTTGCACGTGGCTGTTGATTCGATATAATTGCTCACGTTTGTATTTTAGGGACATTTTTTACATGTTTAAGTAGTTACTCTAGTAATGTAATTAACAGTGTGTTTATTGTTATTATTTGCTAGCATATATATATATATATATATATATATATATATATATACATAAACACATATATATATATATATATATATACATACATATACACACACATATATATATATATATTCCTATGCATTGTGTATGGTAGCCTTTACAATTCTATTTATTTCCTTTATTACTGCACACAAACACACAGCCATAGCAGAGCTACCCACGCCCATATTTGTACTGTTGCTCGATTGTAATAAAGCATCAAAAGAGAGAGGTTGTCTCGATTCGTGTTTTAACAGACACACCTGGGGCCAAGTTGGAAACCTGTTGTGTAATGCATGGAAAGGTGGACCCAAGTGCAGAGAGTAGGCAGGCAAAAGTTGAGCTTTGGGGTTTATTTAAATGAAAAGCAAAGTACAAACAAACAAAGGAAGTCCTAAGAGGGGCAGGCAAAAACTAAATCCGAAGTGCAAAAAACAAGAACAGGGAATCCCAAAGCAAGGAACCAGACACAAACTGACACGGGGAGACATACCACCACAATGATCTGACACAGGACAAGGGAAGCACAAAGACTAAATACAGAGGGTAACGAGGTAACAAGAGGCAGGTGATAAGAGGGCTGTGAAACAGGTGGAAAACACAGGAAGTAAAACTAAAACAAGATGAGACCGAGACCCAGAAGGAAAGAAAAGGAAACAGAAATTGTACAAGACCAGACCATAAATAACACCAGACACTAATCACAAGACATGATAGGAACCAGGCTAAGAAATAAACAAAGGAAAACAGACTGCCACAATAAGATAGACAATACACCAAACCATAACAAAACCAGAATCCACTTTAAATACAGTCCTTATCTAGTCCTCACTAACAAGTTTCAAATCATTTTACTGGAGTTGTTGTTATTATTGATTGCGTCGTCAATACCATAGTCAATCTAATTGGATGGGAAGATACAGTACTGTACGTTGTACTTGACGCACCACTACAAGACAACTCAAATGAATTAGGCGGCATTGATTTTCAGCAAATCATTGCGGCTTGATGGTCACAGAGAATCACAACTAAATTTAGATTTTTCTACTCAATCAGAATATTATTAACCTGGAGTCCCAGTCTCTGTCACAATAACCATATATATGATGTTTTAGGCCTATTGGCAGACATCCATTTAAAATGTAGCCAATGGGATGTAAAAAGCTTTTTCCATTTCCACTTTCTCAGCGTGCTCTCTAGTAACGTGTGCATGGTCCAAGTAGCTTTGTATAAAAAATAATTGTCATTCGCAAGGCTACTTCTTGAAAATCACTTGAAAATATATGATTTTCTCGCCTAAATTTTTACCCTTAAAAAAGTGCTGCAGTTTCCACATGC
>NC_048417.1:5479496-5495030 GCF_013103735.1 Etheostoma cragini
TGCTTGCAATTCATAAAAAACAATTCATGAAAACACGTTGTGGAAAAACTCGTACCGTTTGGGGAACCGTGCTCTCAGTATCCAAGCCTGTACTTTGTTACTTTTACTTGAGTAAAGAAGTTAAATCAGTACTTCTACTTTTACCAGAGTATTTTTTAACATAAGTATCTGTACTTCTACTTGAGTACAGGAAGTGAGTACATTTGGAATCCTGCGTCCGTAGCAACATAAACTCCGTAGCTAGCTGTTTAATTCAACCCTTCGTCTGTTACTCAACACCACCTCAAGGGCTGTGGAAGTGGCCGTATATTTTATGTTGTGCTGTCGTGGTGGACAATTTAACCAGCTGTTGTTGTCGCCTCTAAGTGTCATCATGAAACAGTTTAGAGAACCTGAACCTGGTATAGACTAGGGGTGGCGTCTGGGACCGGGCACTGCAAGGGGATATTGTCCATGGAAGACTAGCCGGTCAAAATGTGCCTTAATCTGCGTGGGGTTTTGTTCATGAGTGGGTGTTAGATTCACTGGGACATGGAAAGACAGATTACTGTTGTGTTGACAGCATTGTAACACACTGTTGTGGTAATAAAAGAGCTAAGTCTGAAGGTCATGTGCTCTAATTACCAATGGGTATCAATTTCAACCTTCATTAAGCTTTGGATAATCACTGAAAGAAAGAAGTCATGGAAGCATGGAGGCATCCAAAATTAGTTTCCCTCAGGGAGTGGTCAATCATTCCCTCCTAAAGCAATGCCTGGGAGAGCTGCTGAGTGGCAAGTACCTAGTGGCCAGGCATACACCAGTGGCCAAGTTGGCCTTAGCCCAAAGTCACAACATGGGGCTGCCTCAACCTTGATGATATGAAAAGACAGGCAAAGAAGACTGGTTTGATGTCAGAAGGGGGGTAGGGGCCTTGGCATACTGATGCCTGGCTGCGACCAGCTAGCAATAAACTACAACTTATCATGCCTTTAATCTTTAATGCCCTGGTGCATGTGAGGTGTTCTCTCAGTACTGGAGAAGACATTTTAAAGTTTAATTTTCTTTGTGTGTGTGTGTGTGTGTGTGTGTGTGTGTGTGTGTGTGTTTGGGGGTGTGGGCTTGTGTGGGTGTGCTTCCATACATGTCACTGCAGCCACGGCAACAGAAACACAAAGTACCGACTCTCAACAACCTAGCAACAGGGATTGAACACACTGCCACCCCCAAACATAAACACACAAACACACACACACAGAGGGCAGTCTTTGTATGGGAGACAGCAGGTACGTACAGAGTTTTGTTTTGTAATGTCCATTTCTGCTATAAAACATGATACACATCAAGAAGATGTGACAAGGAGCTCAAATATGAAATAAATCAAAATTGTCCTCACTTACTTAACTTTTTAAATTATTAAGTTAGAGGTTGTTTTTTTTCCTCAGTGTTGGTACTCATAATGTTGTTGATTCAGGAAATGATGTTTATTTTGTTGTTATATTCACTCTGTCAATTTGAATGAGGACTTTCTAGACCTACTCTATCTGTAAAGTATGCTGAGATGACTTCTGATGTGATTGGACAATATAAATGAAATTGATATTGAATTAAAAGCTAAACTTAAAGCTTGATGATAAGTAACTTCCACTGGAAGTTTGCCTCTTTCATTGCATGTGCTATCTGCTGTGTTTTATATCCAGAACTATATTCCACAATGACTTTACAAATTGGGCAGTGGTGCCAATAGCTTCCTTATTTTCTTTCTTAAACTTTAACTACACACAGTGCCTCATTCTTATACCCATATGTACTTTTCTACCCTTATGGTTGTAGTGGCCTGAAGCAAAACCCAGCACACGTTGAGTGAGAAGATTCAGGGTACCAGTGTTTCACAGTGCCACCACACAAATTCAAACAATTCAATTTAGACTCTGACAGCAAAATAAATCCCACTGTAATAGTTACGTTTTAAATTACCAAATCAATTCAGAATCATCTGCATAGAGTACAATTATTATATGGCTTAGTCTATGGAAAAACCTAATGAAGCTCTTTCTCCTTTGACTTAGCCATTCTACCAGAAGCCGAGACATCATGAAGGATTTGTCTCTGTCCCTGCTAAGTCGGGGGTGTGCTCAATTTGTCTCAACTAACAGAAACACAGGGACACATGACGGACGGCTTGACGTCTGCTTTACACCACAGGTACCCATAAATTCTGTCCTGACATTATACACCCTGGACACTCTCTTATCTCTCCACTGCTTTCTAGTAGAAGTTTCAGGTCCATCAAGTCCAAAACAAACAACTTCTATCCAAAAGCTGTCAAATCCATAACCCCAAATGGCCACTGCTATTACACCTAGGACTGTTCTGTTTGGGCATGTGGCCGTTTTTTCTGTCTCTTAGCACTGTGTGCACTTTCATCTACCCTAATCTCTTAGGCAACCTTTTTTTTTTTTAAATCTGTTTTAAATATTACTTTTTTGGGGCATTTTAGACCTTAAGTTCCACAGGACAGAGGAAGACGTGAAAGGAGAGAGTGAAGGAGAATGACATGCAGCAAAGGGCAGCAGGTCGGAGCCGAACCCGCAGCCGCTGCGCCGAGGAGTAAACCTCCATATATTAGCCCCCGCTCCGCACCAACTGAGCCAACCGGCCATGCCTTAGGCCACTTTTTAGCTTAAATCTATTTATTTATTTTATCCTGGTATGAATGTTGGTGTTTTTTAATGTTGTGTTAGGCCGTCAATGCGGAGCTGCTAAACTGCTTTTTGTTGTCTGTAAAGCAATGGCAACTATTATTGAAATTAACTTCAGTTGCATTTTGATCAGATCAATCAATCATTCCCTTTAGCTTATAATCAATATTATTCATAAATCTGTCAACAGGATTACTACATATGGAAGTCCCAGGACTCTCGGCTGCGACTGTCCAACAGTGGCCATCTTCTTGTCGAAGCAGAGTCAACCATTCCAAAAACCTACAGCACCCGTAGAGGGCCACTTCTACTATACTCCAAGGTATCTGTCTTTGTGTATGTGTGTGTGTGTGTGTGTGTGTGTGTGTGTGTGTGTGTGTAACAATGGACATTTGCCTATACTGTAAACGGTGAACCAAACAGACAAAAGTGTTAACCTTTACTTAAAGCTCCATATGGATCTACATAGACCTTTGACATTTGCAGAAACCAAGAGGTTTCAGGTTGACCTTCTTCTGTCTCCAGGATTTCATCACTGTGGGAACGGGTTTTCTCTTAGAGACCAGGGAGAAGAAACAGCGCGTTGTTCGGCCGTACACTCAACAAGTGGAACAACTGAGCACCATCAAGGAGTTATCGGCTGCCATTTTGAGCTACAGCGACACTCAGGTATAGACCAGGAATACCTCCTCTTATTTACCTAAACCAAGCCTTAAGGAAAAGTGAAGTACAATTAATCAGTATGCATTTGTATAACAGTGAGCTCATGGTTTTGGATTTTGGGAAACAGTGATTGTTTGGTTTTTGTCTTAGAGCTCTCTTCAACCCTGTTTCTAGCAGCAGCAGGCAGCTGTTTTAACAAACAAGCTCAACTTTTTCAATCATATAGAGAAGTCATAGTTGGACCATCACAAAGTAATTAATACAACGCTTCTGTTTGTCTTCCTTTCAGTTCACCTCCTCCAGAGTCAATCCACTCCTCTGTCCTCCTCTTCATCCATCTCCTGCTCCAGACCTTCATCGTCCCAGCCCTCTACCCCTTCAAACAACACAAGAGCAGCCCAGTCCGGAGTTTCTTGTCCAGCTGAACCCCCAGTGGCTTCGGGCACAGAGAAGCACTGAACAACTGGAGAATTCTCTTGAAGGTAAAAGATGGAAACATGGATAGATGGGTTGATACAGACTGGTCTAGGTAGAGAGTCAAAGTCAAAAACACAAACTCTTTCATAGTATCCTTTTATGAGCACGAAAAACCAAACAAATATGATGTAAAAACAAGAAAATACAACACCCAACCATGTCAACTATCCCGAAGCAGTTGAAAGCAACTAAGTATGGTTAGATCCTGAAAAATAAGCTTCTCTGCAGATAATGCAGAGGAGCAGAGCAGCAGGAAGAGAGTCAGACTGGATCTGTACCTTCAGATGCCCTGCACCTCCAGGAGTCCAACTCCACAGGTGGAGCCTCAGCCCTGGGTACACTATGCAGAAAAGTCCCCTGATGAACCAGAAAAAACGCAGGTGCATGCTTATGACTGAAACTGAATCTACACACATGTAGTAATGTGCCTTTGTTGTTGAAAATGCATGTGAATAGTTCTAATAATACTACGTTGTTTAATTTATTGGCTAAATGTGTTTTCTACCAAATGCAGACTTATGTAGACATGAGTCTGCGGCATACTGAAAATATACAGAATACTGAAAAAAAACACCATAGCAGTGGAGGGAAGCTCCAGCATCCAAAGAAATGGGTCCATGACGTGGCACATGATCAACACTGTTCCAGTCAAGAAAGTGGAACGACCGGTGATGAACACAACTATGAAAAATTGATAAGTGGTAAAAGACCTGGGAGGATAGGTGTGTATGGTCTGTCATAAAAAACAGAAATGTATGTCCTAATGTGTATGAAAATCAGATAACGAGAAATCGAGAAATGATCTTCATGTACTCATGTTCTTTTTCAGTATATCAATCAACAACTGTATTTTCCTGACTGTTGGCTAGTCACACTACGTGGAGTGTACACCAAATCTTAACCTTGCAGTACAACTCCTCTAAAGTACATGTTGATACTGTAGATACCTTCCCCACACACAGGCCTCCTTCCTCCCCTGACAGTGGGACATTCAGTCAGTAATGGACCTTGCTGTGAGAAGACAGACAGGGTAAGACACGTTTACACAAACTTAGGTAGTGACTTAGAAAATAGCTGTTAAATAATGTCAAAATAAAATTTGGCATATAGAAGAATGAAATTAATCAGATATTCAAGAGCACCGGTACCTGTTTCTATGGATTATCATATAAACAAGTACTATCTTTAAAAAGTTATTATTTTACTAACTTTGAGTGACATTGATTGGTGGTAAATTGCCAATATCCTTGAAACACACATATTTGGTTTTATTGGAACTACATACTCCATTATTTCCACTCTTTATAAACTGAAATATCACAACAACTGCACAAACGGAAATCTGCAAAGGTGCATGTGCGTTTTTGGTTTATTCCGATCTCTACGGCATAAATAATGGTGGATTTTGAAATACTGACAGAAATCCTCATTTACCACATGTGGGATTGCATTATCTGAGAGCAAAACCTCTGAATAGCAGACAGGCCTCTATTGAATGTTTCAGGGTCCCAGCAGGGATGAACACCATGTACAGCGCCTACCTCCAATAGCAGAGAGCCGTAGCTTCACCCCCGACCGGGTCGTCCCAGCTCAGACGGGACAGGATCCCCAACCAAAGGCAGAAAGAGTCGGGTTTCAATCCCAAGAAAATCTGAATAGACTCCATCAGCAGCCTCTGGTTCTTCCTCTGCTGTTTCCTGGAAAGAAAGGTAACAAAGACACACAAAGGGCAAGACTACACACAAACTAACTTAGTTGGATAAATCAGTACATTTGGCAATACTCTATACTATATACACTATACTCTTATTTCACAAACTTATGACACAGCATTTTCAATGAGTCAGGTCAGATATGTCTTCCATATTAGTAGTTAGCTACGCAGCAGTTACACCAGGCATTACTTTGTGAAATATTTAGTAATGGCCTTCCTCTTTATAGTGTGTGTTGTGCAACTCATTTTTATTTAGTGATCTGTACATCTTCACTTCAAAAACACTGACATTAAAACAAGGAAATGTTATTCTGCCAATGTACAAATAATTAAATCTTCTCCTTCTCTCTTTCAGAAGAGATAAGTGGAAACCAAAGAGGAGGAGGAGAAAAAACAGAGAGACAATACTGTATAAAAGAGACATTAATGCAAGGAGGAGGAGGGCTACCCTCCGAGAAAGAGAAGGGCTCTATGATTCTGCTGGAGCCAGCAGAAGGTACAGCAAAAAACTTTACAAGCTGGTGTTTAGATGTGAAATGATAAATTCTGTCTGATAGATAGAGAGATCAGCTCAACAGCAACCTCTTTGTGAGTCTTTGTGGTTGTTGTGATTCATAATTAGTTTGCTGCAATGCTGCCACAAAACTCCAGCCTGGCTCAGCCCTCCTGCGTACTTCCACTCAATTTTCATTTTCCTTTAGTCGTACCTCTGGGTTTGTGGTAAATTCTCAATATATATGCATAATATTTGTTCAAATCTTCACCGGTCCAAACAGCGAACAGAGGGATTGTCTAAAAACAATGATGTTGTTGCTTTGTTGTTTTGCTTGGTTTTGTTTTTTTCTTTTAGTAGCCCCCGTGCTCATTTAGAATGTAGGCTGTTAAGATAAATCTTCAATCAATCTTGATTTTGAAAAAAAAAAGTTGTTGTATATTCCGTAATAGCGGCAGAGAAAGATGCGAGGCGAAGCCATTTGGTTCAATGTAGCAATGCTCATGAATTTCCAGAAGTTAATGCCCGAGCAAGAAGAATCTTTGCTGAGTTTTGTTGGTGGCCATGATGTTGTTGACCCTTCTCCCCACGGGGTTTGGGCTAAGTTGGATTTTTCGGCTCGCTCCGTTAGTGGTGAAAGGGTAGCTAAGGCAAACGCTAGCGATGCTAAGACAAAGTCACGTCAATGTTAGCGATTGGTTATAGCAGACTCAGAGTGCCTCCGGGCAGATCCAATAGTTTAAAACTTCAACAGTGTACCCGCCTTCAAGGAAGTTAACACTTGGAGAGGGGCCAGACTCTAAAAATAAACTATAAATGAAACGTAAAAGTCTGGTAAACCCAGGCTAACAAAACTCCACTGAGTTACTTCTCAAGCCATACACTCTAGTTGGAGAATATTTTCTGCAGGGGTTTACCTCTGTGTCTTGTGTCTTCTCTGTCTTCTGCGTCTTCCCCATCAGAGCCTCCTCCTCCAGTTGGACTGCTGGGTTGTGTTGCAGGACGGAAAGGCCCGGGCAAACAGAGCTCTTTGGCCTTCTTACAGAATCGACTGCTTGACCTCCAGGATCCCAGTGAATCCAGCGATGCTAACAGAGGCGTGGTGAGGGGCGTTCTGCCTCTGGAGCTGAGAGGTACAGCGAGCTAAACCCCTGTGTCAGAACAGCAAACTATGTTAACTATGTCTTCCTTTGTTCTGATTCAGCTTTCAAAGTGATTACAGTTAAAAGGATGGTAGCCACTGTGTGTGTGTACGCACAGTGATAGATACTGTACTTACAGTGGATACGCTTCAAACATATCCAAGACACATACAATGATCATCTCAAATTGCTGAATTAGGATAATGGCAAGTGTTTGGTCCAATCCAGGCACTGGTTGTTTGACTAATTATTCTGTTGTCAAAGGGTCTATGTCTCCATTCCTAAGAGTTGTCGTGTGTTGTCAGATTTGCAGAACGGCAAATCTGTTGGCAGCCTGATCTTGGGTCCTGATGGGGAGATCATTCAACTGTCGCTGTACGACAACAGCCAGCATCCATCACACGCTGATGGTGACACACAGGAGAGAGGTAAGCTCTACACATCCTTCATCAAGTAATCCGAAATCGGCACACTTTCTTATAACATTAGAGCAAGGTGAAGGATTTCAGTAATTATCAATCACTGCTCTTTCTGTCACACAGCTCTCGAGGTTTTGTCGTCAGAAGGAGAGAAGTTGCCCTGGGTCATTGTACTGCAGCCTGAACACACACATGGTACACACATACACACACTCATACATTCTTGAGGTCATTTGTAGGGGCAGGATTGTTATGCAACACTCTTTGATGCTCTTCATGGGTGGATTTCTTTAGAATATATGCCGGTTTTACACGTTCTCTTGTCTCTCTGGCTGTATCTGTTGCTTTGTAGCCATCTCCAGTGATTGCAGTGGAAACTTGTCATTGAAGTACTTTGATGGACTAGCATTGTCCATCACAAATATATTTGGGAAAAGTTCAGCAAAGGCACACTGCCAACCTGTTTTTTTTCCAGGTTTGGATGTCATGCCATTTGGCTTGAATTGATGACATAATTGAGTACATAATTCTATACCTTAGAAACAGTTTGACAACTAATTAGTTGTACCTGTAGTTGTTTGCTAGCTAGTAAACCCTGCCTGTGTTTGTTCCCTGCTCTAACCATCGCCTATTCATTGCGTGCAGAGGGAGAGGTGGAGCTGAACATAGATGGCCCTGTGGGTGGAACCCAGTACCATCAGTCCATAGACAAGGTGAAGTGCTGTTTTCTAACTGACCTTTAAAGGTTTACCGGTCCAGCATCTGTTTTTTGTAGCTTAGCACTAAGACGTCTGATGAAGACTCTCCAACAAAAGTAAAAGCATGTTCATTCATTCATGTTGTGTATTCCAAAAAACAAAAAGTCCAATGTCTGTCTGCAGAGGTGGTGAAAGTAACTAAGTACATTTCAATCAGGAGAGACAAGTGATATGTGATATTTAAGTGTTGGCAGTAATTCTTATGCACTTAGACTGCACATGAAGATTTGAAAACAAGGGAGCAGAAGCAAGATCAATCCCCCCATGGAGGCCAGATATTAGTGGTGGTGGCTGATGTGTTAGGTTTCAGGTAATGGTAGACCAAAATGCAGAGACAAGGCAGGCAGGCAGGAGGGAGTTATATAGAAGTTTAATTAATCAAATGAGGGAAAAACCCTCAAAAGTCCCAAAACTCAAAAGTCCAAAAGAAGAAAACCCAAAAACATAAACACGAAAATGGGAGCACAGAGACAGGAAAAAGCTCACAGGGGAATACAGAAAGCAGGAAGGAATCAAAACTCTGACAAGCCGACAGGAACAAACAACCTAAAAAAAAATTCATGAAACGTTCGTATCACACCATTAAGAGCATAAGAAGGGTAGTACATTGCTGAATGCAGCGGCTGGAAATAATCGTAATTTAAATATCAGGCCCCAATATATTCTCGGTTTTGAGGCCTCGCCCCTATAATTTACGACATGGTCTAGCGTAATCCGGCTAAGAAGCAACACTTTTCAGAGTTGAAGATTGAAACCCTGATATGTCTGGTTCATTTGAACTGACGTGTGTAATTTCTGGCAACCTGAAAACTGGAATTGAAGGCTGTTGACCACCACCCCAAACCTGTCTCCTGACAACATAGGGACTGGGAAAACAAGCCAAAATTTGTTGGTCAATGGCAGAAAGAAATTGTTCACTTGTGGCCATTAACAACACTTTAAAAGACAATCAAATTTAAAAAAATGTCGCGCAAAGTCATGTCTCCTGTATTGAATATCACTGCTAACCATAACACTATACATTTTAATAGTGAGGAGTAATATGCTGCTGTGCTGGACACTGCTCTCTGGGCATTGGGTCAGCGGCTCCGTAACTACATTTATGGCACCCTGATATGCCCTTAATCAATCCTCGAGAGAGCTCCAATGTGACCTGTGTGTGCGTAGGCACTGTGTGCACTGAGGTCTTCTAAAAGAGACAGATGCCAATGTCGATAAGTGATCAACTAGTGACTTCTCCTTCTCCTGTTACATGCAGCACCGCAAGTCCACAAACTGACTTGAAAATTTGAGTACACAAAGTTAAGAACAGACGTGAGATTTTTTGCACGTTCATATTGATAAATGCCGAGCTTTGCGTAGGAATCAGCATATGCCCGTCCTGCGCCTGTTTTAGTTTGTACGCATGTTTCATAAATGAGCGCCAATGTCTTTAGTTGTAAGCCCAAGCAAAACAATCACAATAATCCAAGATTTGATTTTAATATTTAGACATGAAGCATCCTTTTGTCTTACTAGTTTTTAATCTTTTCTCTAACCAGCTCGTAGATTTTCCCAGAGATCAGCAGATCTCAGAGACAAGGGCAGGCTCGGCCAGGAGCCAAACAGACCGAGGTAAAACTCTGCTGCTTACTGTCTCATAATTTAAGTTTGAATATATTTATTATCCAAACTTGTTTGTCATTGCAGCAGCTGTGACCAAGCAAACCAAGAAAAAAACAATGAGTGCAGAGGCAGTGGCGGAAACATGGGAAGAGTATGCTGAAAAAAATGGGATGCCTCCGCTGAGGGAGCTGGTAGGGAAGGAGGCGCCAACAGGAGGCAACACTGAGACAGAGGGGGACAAAGAGGAAGAGCTTGCCAGTACAGGACCAACTAGCCATTTTCCTGGATCACATCAGCCAGGGTTGGTGTAATTCACCTTTAACCTTTAAGATTTCCTCAGTAGCAGATAACTCAACCAAAAAACAATGGTTTTTTATGTCTTTTATTGATTACCCCAAGAGTTCTCATATCACTATTTCTTAAAACGTCCTAGAATCAATTTCAGCGTTGAGTCTGAGCTTTTCTTCTTTTGCACCAAAGATTTTTTTTGTCTGTTTAGCTGAACTAAGTTGATCAACACTGTCAAAACTCTTATTATTGTAATTCAAACATTCAGGGATAAGGCGAAAGACCAGTAGTTTCAGTGGAAGCTATTTCCGAGGGTGAATATTTGCCCCAACCCTCACACCTGCGTGGTAACTAATGTTATATTAGATATATGCAGCCCCTAATTGACCACTCTGAGGTTCCCATTCAGCAGACAAACAAAAATGGAATTAACCAACATAACATCTGTTGTCACTGTAGGAGAAAAGTTATTTTATGTGTCATTGTGCCGGATATCTGAGCACTAAAGTTCTTGAATTTCCATCTTGCTGATTTATAGATGTCATTTTGTAGTATTGGTACTGCAGACGTTATCTCTAGATTCTGGACATTAAAGATGCCTCTCTATGTTGATCAATCTTTGGTTTAAAACATGGTTGTCATGCACCATTATCATAATAATCACTTTTCCCTCTTTGAAATAAACATGTCAAGAGTATTCCTTCATATTTGAAACTTTTGGAGATTTGTCTTTAGACAGGCTGCAGTTTGATGATAAGGTATCATTCAGCCAACAGAGCATCAGCCCACATGAAGCAACGGCAGAGGACGCTGTAAACACAAGGAGGAAGAATACCAAGAGAAAGGTCACTGAGGAAACGGCTACAACCACGGGGTGAACGAGGAATACTCACAAGCTCTTCTAACAAAATTTTTCTAAACACAACAGACATTGTAACCCCTTCTTCAACACGCTGAATAACAAACTGCACACACTCACTCACATCTTCATTTATTTAGGAAAAGAGAGATGAAAATGGTGAAAGGGGCCACATCAGATGGACAGAAGACATCAAGGACGAGGAGGGAGGGAAGACGGCAAAGGGAAAAGACAGGAAGTGATGCTCAATCAATCCGGAGCCAGAACCAAGAGGAGAGGACCAACAGAGAGGCAGCAGAGACACAGGACCAGTCTGCTCTCCCCTCTGTGGTAAGTCTTGAATGACTGGTTGATTTACTACTGACTGACTGATTTGTATTTTGTGATGCAATGGGTTGCTGTGACTGCTGATTCCAATCAGTTTGAAGAGGGCATAATGGGACTTTTTGGAATATTCTCAAAGTTGATTTAATCAAGATATGCAGAAAGTGATAAATGACATACTGTTATGTAAGTGTACTGCATTGTCAAACATGTTACATGCTGTACAAATTGAAATACCAGACAAATACATCTGTATCTATGTAAAACAATGGATAAGATGATATGCCATTCAGGTTGACTAGTACTGTACTTTTTTGTCTTTTAGAAAAAGAAGATGATGGATAGGGAAGGAGAGAAAAGAGGAGTAAAGATGAATGAGGCGAGAGAAGGACAAGGAGAAGAGGCGAGGCAGAATGAAGAGTCTGCTGGGAGGAGAAGGAGAAAAGGAAGGCTGAAACAGAAAGAGTTGGTTGTTGGTAAGTCATTCAGGAAAAACAACAATGTGACACGTGGCATGAGGGAACATTTATTTAAAAGTTAAAGCAAGAAACTTTTAACGTTAAAAGTTCTCTCACGTCGTGATACGGGGACACATTCTTCGGGACACAAAGCAACTCAGGAGGCAAAGTGTTATCTTTAATTTGGGCATCACGTCATTAAAACGCTACATGTATTACTAAATGTATGTTATATGGAAGAAATGTAGCCATCTTGGCAGAAGTAGTGAACAAGCCAGCTATATTTCCATATAAATCATGTCTTTACTTTTGCATTCCTGTCCTGTCTTTTTCATTTTCCTTTCCTTTATCACAGGAAACAATGATGACCCCCTGGAGAAAGAGGAGGTGGAAATCAGCCAGGAAACAGAAGAGGAGTCTCTGCTAAAATCCACCAAAAGGCTCACGGCAACACAAAGATATGATAAAAACACCAAAATAAATTCAGAGGCAGAAGAGGACACAGACACAGATCACCTTTCCACCAATGCTGACCAATACAGCAGCGTCCAATCAGTGAGCTCCGTACGGTCCGCTGCCGCTGCTTCCCAGATCAGCCATAAGAGCTCGAGGAGGTCTGTTGCCTCTTCCTGGGAGGAGGCAGTGCCGGCCGGCGCCGCGGGTCTCGCTACATCGCGTGGCTGCCTGTCGTCATGTTCGACTGTCACGGTAACGGAAGAACAGCTGATGCTGAATCTAGCAAAGCCAGAGGTTGGTGGGAAGCACACACACACACACACACACACAGAAAACATTGTTCTTTTCAACATTTGATTTAATAATATAATGTAATTAATGAAACCTTAATAATGCTGTCTGAATTTAAGTTTAACATCATTGATCTAATCTAATGACTGATGGTAATGCTGTAATATCACAGTTCTTTATAATGACATAATTACCCTTATTTCAGTCATTATTTAAC
Organism: Etheostoma cragini; assembly: GCF_013103735.1. Classification (NCBI taxonomy): domain Eukaryota; kingdom Metazoa; phylum Chordata; class Actinopteri; order Perciformes; family Percidae; genus Etheostoma; species Etheostoma cragini. The sequence continues at coordinate 5,492,342 of NC_048417.1, forward strand.
AAAAAATGTATTCTGCCATTTGCCAAGCACTGTAAAAAAAACACAAAAAGTATGTATGTTAAAAAATACTTTTTGTCGTTGCATGTTTGTGTGTGTGTGTGTGTATGTGTGTGTGTGTGTGTGTGTGTGTGTGTGTCTCTTAGTCCTCTGGCCCCCAAAAAAGTCTGGAGAAAGAGAAGGAGGCTGCAGCTCTGCGTCTGGCCCAGCGAGCAGAGAGGCGGAGGCAGGAGGTAGAGAGGAAGAGGAATGAGCGGGAGGAAGAAGAGAGGAAGCGGCAGGAGAAGGAGCAGACAGAGGAGAGGATGAAGAGCGAGCTGGAGGGCGAGAGAAGGAAGAGAGCTGAGGAGCTCAGGTTCCACTTTTTCTATAACAATATAAAGATTTACTGCGTAAAGGACCAGTTCAAAGTGTTTTCAAGTCTGTCTTAATAAACAATAGTCAGAGGACAGAATGACTGCCACTTTACTGACATTCAATTTCCATCTGCAGACTGAAGAAGCTGGCGGAGGAGGATGAGAGGAGGAAGCACGAGGAAGAAAAGCTGGAGCAAGTGAAACGGGAACAGGCCCAAAGAGAAAGAGAGAGAAGGCAGCAGGAAGAGAGGAAACGACAGATGGAGTTACTCAGGAGGATGAGAGAGGAGGAGGAACAGAGGAGAAAAGGTGAGCGTCGGAGGAGAAGACAAAGAAAAAAGGATGGTAAAGAGAAAGCAAGGAGGAAAAAAACATTTCCTAAACCTTCTTACCTTGGGGTGGCAGAAGCTCAGTCCGTAGGGAGTTGGGTTGGGAAACAGAAGGTCGTTGATTCAAGTCTCTTTGTGGACCAATGTGCCACTTCTCTTCCTGGGCACTGCCAGGTGCTCTTGAGCAAGGCACTGTAAATTGAAGTAATAATAATAGTGATAACATAAAGTAATAATTCAATCTCCCCTCAGGGTGCTTGTCAAGCCGGCAGCCCACTGTGTAGTGATGTTTGACAAAACATAATGTAATTTCTTTTAGAAGACGGTTAAGTATGGAGTGTTAGTGTGGACTTGTTACCATTATTATGTGTAAACTGTTAAGGTGAGCCGGTGACTGGCTTATTTCACTTTTAATTGCACCATAACAATTCAAAACAAAGCAGTTAGCTGGAAGTAAATTCTGCAAATTCCATCTGATCTTGTTTCCAACTGAAATTGCATTTTCTCTAACTTCAGCTGAACAAGAGTTTCTGCGCCTGGAAGAGGAGAGGAAGCAGGAGGAGGAGAGCAAGAAGCTACAGCAGATGGATGAGAAAGAAAGGATAGAATACCTCTGTAGGAAGGAGCAGGAGGAGGAGAACAGGAGAAACAAAGAAGAGGAGCGTAAGAGGAGAGAAAAGGAAGCTGCCTTGTGGGCCGCAGAGGAGGCCAAGCTGCAGGCGGAGCTGCTTGGCAGGTAAATATATGGATGTATACATGTCTCTGTGCCCTGGGGCTATAAATCCACATATTCAGATGTTTAAAAAGCATTACGCTATGTTTGTGTCTCTCTTTATTCTGTGGCTCCTGCAGACAGATGGTGCTGTTGCAGCAGCAGTTGGCCTTTAAAAGGGGTATCATGTTGGAGGCTGGAGGTCTAGAGAAAACTCAGGGAATCTCCAGGCCGTGGATCTACTCTTATTTCACTTTGTTACAGCTATTGGGTCTAAATCCAACTAAAGCTGAGACTACGACCCCCTGACCTTTATCCTCCTTGAGATCATGATGGACGTCTGCGAAAGATTTTTATGTGACGAAATGGTTCACCCAATTTGTAAGATCATTAAATGTAAATCAATAAATGCTGAATAAATAAAATAAGTAAAGTTATGCAGTGAGTGGATTCAAGCATATTTACATCGATGCTCATCTGTTTGTAAAAAGAAAATACCTTCTCCATTTTTCCGACGTATCCTTTTCTTTTCTTTTTTCTTTTTCCCTTTGTGTCTATAAACGACAAAGTTTGAAATCATGTTGTTGTCCTTGTATTATTACTGTTAGTTTACATGCTTAGATTTTGTTTTGACATAGACAATATACACACACTAGCTTTGGAAGCCTCACTAGCCAGGTATTAATCTGATATATTCTGTTCATATGATCCAGTAACACGTACGCTAAAAACTAGCCATGAGTTTTACTGCCCAGGGGTCCCAAAGTCCGGTCTTATAAATCCCCAACCTTTTCGACTCATTTGATTCAGCATTTTAAATAGCATTGGGCCACATACAAGCCCAGAGGTGATGTAAGCTCACTGTAATGAGGGTCATTAGGTCCTTGACTGTGACCTCCCCAGTGGGCCACCTCTACGGGGCTGAACAAGCCTCAACGAACAGAGCTGGCAACAGCATGACTTCATCCAGCTTATTACTGTATGGAACAACAGCTACTGTGTATTAGCCTCAACGGATCATAAACACATTATGTATCGACTCCCTCTGAGGGCATAGATGTTGTTTTTGAGAGGTTAGTTGGATGTGAAGTTGTTAACTACAAGTCCAGTAAGAAAAATTGAATAAACTGCACCACATTTTATCTGTATTGTCTGCTATTTGTGCTGTGTATTTGTATATATAGAATTATAAAAAGATTGCTGAAAGTTACAAAAATTTGGAACATATCAGCTGTTAAATCACCTGAGAGGCAACCGTTTTCCAGCATCCTCTGGGTCCTGCGGTCGGTGAAAAC
>NC_048417.1:5495130-5507282 GCF_013103735.1 Etheostoma cragini
CTGATCAGATTTAGTCTCTCTGACGTCTTAACGTTACAATCAGCCACACAACACGTGTTCTGTACAGAATAAGTCTTTAAGTCAGACAAATAGCAATTAAAATCCCTCAGATTCAAAAACTATAAAAAGTTTATATAAATCGTCATCATGGTTTAAACCAATCAGGTGTTAAATCAGCTGAGAAGCCGGCGTTTCCCAGCATGCTCTGGGTCCGCCTGGGTCCGCCTGGCTCTTGCAGTTGGTGAAAAGCAACTGCGCCGCCTGCGTCTCAGAACTGCGGCCGCCTTGCTCTCGTGAGATTTCCGTTGCCCACTTGTGCATGACGTCAGAGCAAGTCGGGATCAAGTCGGACAGAAATCTAACCGGCATGACACGGGCGCCGATCGCCGGTGATCGATTCTGCGCAGATCTGGCTCATCTCGAACGAGCCTAATGACATCGGCATAACACCGGAAACACTTTCCCTTGCAGGAAAACCGGAAGACCTTGTTGTTGTGATGGTAAAACTACACTAGCCACTGTTCAGACGTATTCCCAAACGAATGTTAAAATAAACCATTTACAGAACGAAACCGGAGTCAATGTACTAGAAAACAGTGTTAAAGAATAGTTATTTAGTGTCACGAATGGTGTGCATAGCTTACTAAAGAGGCTTCTCGTTAGCTATGTTAGCCATCAGCTAACTGGCTAAGCTATTTATCACCAACAACATAAATGGTAAGTACAATGTTAACTCTTTAATTCTAATTTTGACTTTAGTGAACGACATTCAACACACTTTGAAATGTGTAGTTACAGTTTCGAGTGTTAAACCAACGTTTAAAGTCGAAGATTCGAGATTTTACTGTACCGTTGTCGTCAATATTTTTCACGTATGCTCATCTCAAGTTTTAGTTCCTTTCATTTACAGAGCACTTTAGAAAGCAAGCTTGTTTTGCTGCACCATCAAGTTCGTCTTTAACTTCAACTTTATTTTATTTAAATAGCATCTTTCATGCAGCCAAAAGTGCTGCACAGACGTGTACGGGTACTTCTATGGGACACTTAAAAGTGTGTCTTTGGTACTTTCTTTGTTTATTGTGAAGATTTTCCAAATTTCAGACGATGATATTCACAGTGGAAATGTTTATTACTTCAAAAACATGCCAGTGTTGTAGGCGTTGTGAAATCTGAAACTAAATTATAACAATTATAATGTTTAAGTATGCATAGGCTACTTAGGAGCTGTAGCAACAGACAATTTGTATCGTCATTAGGCAGTGATTAAATAAATGTATGGTTTTGGGCTTGATTGATGTCTGACATATACAAACTGGACAGTTTTTCTGTTTGTTTTCCAAGTAGGTCATGAGAGCAGGAAACATTTAGCAGTTTCATATTTAATGCAAAGGATGAAGTTAATGCTCTGAGCTATTTCTTGTCTCTTCTTTGTTTGTTTCTGGGTTTTATTTTCCAACAGCATAATCAATATAATACTTTCTGGGAGAACTGGGTAAATGTAACTGCATGATGATAGTGTAACTTTAACAAGAAATTGGGACTAAATGTTTAGGGTGATTTACTTTTATTATTCTCTTGCAATTTAGACAGTTGGAATAAGTGACAGAATAGCAGACAAATAGCTGAATAATTAAACTGCACTTCTAATCTGTCAGGTCATTTTGCATGCAGGTAAAAATTTGGACCTAAAACAGCTGGAGAAGGTTCATCAGAGGTCTTTTCACCATGGATGTCAGCATTGCCGTGTCGTTGATTCGAGGCCAGATGGGTGCCGTGGTTGAGCGAGCAGTAAACGTAGCGGTGGAGACGGTGCTGGCGGAGATGCTCAAAGTGGTTGGAGTCAAATTTGAGGAGCTGAAAGCCCAAGTTGCGTTGATGAAGAGGGACGCCATGACGTTGCAGAGGGAAAAAGCCCAATTAGAGAAGGAGACTGACAACATTCGAGCCAAACTGCGCTACACCGAGCTGAAGCTGAAGTACTATAGGCAAGGAGTGGAGGAGGAGCTGCAGCAGAGAGCCTCTGCCTCCACTCTGGTCCGCATCCACCCGTCCTCCTTTCTTCAAGCACAGAGAGGTGGTGCATGTGTTTTCTCCACTGACACCTCTCCATCATGCTTGACTCAGACCAGGACTTCTGAGGGACCACTGATGAAAGGAAATCAAGGTAATGACCGCAAAAACAACCGACTCCTACTTGGCCGTCCACTCCAATTAGTCTTACTCCTCTCTGTGTTTTTTACTCCCAGAATGCACCTCTCCACAGAGCACGAGCAGGCAAGCAGTACAAGTGTTCTCTCATTCAGATGTGGAAGTTGTGAGCAATGATACGTCTACCTCACTCTCTGTGAACACACAAACAGACTCTTTCAACAGCAGTACAGGTACGTGTCTGTCCATCCGTCCTTCCGTCTGTCCATCCATCAGAATTAGCGCCATTTACCACCCACCTGGTAGAATATGTAATTGGCTGGGAGATTAGCTTCAGTCACCAGCCAATAATACAAAGGTAGCCAAGCTATATATATTCATCCAAGGAGGGTAAAAAATACCATCAAGGATAACTTAACTTGTTTAAGGTCAAGGTTTCAAAATCCTTGACCAAGTCCAGTTACCCTGGATTTTTAACCATCCTTAAATAACTATGATCTGGATAACTGAGAGATTTCCACAGACATAAAGTTATACTTCTACTCCACTCCATTTCAGAGGCAAAGATTGTGCTTCTTACTCCACTACATTTATTTGATCCCTTAATAGCCACTTTGAAGATAAATAATAAAAAACGTAATCAAAAAACACATGTTGGTGTAATATTATAGATTATAACTTTAACTTGATTATTCTCCGTTGTGAAATTAACAAACTACAATAAAGAAATGCATCAGTGAATATAATCCAATAATATAACTGATAGTTGTTCTGAAATTGGGCCATGAGTACTTTTAGTACTTTTCAGTGTATTTTGATGCCATTTCTTTGTTCTTTTACTTCTGTAACATTTTGAATGCAGGTCCTTTTTAAAGTAGTATTGCTACTTTAACTCAAGTTCAAATCTGAGTACTTCTTCCACCTCTGGCTAAAGTAAAACTAAGGTGGAAATGCATGGCTACAGGTCAGGCTTTAGTCAAACAAAACCAATGCTTATTCATTTATTATTGAAATAGTGTAGTTATGGCTCACTATATCAAATCTTGCGTGTATCTTTAGCAATAATAACTGTGGGTAAATGTTGCATGGTTTGCCTTTTCCTCACTCTTTAAATTAGAGCTAGACCAATAATATAGGCTTATTGCAGGATGGTATCAGTGTTCATGTTAGCTGACAAGTTACAACAATTTAAAGTAAAAATGTGTAAAAGATACAGTATGTTTGAGGTAAACTATAAACAATGTCTACATTACACAGGTTTTCCCCCAGAAAGAACGCATTGTTTTTTTTGTCAATTGAATTCAGTACATTCTGTGTTGTGGTCACAAAATAGGAAAAACTGCTGAGAACGTTGCACATGCATTGATAAAATAACATTGTTGCCACAGTGTATCCCTGAACACATGTCTCTGTTTTTGCAGTTTTTATCTGTCCCACAGAGCGAGACACAGAACAGAGAAAGGATCAGGAGGACGACTGTGAGTGGACCCTCACTCAGCAGCCACATACAGAAGGTGTGGACGCTGCCGAGGTCCCCCCCACTGTCCAGGCCCTGACTCTGGACCCGCGCCAGCAGTCAGCCGCTGATTCGTTGCCCCCTTATGGTTCCACGCAGGCCGATAGCTCCACTCTGACGTCCTCTGCTCCACAGGTGCCAACACTCACTCGTGCGTATGCACACCCTAATGAAATGGACCCTACCTGCTTCATGATTGACCTCTGACCTCTTTTAAAATGAGGACAAAGAGAAAAGGCTAACTCTAGTACTTCATTTGTAGTAGGAGAACATAGTAGTAGACACAATGGCCTTCAGAAGAGGTAATCATCTCTATTTGCTGAGAAATACAGTGTGTGTTGTGAAGATGATGGTCTTAATTAACTTTCTATCTAACTCATTTGGCCGTGGCTTGAGTTTAACGGGACTTCATTAGTATAAAAAAGATATTTGCTTAAGCTTTAAGATTAAAGACATCACATTTGGTTATAAGTTATTTGTGTAAGTAAGCCTTACACTTTAGTTACATGTTATGTGATTAAATGTAACTGGTAATAATTGAGCCAGTGGAAGTCAAAAACATTGCTGTGACTGTTATTTATAATATATTCGCATAGTTCTAATAATAATAATGAAACTGTGTAGTGCTCATCATAGAAATTGTGTGCTTCACAGAATGCAAAAAAATGAATGGAGTCCTACAGAGAGACAGTGGACTGGGAGATTTTAGTTAGTGTCCTGGAGTGTGTTATTAAAATCTAAACTATTAAAATTGTGTGTGTCTGGTTAGAATAACCTCAATAACACAACACAATACCACAATTAGTACTGACATAATTAGTACTGACACAAATAACACCACGAGGCTGACTTCTACAGAGAGGTATTGAACGGAATAAAGATACCAGTAAACGTATAGTCCTTCCAACTTAAAGTTAACTAGTTGTGGTACTGTATTGTCCTTTTGATTTCTCATCACATTCCTAAAGTCCCAGTTGTCCTCTGTTGTAATGCAGGTGAAGCAGGAGGCCCAGGAGGAGGAGGAGCAGCAGGAGGAGGTGATCTGTATCAAGGAGGAGCCAGAGGAAGAGCAGGAGGTGATGTCCACCCTTCTCCTGGACTGCCAGGTGCAGCAGGGTTATCGTCCAGATTCAGAGGTAAAGCTGGTGCTGAATACCAAATCTGACAGTACCAAGTCAGCACAGAAATTCTTGTGAAAGTGTTCTTTCCAAATTGGAATGTTTTTTTAATTTACAAAGAAAGTTGTTTTAAGACCCTTTAAATAGGAGAAAAGACCAATGTGTGTCAGTCCCTCTGAAATAAAAGTGGCAGTTTCTTTTTGAGGCAACATTTTTGCACTAGCAGGGACAAATCTGCCAGTGATGAAGAACCATCTTTTGCAATTTCTACACCCATGTAGGGTAGAAAAGCAATCCAAGAGAATTAAGATACATTATTACGAGGTAGACAACTCAGAGAGTGCACGGTTCAGAATGATCTGTCAAAGAGAGTGCATGCTTTTGTCTGTTCCTCCAGGCTCAAAAGTCAGTGACGGAGTGGTCTGGCCTTCCAACGAGCCAGAGAAATCACACTGCAGCCTTCAGCTCAGCCCGACCAACCACCTGTGAGTACATCTGTGTGAGTGGACAGATGTCCTGCTACTGAGTTTATACTGCTTGGCTAGATTTTGAGTACAATTTCTTGCATTTGCAGTAATGAATGCAAAGGTGTGGTTTCCCTACTTATGCCCCCTGGCCCAAACAATCTTCTATAATAACTGGAGGCTAACATTGATTATATAAATCAGAAAACTGATATATTGATCAACCTCTAATCTATACTGTAATTTGTTTAAATAAATAAAAAATCCCCTCCACGGCAAACCTCTTCTTGTGTGTGCTCTTAGATGGGATGCCTCAGTCGGGGGCCTCCCTGCAATCAATGGTGGCTTTGCCATCTGGCATCCCGCCACGCCAGGCGGTGCGGCCTTGGACTAAAGACCTCAGCCTTTATGAAGAATACAAACTGCGCAGGAATGAGCTGCGTAGGCGAAGCATCAACAAACGCAGAGAGCTGGAGAAGACGCTACCTCAGCCGCTGCTGGCAGATCTGGTTAGTCAACCTTAGTGTTTATGGCAGACTCTGTCCTTACATATAAAAGTCAATGTGGCCCGTACACATCAATAACGTTTCAAGATTTTTAAAGTGGCATTTTCTGTCAAAGTGTCTTCTTACAGTTGCTTGTCTTGAATGTAAAATACAATGATCTTGTTGTGCTGAAGGTGCGAGAGCGTCGAGAGAAGACCAGGCTGCGGGTTGCCAGATGGAGGGCAAAAAGGAAACTACAGGCCTGTATTAACCAGACTCAGGTCAGTAATGGGGGTTGGCTGTTTTTTTTTCACAGAAAGGAGTATATCAGGTAGAAAAAAAAATGATGAGTTAGAGATAGTAATATGATCTCATACAACTTTACTTAAGTGCTTTCATTGACTACACTCACTCTAGTAAGTGATACCTTCACTAACACAACAGCAGCAGATTAGACATTAGATAATTGCTCAGTGTCTGCTATATGGTTTAGTTTTGAATAAAGAACATGTAACCTGCTACCTACAGACCTCATTATAAACCACAAGGATCATTTACATAGAAGGAACATTCCTTCATGATATCATCATCATTCCGTCATTTTTGTCTTGCTCCTTCTTAGGCTCTAGGTGGCGCAGCAGGTCTTTGTCAAGCTGGCTTTCCCCACAGCAGCCAGCACCAGCAACTCAGAGTTACTTGTGGTAAGATGAGACACACCTTGGACGTACCTTTTGTCAACTGTTATGTCCCAGTTGTCACTTGCTTGCGTCATTCCTTGCAGAATTGAATTGAATTCTGGTTTTAAAGCAGAGTACTTTGGCAACATCCAGAACCTCCCTTTTATAAAAGTCGATTTTAAGTGAGGCTGCTGTTGTCATTTAGTAACTGAAATGAACCTGAGATGAGATGTGTCACAATCAGATTTAGGGTTAACCGACTACAATAAGTGATCACTTTAGCCTTGCACAAGTTTTTTTGTTGAATTTTAACATTGTAGTAAATAACTCCATTTAGAAAAACTTGTGAGGAAAACCCAGTTTTATGGCTTTCTATACTATGACTTTTTTACTACATTGTTTTGACTTGCTTTTTACAACCTACTATACTTTGATTTTGTATGACTTTTCCAAATCTAACTATTACTTGTTATGACTTTTTAATGACTTATCATGACATACTACGGTATGACTTCGTATTTTTTACGACAAACTATACTATGACTTTTTATGTAATCTTTAACGACGTACTAAACTATGACTTTTTCATGACTTTCATGGCATACTATAGTTTGATTTTTTTTTTTTTTTTTTTACAACATACTATGCTATGACTTTTATTTAATTTTTTTATGACAAGGTACTATGACTTTTTTAAGACATACTGTGACTTTGTATGTAATCTTTTATACTATGATTTGTAAAGACTTTTTAATGACTTCAATGACCTTATATACTGTGATGTTTTTACAATATAATACTGTATATACTATGACTTTTTTTTCTTTTTTTACAGCATTCCATACTATGACTTTTTATAACATTTTTATGGCAGGCTATACTTTGACTTTTTACGTAATTTTTTATGACATATTTTTACAGCCTACTATACTATGACTCTTTTTATGAGTAATCTATGACATTTTATGACATTTTTGATGATATTCTACACTCTGATGTTTTATAATTTTGGCTTACTATACTATGTTTTTTATCTCTCACTATATTATGAGTTTTTAATTACTTTTTTATGACACTTTATTATGACCTTTTTTAAAGACTTTTTACGACTCATGGTATTCTATACTATCACTTTTTTTTAAAGACTCTTTAATGACATACAAAACTGACTTTTTATGTAATATTTAACAACGTACTTTTAATGCCTTTTAAAATTTAAGCCATACTATACTATGACTTTTTTACTTTTATGACATACTGTACTATACTTTGACTTTATGAAATTTTTCACAACATACTACACTTACTATTTTTAAAGTGTTTGAATGACTGTTTTTATGAAATACTGTTTACTGACTTTGTTTTACAACACACAATACAATGCCTTTTTTTTTCCTTTTTTTTTAACTGCATTTTGTACTATGCCGTTGTTGTGACTTTTATGGCAAACTATAACATAACTTTTTATGACACACTACTGTGACTTTTTAAAGACTTTTTATTGTCCTACTATGTTATTAATTTTTATTACATTCTTCATGACATACTACCAGCGCTGTAGTACTTGAGACTCAAGGCGCTTTTCTGTTGTCTCTGACTCCTCTTGGGTATTTGGACTCGGACTCGGCCATTAGACGCGCCAAATATTCTTGACAAAGGGGGACTTGACTACAGCCCTGCATGCTACAGTAAGACTTTCTTATGACTTTTTTGACACTATGACTTTTTATGATCTTTTTACAATACACTACTATGACTTTTTAATCACTTTTTCATGACATACTATACTTTGACTTTTATCGTATTTTTATGCCATGCATTTTCTGGCTGTGGTCCTTAAGCATTTTGTGTTTGGGTATAATATTTTGAAGAGCATGCAAATGATAAGGAATACAGTTCATAAATACCAGAAAAATTAATATAAATGGATTGATTTTCTCAGGAAAGTGAAGGCCATCAGCCAGAGGTTTTTGTCACTTCCTACTGTATAAACAAATTAGTTGACATGTTGTGTTTCAGCTGCCACCTCCAGCAGTCAGCAGGGACAGAGCTCAGCGCTGCCTCCGTCAGTCCTTAACAACATGTCTGCAGCAAACGGCATCTCTGCCTCTCTCCCCTTCATGCCCTCCACCTCTTCCTCCTCCTCACCTTTGCTTCCCAGAGGCCCAAACATGGCTGCACATCAACACACTGTGACATCATCCTCTTCCTACCCCCAGGTCAGCCTATTGCAGCAGAGTATCTCTCTGACAGACACAGATGTCTTGCAGTAAGATGTTTGAAAGTCAAGAGAGATTTTTTAAGAATGTGTTTTTTAATATATGTCATTGTTGGTGTTCAGGAAAGGTCAATCAAACAGAGGCATTGAACTCCCATTCACAACACAATTACAGTAGATCATGTGCGCAAAAACATGAAATCCCTCCTTTATTGAGCATAGATGACAGTCTTTTAAAGTCACGATGGATATTTATCAGGTTTAACCTACAATCACCTTATCCCTTCACATATGTACAAACCCAAAAATGAGAGCACCTGATATGGATCTCCTTGTCTTAATTCTCCTTTTACATCATTTACACTTAACATCCAATATAGTAGTTCAACAAAACAGCTACTGTAAACTCATTCAATCAAATCACTTCAACAACATTCTGAGTCTTATACAAAACAATTCTAACACAGGAACAAACCGGGGCGGTTGTGGCTCAGTGGTAGAGCAGTTGCCAATCAAAAGGTTGGCGGTTCAATCCCTGGCTCTGCAGTCCCATGTCAAAGTTTCTTTTGGCAAGACACTGAACCCCAAGTTGCCCCTGATGCTGCGTCATTGGTGTGTAAATGTGTGTGTTTATCTGATGAGCAGGTGGCACCTTGGACGGCAGCCTCGGCCACAGTGTATGAATGTGTGTGAATGGTTCCTGTGCTATGTAAAAAGCGCTTTGAGTAGTCGTTAAGACTAGAAAAACGCTATATAAGAACAGTACATTCACAATTACAATATTTGAAGAGTTTTATCTGTTTTGCTACTTTTTATATTTGTTTTGTCAACTGTTATCTTCTTATTGTTGTTTTTTTAGGGAGACGATTTTAAGATCGGTCCAAGGACAACGATTTAAAAATAGATTTTTGGCTAATTCTGGTGCATTTACAGCAATGTTAGTTAATGTACACTGTCCCTGTCTAATTAATTTAATTTAATTATTTAATACGTATATATGTAGATGCCTTTTAAACGTAAGTTATCTTTATCTCTCCAGTATATGTTCACGGTTAATGTATTTATAAGGGAAATGTTTGTCTGATTAAAATATTCAGCCATTTATCATTATTTAATGTATAATTGTTTTTTGCACTTTGTTGTGGAGTTGAATTGTGTAAAAGAGGAGGACTCAAATAAATTACTTGACAATGATTTCTTTGAGTTACAGAGTTATTTGCTTACAAGAAAATACATTAATTTTGTTGTTTGGCCAGAATAAACTGAATATTGACAATCAGCAGATAAAAAGAGAACCCTGATTACCTTTTCATTTAATATAATAAAGGCAGCTACAATAAGCTCTGTGTTGTGATTTTAAGTAAGATGGACTCTTCCTTAACACATAATAAGCTAAACATACAGGCTCAGATGTTCAGGTTCAACTCCAACTTGTGATCCCCCCTCTCTCTTCCCTTTCACGTCTTCAGCTGTCCTGTCAAAAATAAAGGTCAAAATGCCCCAAAAAATAATCTCAATAAGAAATAATTTTTATAAATTTGTAATGTACAAAGCTGGGGAGTGTTGTTGTCAAGCACGGAAGGGGAGTAGCATCATCTAAAAGTAACTTGGTATATTTAGAACTACAGTGTGAACATAGTCGGTCTGTTTTTTGTGTGTTAACCATTAATTATCTTCTGAGAAATGGCTCCTGGCAGCGAGTAGAACAGCAGAGCGAGGAACAGTAATGTGATGAGCAGGACCAGGGCGATGATGATGTACTTCTTGTAGCTTCGCCACACCAAGTGGAAGAAACACTTGAAGGGATTGACAAACCATGAGAAGGAGGTGTCTGGACGACTGGGGAGGAAAGGAGGAGAAGCGAAGTTAAGTAGTTTTATTTAGTAGTACATTAAGCAGCAATGGTACAGACCTCAGACAGAGGTATTTTCCCCATCTTCCTGCTAATGGGCTAAACAAGACTGACAATTAAAACTGTCATGTAATGTGCCCAAGTGAATGGGGCTATATATATTTAAGGGCATTCTGTTACGTCCCTAGGTAAATATGCACAAAGCTATCCCCCCCCCCCAAATCCTTCTAGTCGGTCATTGGCCGGGAAGCTGGAACACTGATTTGTATGGTTCATGGCAGATAGTGAGATGTTTGCTGTATGAAAAAAATGTTGTAGCCTAGAAAACAAGTGACATAGCTTAGAGCACCTTAAAGGAACGCACAACAGTTTCAAATTTTGGTGAGAGAAAAACGGCCAGACTCTTACTTTGGTTTTGGCAGCGGCTCCGGCTCCTTGCGGGCTCTGCCGACAGGATTTTTCTCACCCTCTTCAGCTGTCACAAGATGGAACTCTGCCTCCACTTTCCCCTGATGGATTAAGCCCACACCCAAGCACACTCCTCAATCAAACTTCCCAGAACTGTCAGTTAAAGTCTCAACAAATGTTGGTCAATCCATATGACTTGGTTGTTGTTGTTTTTTACAGTGTTCTTTTACGTACCGTCAGCTCTCCAGACTTGCAGAAGGGCCACCAGCCTCTTGCTCTCTTCTGCTGAAAGATGGAGATTTTCTCTGTCCCGTCCGTCAACATGTCCATCTTACATGACTTTGCCGTCTTTGCCCCTCGAGGGAAACCATGGAGGTCTAACTCCACGGTGCCTACATGCACAAACAAATACATACACTTTATCAGTCAATATACAAATAGATAAACACAGATACACATTAAGCAGTCACACAAACACACCTAGAAAGTCGTCAGAGGAGAGCGTCTCGAAGTCCCAGACCTGCAGACTAAGGATGGCAGGAAGCTTCTGCTCTGTTTTATCCAAGGAGAAAATGTGCTGTCTCTTCCTCACCACTAATACCTGTAAGAGAAAGAGATGGGTAATGTATTATTGTTTTGCAGGCTCCTAATATATTCGTAAGTCCAATTAGAAAGTCATAGTATACTATGTGTTGTTAATGTTGCGTTTTACCTTCCATTCTTTGAGAACCCCCGAAGAAAACCTACCTCGTGTTTTACTTTTCCCATTAATTGTAACACTCGTCTGTGAGAACAAACGTTGAGACAATCCTATCCATCCTGAGACTTTTTCTTGTCATATTCTCGTCATCTAAGTGAATGTAACAATTGTTAAAAAATATACATATTCTTGCTTGTTTCATTTTTGATAAAAAAGTCACAGTATACTATATTTAAATAAGCCAAAAAAATTCGTAGTATGTATGTCGAAGAAAGTCATTGCATAGTATGTCAAAAAGTCATAGGACAGTATGTCGAAAAAAGTGATAAAAAGTCATAGTATAGCACGTCAAAAAAGTTATAAAAAGTCATAGTATAGTAAGACGAAAAAAGTCATAGGATAGTATGTCGAAAAAATCATAGTATAGTGTGTCGAAAAAAGTCATAGGATATGTCAAAAAAATTCATAGAATAGTGTGTCGAAAAAAGGTCATAGTATAGTATGTTAAAAAAATTAAACATAGTATTTTAGGAAAAGTCATAGTATAGTATGCCTAAAAAAGTCAC
>NC_048417.1:5507382-5520208 GCF_013103735.1 Etheostoma cragini
ATAGTGAAAAAGTCAGAAGAAAATCACAGTGTCGAAAAGACTAATGAAAAAGTCATAGTTATATAGAAAGTGATAAAAATCATAGTAAAATATGTAAAAAAAAGTCATAAAAAATCATGGTTTAGTATGTCTAAAACAGTCATTGTATAGTATGTCGTAAAAATTCATAGTATAGTGTGTCGAAAAAAGTCATAGTATAGTATGTTAAAAAAAAGTCATAGGATAGTATGTTAAAAAAAGTCATAGGATAGTATGTTAAAAAAAGTCAAAGGATAGTATGTTAAAAAAAGTCATAGGATAGTATGTCAAAAAAAGTCAAAGGATAGTATGTTAAAAAAGTCATAGGATAGTATGTTAAAAAAAGTCATAGGATAGTATGTTGCAAAAAGTCCCAGTTTGGGTCGACCCAGCAGATAGATCCTAACTTCAGTGATCACCTGGTATTCCCTCCAGCGCCACCATGAGGTTGACATTTCAGATAATTTGAGGCTACCAGGATGATTATCTTTGTATCCATCTACAATGAAGAATGTGTTTTTCATCCACACCTGGGTATCTTTAATTAATTATGCCATAATAGTGCTGTTTCGGGCTTGAGAAATCTGTTCAGGAGTGAAAATGTTTGGTAACCATGTTGACTGTAGCTCATCATCATCTCTTAAGATGGTAAAAGAAATCTTTCCAATGTCTTTACCTCTAAACACAATGTATCCATTGATGGTATTGCCTCAAAATCTTGGAGCTAAAATATGTGTTAATAATAAAAATTAATGTATTGAATTCAAAATATAATATAATAATATAATATGCACTTTCTAGTATAAATTTGAATTCCGGAAAAAGTGGCTGGTAAAATTGGGCATCTACCAGCCACTTTGGCTTGTGGGGAAAAAGTTAATATCCCAACCTGCCCTGATAATAAGCTTTTTTTATATTGACGAACATCCTATTTGTAATTCACGGCACAAATCAAATAGGATAAAGAAAATGATTTGTCTTTCGTCAACTACCGGACTTATTTTTTCCGAAATAAGGTCCCATGGTGGTAGACCAGAAGGGGAGGGATGTTTACGAGGTGAGGCTCTGCGTCTGACTGTCCATTGGTCAGTACCTTCTCAGCAGGCAGGTAGCTGAGAGGGAACACAAAGCGCCAGTTGAAGTTTCCTTCCCCAGTCAGAGAGTTGTAGTGGACGTCTGTCTCCTGTCGGTCATCCTCTAAACCTTTCAACCAGCTACAGAGAAAGATCAACAATAGAAGTTCTTACATATTTTCTATATACATTAAAAGGAAAGACATTTATGACCAAGAAAAGATAGGCTGTTTAGATTTAACAAAACAAATCCATCACATATCTGCCTTTGAAGAGTAAGAAAAAAAAGCTTGTAGTTACGCCTTGATGTAGATATCACTGGACTGTTGACCGGTCAGGAAGTTGCTGTCCTCCAGAATCACATCCTCTGTGTTCCAGATTATGACACGTAGCTCGTACCTGAAGACACATACACAAACACACACACATTGGGGGTGTTAGTTTTACTTTCCAAAACACATATATTGTTTCATCACAACTTAAACATTTAGGTGCTGAGAAAGATCTCACCCTTTTGGTGTTCGAGGTGAAATGTCCACTGAAGGTCCGGGATGAGGTAAGTCCATGGGAAACATGTCTACCCACATCTGGACCTGACCCTACACACACACACACACACACACACACACACACACACACACACACACACACACACACACACACACACACACACACACACACGCACACACATACACACACACACAAACATACACACACACACACACACACACAAACACACAAACAAATGAGAAGTAGCATTACACTAAGCATGGATCATGATCTAGTTGTGCTCCTCCAGCTAATGTTAGACTTCCAGAAATAGCTTCTGGCCTTAAAAGTAGAGTATTTAAGTAGTTAGTTAAAAGTGATGAGTTTACTGTTCTCAAAATATGTTTTTGGATTGTTTATTGGTGTGAGGATAAGGCACTTGCCAACAGAAGACATTTTTAAATATCCTTTTTTTTGCACCAGATTACATTTGTTGAAAGTTATATGTCATACAGGGTACATATACTTCACATGCATTTGTGATTCTTTAATTGCACTCTGTAAATCTTTCAACCTAAAAAAAACACATACAAATGTAATAGTATTGTGCTTTTATTCTGAAAGATTGAGGCTGGTGAAGCAGATTAAAGGCATACAAAGGCCAAATTACTTCTTCTTGTCTGCAGAAAACTATATTTTGGTTTTAATCCATATTACAGTTAGGAAAGGGAAGTTTGGAGTCCCTTGCTGGAGCTGCTGCCCCCGCAACTTGATACCAGATGAGCAAGCAAAGATGGATGGATGGATATTACAGTTGAAGAACCGTGTACCTTGTTAGAAAATGTTAAAATACTATAAAATACCTGGTCCATGCCGGGCCGAGCCTTGTTGAAAAGAGTTCTGGTCTCAATGTGTTCTGGTACCAGCTTGCATCCCACAGCTGGGATCTCCACCCAGCGGTGCAGGATCTTCAGAGACAAGTGCTCATAGGACTCCAATGGCTGGTCTGAGACATTTTTCAGATAAGGAATACAAATTACGTAAAATATTTTCATTCATTTAAAATATGTCCTCATAGGATAAGTTATAATTGTTGAGAGATGGTGTACATTAACAAACTCTTAAAAAGTTTTTGCTCACAACTACCATTATAGTGTGTTATTAACCATATAGGCCTACATGTTTTTATAGTGCTTATAAATGCTAAATGCAGGGGGTTAAAGTCTCATCTCAGACCAACAGCAATATGTAGGGTCCAGTTTTTACCTTCATGCATGAAGAGCGTCTTGCCAACAAAAACTTTGTCAGCCACTGTGATGCGTCCGGGTCTGAATTGAGGGTCGTCCAGACCGTTCTCTCTGCACAGCTTAGTCAGCAGCTCCGACGGCTTCAGACAGTCTCTCCAGGCGTTATAACCGTCACTAACACACAAACAGAGAAGAACAGAGGAGGCATAGCAACCTGTATTAGAGTGGTTATTATACAGAGCGTAAGGTCTTAATAAAAGTGTTCTCCGTTGCAGCCCTTCTTAGTTTAAGTTGTTTGTTCAGATGACAAACAGGGTTTAATGTCATACAAAAAAAAATGAAAAAGATTGACTTGTGTGTGAGGATTGAGGGAAGATGTGTACGCAAAATTTGCCAGAAGTGGATACTTTACTTAGATAAAAACTAAGAACACTGGCTCACAGCGTATTCATTTAAAGATAAGGCAGCTACTTGTGATGTGCAATTTTATTTTTCTGTTTGCTATTATTTGTTTTCTATGTAATTAACACTCAAATGAACGTGACCGTGTACAGTTGTGATATAAAACATAATTCATTACAACATGAAATGACAAAAACAATATATAAACAAGAGCACAGAGACAAGAGAAGTAAGAGTTAATCAACCCGGCTGGGTGAAACTTCCAGACTTACAGACTGTACTCAGTAGGGAGGCCACAGGTGGCTCTGTGTCGGCTGTAGAATCGGTTCTCCAGGTCGATGCGAGTCTCTCCTATCAGGTCGTCCCCTCCAACCATGTCATAGTCATAGATCAACACTGACAGCAGTGACTCGTGAGGAAATGTTGCTTGCATCTCAAAAGATCTGGAAGCAGGAAAAAAGGAAGAAGTTATAGGTCGTGTCCCAAAACTTGAAAATACTTTAAAACAAAGGGATAAACTGTAGTCAGTCAGCAACATACCTTCCAAACACAGGATTCAGCTGTTTAGGGATGTATTTGTCTCTGTCTTTGATTTCGTTTTTGCCGAGTTGAATAACAATGTAAGGGTCCGACTTCCCATCCGGATCAGCTGGGTGCAGGTTAGACGCCTGAAGAGGGAGGAGATAACTTTAACACGTTGGTATAGTTTAGTTTCATAAAAGCAAGGATTCTGTTTTTGAGCCACATGTATGGCATTGGCATGTTTGCCCTGTGTTTCTGTGTGTTTCCATGACTTTTCCCTGGCTTTGTTGGGGACAACGTTGACAGAGCTGCATGTTAGGTATCACACTGCAGTCTGTCAAACAAGGGTTTAAAAAAAGCACCATCCACCAATGAACTCACAAGCCAAATATTCACTAGCCATTTGGCTGGTGGACAAAAAAATTCACTTTGAACCCTGAATTAAATCGGTGCCCTACTCAAGAGCATCTTGGCAGTGCCCAGGAGGTAAACTGGCATCTCTCCGGCTACCAGTCCACACTCCATACTTTGGTCCAAACCGGGACTTGAAGCAGCAATGCAGGTTCAACTAGAAATGCAGGTCATTTTTGATGACCTCTCATTTTAATGATGATTACAATTGTTTTTAGAAGCCCACAGACCTGCAGGAGGATTCACCCACTTTTGTAGGTAAATGCAATGTTTGATACAACAAGCAGAAAGAAAAGAGGGTAAAAAAAAAAAATCAACTTATTTGTTCTTTTGTTTTTGATGTGCACATTTTTTACACATCCTTCAGTTCTTTCTAGGTGTTAGCCATAAAGTTATTTTACTTCTTTGCTGGGGAATAAGTAAAATTATGAATTTTAATTTCAAATATTCCTTAATGAAGCCGAGTTGCGGATTATGGACAGTTGTTCTGAGATGCTCGTGCATTTAGTCTAAATGCCCCAAAACATCCATAGACTACACTGTACATTTCTAAAATGGATCAATAAAATGTAGACGCACAGAGACAATGTAAACCCGTATGAGGACTTGGACCGGTTTGTTGGGAGGGATTCCTCTGTTGACTCTGAAGTCCCCAATGTCTGCGTCTTCGTCCCTATCCTCGTTCTCAGTCAGCTTATACAGGCAGAATCGCCCCTGCAGACAAGATTATGCACATAGTGGATTGGAAGAATAGTGAAGATAGGTGATTTGTTGCCAGAGAAGTCATTCAACTTTATTGTCTCACCTTAAATTTGCCCACAAATCTCTCCTCCGTCGCGCCCTCTTCCTCATTGGCTTTCCCTCTGAACAGCTCATATGTGTTCACCCAATCATCAAAAGGGCCAAACTCTGCCTCCAGCTCCTTGTTGTAAAGCTGCAGAAAGATTGCCAGTATCAATGCATGTACTATTCCCAAGATACATTGTTTGATTAAAAAAATTAGCACATATTTGTAAAGAGACACCAAACTTGTCTGCAGAATCCTGACAATATCTATTCATGTGAAATTCCACTTGTTGTTAGAAAAAAAAAACATTATAGTTCATGCTTTTTGCATGCTGATATGAGGTAAGGGGGGATTTCCCTGATAACACACACTCTATTAAATAATGACAATGAAAACATACATTGTCCCACCAATCAATCACCAATCAAGCTTAGTCAGTCTACACACTGTGTTACCACCATGCTTTCAGGAGTGTTAGGAACTTAATGTGTGCTATGAAGTATGTTTTAATTCTAAGCATCTACAGTAGTTTGTCAGTGTGTGTGCTGTGATCATATTGGACTTGCAGTGTTTGGGAATGGTGTACCTTGAGTGTGGCTAATTTATTAGGCAGATCAGTGCTTGGCTCCAGGGTTCCTTTTCCTTTCTGTTTCTTCTTCTTGTCCCCATCGGAGACGCTACCGACTGTTAGAACACACAAGACAAGAGACTTCCAGCAGCAACACACTGACACAAGGCACCGTTAGATGGAGGAACGGCAGGGAACAAACTACATTCAGTCATTTTTTTAGTAACTTAAGTTAGTCTCCTTCATCTTCGTCAAAAGAAATGTAAACAAGAACCAGATCCTTGATAGCCATGGCACACCAATTAAGCATGCACAACAAACACAGGCAAACACAGATGTTTGTTGATGTGCATTGACTGAATGTCCATGTTTGGAATTGTATAGAGATGTTTTGGTCGGATTATACAATGTTCTATCCACGTTTGTCCATGTTTAACAATGGTAGCTGCAGGGCAGATCATGCAGTGACAGAACCACACATCCAGTACATCAACAGTGTAATACTTTAAAAAGAGCCATATCACAGATCTACATACAGACAGGTACCACACAAACCAGCAAGTTACAGTCAGTCCCCAGAGCTTCCAGTTGTCAGTAAACAATAAGCAGAAGATTTCCTTCAAGAAAGTAATGATTAACAAAGGCTAAAACTGGCTTGAGAACTTTTTTAGCTGCGTGTCTTTGTCCTTACCCATGGAGTCTATTCCATCGCTGAGCAAGCTCTGGTATGGCAAAGCTGCAATACACAACAATGTGTGTGTGGGTCACAGGGCAATGTTATGGGGTAACCCTTCCTGAGACAACTTTAATCGCATGTTTATTTGATGGTGTTTTTCCATTACATGGTATGTGCTTGACTCAACTCTACCTGATATTAGCTAACAGGTACTTTTTTTAGGATCACCTTGGTCAAGGTTCCAAGCGAGCTGAGGCGACACCAAAAGGTGACATGAAAACCTGCAGACTACCGACTTGTCGGAGAGAATTGTCTCTAATCACTGCGTTATCATTGGTAGCGACAGACGGGGGTGTCCTGAACCATCCGCCATTTTAAAAACGTTTAGCCAAAGATAGATTTAAACTGATAGTTTTAGCGGTAAAAGCAACATGTTCAAAAGATGTTTTGCAAGGATCTGTTCTCTCTGAAACACCTAAACAATAAGAACACAGCTAAGGCTCTTCTTCACCCCCACTTTTTGGGGAAATTCATTCACTTATTTTCATTTACACTTACCACCTTTAAGGGTACTGTTTCTGATGTCAGACAACTGATAAAGCACAAAATTGTTTTTTATGCCAAATCAGATCACTATTTTATGTTTGCAAAGTCATGTGACAAAATATACAAAAATACAGGTTAATGACAAGAGGGTCTAAACAGAGATATTTAACATGGATGACGTTCCCCTCTAGTGCGTCTGAGTGTCCCAATAGGGGGCAAAAAAAGGACATTCAGGACAAAGGGGGGAATACCCAATTGAAGGTGTTAAGTGATGCGTTAAATATTCTTGCATATTAGTGTCTATTAGACATCCGTCCCACCTCAGTTAATAGGGAAACAATCCACTAAAATGGGATTTAATTCAACAAAACACAACTAATAACCCTTCCCACCAAAATGATCAGACATATTCAGGTATTTCAAACACGGGAAAACATGCTAAAAATAAGTGATAGAGTCCTTTCCCATTGCCAGTAGACAGGTATGCCTTTCTTTTCTTTTTTTTCTGGGGACCTCATGTCCGTCATCACAAATGTAAAATAGGATTAATAAACCTTAGAATGCAAGATGGAGGCCAGTGAAAATGTTACCAAGGTAACTTCTTTTTTTAGAACTATTACTTTATCAGTTTTTTTTTTCAAACTCAGTGCTGATGTTCAGCGGCTACATCATGCACTCCGCGTTTCTTATTATTTACGTGCCATTATCACGGAAATTCAGCTTGCATCAGTGCATCGTGCCGGAAAAGGTGTCCACTTGGGTGTCATGTTTCTATCACTGCCGATCAGACCTGGAGATAATAAATACCTGTGACTACTGCATAGTCATTTGTGCCAGAAATGAATGCCAATTGTAACTTTTTCCACTAAAGACAAAAGCCTAGTTAGTAGGTTCGTTTGTCCAGTGGGATAGGAGCTCAAGTGTCACAGAGCACCTTCAACATGACTGACAAAGGTGTAACGGCACATGAGACTAGTTCTTACCGCTCTCAAAGAGCTGGGGGAAAGGAGAGCTGTCCTGTTGGGCCTGGAACACATACAAGAGCACACATGTTAACATGTTCTTGTGGAGAAAGAAAAATTGTCATAGACAAACAAAACTGAACAATCAGAGCTACCTGTTTCTCTGCAGACGCGTAGTATTTGGACCACCAGTCGATGACACTCTCAGCTGAGTCGTCAGCGATGGTCCGCTTCCTTCGCTTGGTGGAACGACCACGAGTGCTCATTGTCGTGCTGTCCTGGATTCAAAATATATAAACAACATGCACATGCAAAGATTATTTAGACAGCGATATATGTGATCCATAAGAATATACCCTTGTTGCTTATGTAGGTATAGTATATGCTGTGACTTTCACCTTTTTCTTGCTGGTTTCTTGCTTTGGTTTGGGTGGGTCTGGAGGTGTAGGTGGGGCTTCATCCTCCACAGTGATCAGGCAGTCTTCATTTGTTAGTGCTTCAGCTAAACTGGTCTCTGCAGCGTATTGGGATGATTCTATTGGACAAGTGACAAAGGTAAATCTTCCTATCGTACGAGATCAACTGAGCCTACTGGATAGTTCGGGAAATCAATCAATCTTAATTATCTTCTCTGTCATCATCAGGCCTGGCTCACCTGGTAGAGCGTGTGCCCATATATAAAGGCTTACTCATTGACGCATTTTTGCAGCCAAAAACATGTTTTTTTCAAGTAAAAAAGGGTTGTCTTTTAATATAAAAAACAACATTTAAAAGTGGTTTTGAGTGTGGCAAAAAAAATCATTCAATGTTACTAGAGTTTTTTTTCTTTGCTCTCCAATAGTCACATATTATAATAAGATAAAAATGTTTGTGTAGCTCCTCCGTTGATTTATTACCCTGAGTGCTGTCTGGATCCGGTGTTAGGTCCGGTCCGGGGGTATATGTGACTTTGGGTGGTTTGTGTGTCTGTATGGGAGCAGGCAAGGCTGGGGGTGGGATGTATTTGAAGGCCTTGAGGTTGTTGATAATGTGGTTTCCGACCAACGTGCTGCGACCAAACGCCCGCCAATCAACAACAGTGATGCTGAGAGGAGGGTGGAGGTGTTCGTTCTCTGGTAACTCCTGAAGGACGGCAGAAGAGAGGATTACTTGTATGTTATACGAAGAAAGACCATTTATTAGCTAATACATTGATTGATTCCTGTGGATACGTCGTAACATATCACTTCATGGCCAAAGGCATGTTGACACCTGAACATCTTTAAAAAAAAACAACAACATGGGGTATAAATGCTCTGTTGGTCTTACTAGCTCAATGAAATCAACCAGCGTGGTGAAGTTTGGGTTGGACTTGTACTTCTGAATGACGGAGGAACGCAATGTTTTCCCTGCACACTCTATGAAGACCTAGAGAAAGAAAAAAGGTAATAGTTATATAATTTTATTTCACAAGGGTCTCAACATCGGTTTTTCGTCATGTCTGTCTTTCAAAGTTTCTAGCTTTTTCTTCTAATATGTAAATTAAAGTAAAGTATTTTAAGGTTGTACCAGAATAGGTTTACATAGTATAATTTTTAAAGAACACTATATTTTTGTTGTACCCCACATTGCCGCGGATCCTCTTTTCACCCTATGTGTTTAGGTTTCTGTTTGGCAACACCGTGAGGAATCTCACTTCTTTACAATCTTTTAGGGAGGTGCACATGCACAGTAGCTGGTAGCTGTTTCTACAACTACATTAGTACAAGGCAGGATTAGCTAGCGCTAGCATGCTACGGTTAGCCACCTCGTTTCAGCTAGTTACGTAGAAAGCCGCGCAGATTTTGAACAGCCCCCCGGAGACTGAAGACAGAGTACATTCAGAAACCGTTCTCTCACTCAAAACAGCATGGAGAGTTTTTTTCCAAGTTTGTATGCGTGTTGAAGCACCAGAGATACAAAATAACACCCCAAATCCCAGGAAAAATGATTGTTTTCATAATATGGGTACTTTAAAAGGTTTTTGGGGGGAGTTTGTCATTATCCAAATCAAGGGTCTAGGGATAGAGGGTGCCTTATGCTGTAAACTTCTTCATGCTAATCTGTAATTTGGGATTTGGGCTGTTTAAAACTTATATGCGTAGCCTTTTTAAATTTATGTTACATTCAAGCCTTTGCCAAATGAGTTAGTACAAGGCTAATTAAGACTATCAGCTCCACACGGCTCTCTGAGTTTTTGGGTATGGCTATGTTTGGATGATTGTGTCGTCCGGTTACTTTTGCGCACAAAAGCTTGAGTGAAGATAATTACCCACTAAGAGTAATTAAGAGTTCATTGTGTTTTTTAATCCTCTGTCTCCTATTTGGCTGCTACTAGCTGTTACCTTTCTTTTACCATTACTTAGAATTTCTAATAGGGGGGTTGACAGAAACTACGCACTATAGCTTTAATTAAACTAAATTAAAACATCTTGACTTGACACTACTATGTTTTAGTCGTGCAGTCAGAAAGGAGCACATAGTCTACCTGGCTAAGTTAAGACAAAACAGCTGTCTGTGTGTGTGTGTGTGTGTGTGTGTATGTGTGTGAGTACCTGTGGGCGATCAACAGACAGGAACTGAACCTTCTTCAGCTCCCTCAGACCCCAGAACAACACCTAGTGGACAGAACACATACATAAACGTTTGTTAGAGCTAAGAGCTGGTGTTGGATTTTCAAACCAAAAGGGTTATGTATTTGATATGTAAAAAACATAAACAAAAAAAATTCATCAATCCCATGTCATAACATTGCTGCTGGGTTAAAACTAACCTGTCAGCTTGTTAATAATAAAATGGCAGAGGAACTTTAACGATGAATAAGTGTGGAGAGTTGCCCAATGACAAAAAAACTCAGCTACAGTAGTTTTTAAGTAGTGTCCTAAAACAAACACACACACACACATACACACACACACACACACACACACACACACACACACACACACACACACACACACACACACACACACACACACGAGGGAAGCAAATAAATACCTCCAGCCTGTAGGTGCTGAGAACTGGTCTGATGTTGGCAGGAACCGTGAAGATGCCTCCTTCCTGTTCCTCTAACGCCGGCAGACTCTGCTCACCAAACTCTTGGATCTACACGTTCATCACAATGATACTTCTTCATTATCATTGCTACAGTCTCCATTATTGTCTTATTCTGCATTGTCAAGATGGAAACTATAGGCTATTGACGAACCTGCAGCAGTTCAAAAGCAGCCAGCAGGTCTCCTCCTGTCTGGCTGCCGTAGTGCAGGGGGCTGTACTGCAGAGTTGGAGGTGCGTAAGGGTCAGAGGACAATCGCACCTCTGGCACCGTCACTGTGGCTCCCAGATACTCCGCCTTGCTCTGCATGCGGCAGGCGGGTATGAGATCCAGAGAGAGGGTCACAAGTTTAGAGTCAGTAGTAAGCAGCAAATTCATGCTTGAAGCATTACGTGTTTGATTTGTCAATGGATCCTTCTACGTGGCATTACCAGCGCGTCGTCGTCATACACCTCGATGACAATGCGTGGGGGCTCCTGCAGGATGTGCTGCAGATCTCCACTCAGCACCAGGGGGCTCATTGTCAAACACTGATTCCATGTCGGACTGAGAGTCTGGCTTATTATCTGATACCAGCAAACACACACACACACACACAGTCACAGTCAGTCACACACACAAACACACACACACACACACACACACACACACACACAAATAAACATAGACCTGGACTATGACAGCTCAAATCCTACACACAGTAAGATGCAATTACGCTGGATTGCAAGTGTATTTACAACCCATTGACAAAGCACTTATTGAACAATAACTGCTAACAAGACCATTACTTAGTAATCATTAAGTTATCAAATAACTATTACTCAAGTCCCATCTCAAAAAGAAAGTTTGCAACAGCTGACTGGCAACCATCTGTACACCCGTTTTTCTACATTTGAATGCTGCATGTTTAGGTTATTCCTTTGTTATTATTCCGTTATTAGTGTGTGGGTGTACATTAAGGTCACAAGCTGCTGTTTAACCAAAGTGCAGTTCTAGGACAAACAGCTTGATGGTCAGCAATCCCAGAGAAGTTATGGGAACGCAAACAATCACTTACTTGGGTGGTCTGGCTGTGTGACAGAAAGGTGACTCGAGCAAAAGGGTCGGACAGGCCGGAGGTGTCTGCAGCGATGAGACCACGAGCCTGATACATGTGGCACCTCAACTGGAATTGATTCTGCTCTGGAGACACAGATTCCCAATATATAACATGTAGTTGAGGGTGACTTTAAAGCATCAGTTTAAAACAAGACATTTGAGGATGTGTTTGAGGGCTTTGGGAAACAGTGACCAGGGGGACAATAATCAACAGATTAATCGACAATGACAATAATCGTTAGTTGCAGCCCTAGTTTTGTCGACATTGTCTGTTTCTAGTCAGTGGTCACAAAGAAGCAAACAAATGTTAACATCTGCCATTTGCTACGTGTGAAGTTCAAAGACAAAAAGGCAAAAAAGTAACCAGAGAAAAGTGTGACCTGCTTCTCACCTCTGCATTGCAGGCTTGTTGGAGGGCAGTTAGCGTCAACGCCACCGGTGGCCGAAATGAACCCAGAAGGCAGATCGTCCAGCATGTGGACAGACTCTGAACAGGTTCCATACCACAGATAGACATCCAGCTTTGCTTGGACCGACAAGCCTACAACACGCTTTCCCGGAGGCTGCACATATTCAAACACACAGGTATTTTTCTGTCTGACGTCCTACGTTAAAGTTATTTTGTCTCCGTGTGTGTGTGTGTGTATGTATGTGTGTGTTTACCTTTAGAAACAGTGTTATTATCTTGCCACAGTGGATTCCTCGGGCCTCCCGGCTGCTAGAGTACAGCAGGTCTCTGGTACGCACCCGAGAGTATGCAACACGCTTGTTGTTGCTTAGCAACCACACAAATACATCAGGCACTGTGTGCTGGGGCTGTAGAATGTGAAGGCGTGCACATGTGTGTAAGAAAAGTGCAATGCAAAAAATCAAAACAATGAATTCTTACAAAAGAATTGTTAGGATGTACATGAAAAACACACCATACACACACACACACACACACACACACAC